>NC_067481.1:95661924-96016924 GCF_947179515.1 Apodemus sylvaticus
CACACAGGGCTATGGCCGATATCTTACTGAGCAGGACTTTGGGGGTAGACTGTATTCAAAAAAGACTAGGAATCAGCCAGTTCTGTGGCCAGCTGCAGAACCAAAGACGACTGGAAAAACATTGAAAAAGTCAATGAAATGATTCCCAGTGATACTCTGCTGTCCTCAGAGAGTCTTGCCTAGCCCAGCTGTCATCAGAGAGGCTTCCCCCAGGAGCTGACAGAAACAGATGCAGAGACCCACAGCCAAACCTCAGATGCAGCCTGAGGAATGCTGGGAAGAGGGGAGGAAGGATTGAAGAAGGGGTGAAGGACACCACACGAAAGCCACAGAATCAACTCACCTGGGCTCACAGAGACTGAAGTGCCCACCAGGGAGCCTGCATGGGCCTGACCTAGGCCCTCTGCACATGTGTGACAGTTGTGTAGTTTGCTGTTTTTGTGGGACTCCCACAGTGGGAGGGAGCAGGGGCCATCTCTGACTCTACCCTACCTTTGGGACCCTTTCCTCCTCTTGGGTTGTCCTGTTTATCCTGAAGAGGAGAGGAGGTGCCCAGTCTGCAACTGGATATGCATAGCTGGCTGATATCCAAGGGAGGCGGCTCTTTTCTGAGGGGAAATGGAGGAAGAGTGGAGGCAGGAGGGGGAGGGGAAGGGAGGGGAAGCACAGGGAGGATTAAAGGTGGTCAGGATGTAAAAGGAAACAAAAGCAAAGGAACAAGAAAAATCCTGGGCATGGTGGCACCTTAGTGATCCTGTGGTTGGGCAGGTGGAGACAGAGGACTTCAGGCCTCCTGATGAGCCAGCCCAGGCTAATTGAGCAAGCCCCAGGCAAGTGAGAGGCCTTGTTTTATTTATTTATTTATTTATTTATTTATTTATTTATTTATTTATTTATTTATTCATTCATTCATTCTTTTAGGCATTTGGTTTCCACACTTGTGTGCATACACACACACACACACACACACACACACACACACACACACACAAACACCCGGCAGTGAGAAAGGGCAGTCAGTATCTGCAATAGTGCAGTACTTGTGACTTTTTTGACTACTGAAGGGAGATGAAGACACACTTCACCAAGGGAGCAGTTTTCTATTGTTTAGACAAATGGAGATCTGTTACCCCAAGATCTCAGCCACGCCTTTAACAGCAGGTTCCAGGCACCAGACACCTACATGCACAGGAACAGTAATGGCCTGAGAACCCTGAATGGGGACAGGCTAAGGTCCCCGGCTGCAGCTGACTGCAACCCTCACAAGGCATTTCAAACAGCAGGAATGGAGTTGACCTGAGTGTGGCAGTGTCTGTGGGAAGGTGAGCCTCCAGGACAGTCCCCACTGGACACAATCATGGGAACTAACTGTTAATCTGACAAGAAAGGATGTCTCCTGTCACCCGCAGGTAAGATGGAGGAGTGTGCCTGGCTGAGGGGAAGGGTGCAGGCTGTGCTACATTTCTTGGTTTGTTTATGTGAAGCCTTGCAGTCCTCAGTCCTCTTCCCCCTTTTCTCTGTATGTGTGCACATGTCTGTGTGTCCATGTGAAGGTCAGAGGTCAACCGTTGATGTCATTCCTCACAGCACTATCTTTCTTAATTTTTTCTTTGCTTTGTTCTGATTTTCCCAGCACTGTGGTTATGAGTCACTCTTTTAATCCCAGCACTTGGGAGCAGGGGCAGAAGGATCTCTATGAGTTCAAGGCCAGCCTGGTCTACAGAGCAAGGACCACCAAGGACAACCAAGGACAACCAAGACTACACAGAGAAACCCTATCTTGAAAAACAAAATATAAACAAACACCCAAAATGACATGCCCTGCCAAAAGAAATCAACTCCACAACAAATTGGGGTGTTCTGGTTTTGTTGGGAGTTCACTCATGTCTCTAGGTACATGTTTCCAGTTCCCTGGGGCTAGGGCTTTGGTCATGGCTTATTAATCCTTTTTATTTCAAATCAGTTCTGGGACCTAACTCCCATCTTCCTGTTTTACTGACTGTGTCATCTACTGAGTCAGGTTTATCTTTTGGGTTTTTTTAATCTGTTTTTTTTTTTTTTCTGAGGCAGAATTTCTCCATGTAGTTCTGGGTATCCTGGAACTCTCTCTATAGATCAGGCTGGCATGGAACTCATAGAGATCCCCCTGCCTTTGCCTCCTGAATGCTGAGATTAAAGGCATGTGCCAACCCCCAGCATCTGTAGATTTTAAGATTACATTTATTTGCTTATTTTTACTGTAATCATGGTATGTGTCTGTGTGTGTGTGTGTGTGTGTGTGTGTGTAGGTGTAAATGACAAAGACCTTTACCTGCTGAACCAACCCTTCCACACCATATATTTATCTCTTAAAATCTTCCTCCTATTTCCTGGATGTCAAGGGTGGTTGCTCCTTACCCAGAACAAATGAATGTGTGTAGAGAGAAGTTAAGATGACAGACAGGGTGGTGAGGAGGATGCACCTCACTGTAGCAGCCAAAGCCCATGGCTGTCACCCCAAGGTCCAGCAACATCACCCCAACACTCCTAGGCACTTCATTTATTCCTCTTGACTCCAGATTGACAACACAACTCACAGCTCCTTTAATGCATTTTATTGAGCCACAGCAGAGAGTGGCCACCTGCACAGTGTAGCTACCTGAGTGGGAGGGCTCACCTTGTAGAAGCCATGTCCTTCTTTCCCAGCACACAGCATGTCATCATGGACAATGCGGACATGGTCACCTGTGCTGAGACCTTTGTGATACATCAAGTCACAGAGGCGGTTTCCTACAATGGGAACTTCCACCTCCATCAAAGGAAATGGTGGCGGCAGCTCTTCTGTGGGTGAAAGAAAGACCATCCTGAGGCAGGATCCCAGGTGCCAGGCTGGGACGGGCTCAGCTAACCCTGTTCTCTGAGGGTAGTTCTGCTCACAAGTCCCTCTGTGACTCAGACCCACTTCATTCAGCTCTGCCAACCTGGCTTCTTCCTCCAGGCTGGACCTGGATTTCTGACCTTATTCAGAGATGGTGGACAGTCCTGAGGGTGTTTAGTACCCTGTCTGGTCAGTGGAAGGCAGGTCAGCATGGCTGTCTCTGGCCTAGGCTGGGTAGAGGATCTCAGTGGAGCCCTAGTCCTGGACACTATTCTCAGGCTCCACCTCTGTTTGTGAGGAGATTAGATCCACTCTGTGTCCATAGCCAAGGCCTGCCTCCTCATGGCCCTGTCCCCAAAGCTCTACTCTGAGTTGTCAAAGGAAATGAAGCAAGACCCCAGGTAGAAGAGAAATTGGTTCTGAAGGTTCCCTGTCCAGCCACCCACAATACCTCAGGCCTGGGCCACAGCTCCTAAAAAGCAGGTCACTGATATGGCCTGTGAAATGCCAGTCCCTTAAGTTGTAACCAGCGTCTGTCCGTCCGTCCGTCCGTCCGTGTGTGTGTGTGTGTGTGTGTGTGTGTGTGTGTGTGTGTGTGTGTGTGTGTAACATTGTTGGTAAGTGTGGCCTTCCTCTCCATCAAATCCCTGAAATACAAGCAGACTGTGGCCCCTTCATACATGAAGCATCTGAGATTCAAGGGACCGAATGACTTATCCTAGCTACACTGGGGTCTCCTGGCTTATGGGACCCGAGAGCCCTGTTTTTCTGATGCCTTCCCACTTCCTAGGTCTTCAGATTTCCATCCTACAAGATGGAGGGAAGCCCTGTGCTGGGGATGTGGTGTGGCCACGCCCTTTCTTGTCTCTCCTAAGTTGTCTCTACCACATACCTTTTTTTCCAATGTCACCCCAGCCTGTCACCCAGCACAATGTTCCTGAGGGGAAGGTTGTGGAGGCGGGAGGCAGGGAGACAGGGCGGATATTGCTGGAAATATTCACAGGGTTTGTGAGTTTCAGCAGGGCAATGTCTGCCCCATTCTGGAAGATGTAGAAGTCAGGGTGTGGGATAATTTTGCTCACAGTCAGCAGGTTGTCATGGTCATAGAGGTACTTCTTTTGGAGTGTTACTCTGACCATGTTGGTGCCAAGGATTTTCCTAAAGAGAAGAAACATACATTTGGTAAGTCATTGTTATTCCAGAAAGCCAGAGATGGTGTGTGATGATCCCATCCTACCCCACTCTCCTCCCCATTCCTTGTCCCACCCTGCCAGGCCCAGAGAGACTCACGGTCCCACACAGTGTGCCGCCGTGAGCACCCACTGTGGGTGGATGAGGGAGCCGCCACAGGTGTGGTTCCAGTAGGTGCCTTTTTTACGCAGGCTCACCTGCCAGGGCCACCTGTTCTCAGGTGCCTCCTGTCCCCCCCCACAATGCCCTCTCGTGGCTGAGCTGGACCTGGGGACAGGACAGGGCCAATCTTAATACCCTGGCCTATGAGCCATGAGGGTCAGTGAGAGGGACAGGGAGGGCCCAGGGCAGAACTCACCAGGGGCTGCATGCACCAGACTGCACAGGAGGGGCAGTGTCAGCAGCAGCAGCTTCAGCATTTGGACATAGTGAGGAGCAGTCCTATGTCTATCGGGTTGTGGGGTGCAGAACAAGCCAGGAACCTGGGAGCAGGAAGGTAGGCCCATTCCAGGAGCTTGAGGTCTCTAGTGGCTTGGCCACTCTGCTTCAGGGTCTGGGAGAGATCACTGTAGCTGTCTTTGATCTTCTCTACCCAGCCTCAGGTTCCCTCTCCATTTATCCTTCCAGATCAGGGTGGGGCAGGAGGAAGGGCATGCCACTGTCCAATCCAAGCCTGGAGGAAATGGGGGACTCACACTCAAGGCCAAGCATCTGCGCCACGAAGGGGCGCTGTCAACCCTCTGCTACATTAGACCCAGATCTGTGGTAAACCCTGTCCTGTGGCCTCTGCGCCCTGTCTGCTGGTCAGGAGCTTCTGCTTATTTTGTCTTGTGTGCTCCAGAGCAGAGGCAACACAGAGAAAGGGGGATGGCAGAGAGGCCACCAGCCTCCCCTCAGGCAATTGTCACCCCTGCACCTCTTCCTGGCTGACTACTCTCTTGTTCATCCAGTCTACTCTGAATTTCCTTGACCTACTGATCATTAGCACCTTTGTCCTCAGGTCTCCTGGCTGCAGAAGCCTGTGTGTGGGACCAGAAATCTCTGTGATCTGTGCTTGGGGACGCTGGGACTTCTGTTTCTCACTCCCCTGTCTGGGGAGCCCAATGCCTCTGTCTCCTGGTGAGTTCTCTCTGGGATCCCTTATGTAGTCCCAGTCTCAGAGTCCTGTTCCAGATACCGTGGGGTTATGTCAGACTGTCGATTTGCCAGAAATCTCCCTGATTCCCAGCGTCTGATGACCCTACTTACTTCCACAGACCTTGGCTCAGGAGAGTAGTTGTTAGGCATCCTTGGGGGCTGCCATGTCTCAGTCTGCTGATTCCCATCCCAGGTCAGCCTGCGGTTCTACAACCTGAAGCACAGCATATGGGAACACATCTGTGGGGGTCTCTCATCCACCCTCAGTGGGTGCTAACTGCTTCCCACTGCGTACAGCCATGAGTGGGGTCACCAGTTCTCTTGCTTGAGAGCAGATGGGTGTTGGGAGGTGGGTGATACTTGGTGAGGTACTTGTCTTCCTGCGGAAGGCAGGATTTCTGACACCCTCCTGATCACCACGTCTGTTCTGACTGATCCTTAAGTGTCTGCTGGTAATGATTTTCGCTACTCCTCAGGCCCTGTCTCCCAGGACAAAGATAGAGGGCTTTGACTTTAGAATCCAAGTTGGATAGTTTCCTCTATGAAAACAATCAGCTGTGAAGGTGGCCAAGATCATCTGCCACCCCATGTTTAGTGACAAGATGTCTGTAGCTGGGGAGGCAGACATTGCTCTGCTGAAACTGGACACCCCAGTTGTGCTGTCTGAGCATGTCCACCATGTTTTCCTCTCTGCTGCCTCCCCGAGGATCTCCTCAAAGAAGACCTGCTGGGTGGCTGGCTGGGGTGTCATCGAGAACCACAGTGGGTATTGGGAAGACACTGTGTCCTTTGGCAGAACTGGCGGGAAGAGGCAGAAGCCTCCAGCTTTGGTCCTCACTGGCTTTTCTCCACAGGGCCACTGCCTCTGCCCTATCACCTGAGGGAAGTGGAGGTCCCCTTTGTGGACAATCATGACTGTGAGAAGAAGTACCTGACCAATTCTTCCTCGGACAGCACTACCAGGTTCATCAAAGATGACATGCTTTGTGCTGGGATGGAGGGCTGTGACTCCTGCCAGGTGACACGCTGACCCGACCTCTCTCCTCTCTATGGTTTGTTTTTGAGGCACGGTCTCACACCATAGTCCAGGCTAACCTTGAACTCTAAGCAATCCTCAGGCCTTAGCCTCCCAAGTGTAAGTGTTAGGATTATAGGCATGCACTATCATGATCAGCCGGATTATACTCTTTAAGTGGGTGAATTATATGTCATGGAAATCACATTTCAGCAAAGCTGTCAGAAATAATAAACTGAAAACAATTATTATTTTTTTGAGACAGAATCTAGCTATGTAGCTCTGGCTGGCCTGGAACTCACTATGTAGACCAGGCAGGTCTCAGACTCACAGAGATCTGCATGAGTGCTCGGATTAAAGGAGTCCACCACCACTCCTGACCATCAGCACTTTTTTATTTTAGATGTGCAAGTGTGTGTGTTTGTATGTGTGCGAGTGTGTATTTGTGTGTGTCTGTGTCTCTGTGAGTATGTGTCTGTGTGAGTGTTGTTTGTGTGTGTCTGTGTGTCTCTTTGTGAGTGTGAGTGTAAGTGTGAGTGTGTGTGTTTGAGTGTGCACCAGCATGTGGAGGTCAGAGGACAAACACAGCTGTTGTTCCTCAGGTGCTGTCCACCTAATGTTCTGAGATAGGGTTTTCCCTGGCCTGGAATTCACTGATTCAGACAGCCTGGCCGTCAAGCAGGCCTTAGGGATCTTTCTGTCTCCATCCTCAACCAGGAATACAAACATCAGACTTGGTTCCTCAGGCTTTCAAGGCAGACATTTTATCAACTGAGCTATCACCCCAACCCAAGCCCTCCACTCTTCTGGTAGATAAACTCTACCACCAATTGTGATGAAACTCTTGGTAAATTTCTGGGATCTCACCAAACCCACAGCAAACGTGCTGTCTGAGGATGGAAGGTGAAGGGCAGATGAGAACAGCTGCCTCCCTGCATCCACCAGCATGAGTATCTGGACGGCAGGCTAACTAGGAAATAAGCAAAAGGTGTAAAGAGTCCAAGGAGGAGATGGATTCACCCTCCACATTGGAAGACACAGGTGGCCGTCCACACAGCTTGCCTCCGAGTGACTATGGCCACTGTTAGAGACCCAGGGCTGCAGGAGGATGCTTTTTTCAGAAGTCATTACTAGCACAAGACTCAACACATTAAATAAATATAACTTCTTGTCACTGATAATGACGAGCTAGACAAGAAGGCAGAGTATAAGTTGAAGAGACTAAAAATCACCTAGAAAAATACCTCGTAAAACAAGTGTGAAGTTTTTTGTTTTTGTTTTTTTGATTTTGCTCTTTGTATTTTAATTTGAAGCAAGGTCTCCCTCTCTATAGCTTAGAGTGGTCTCACTTTCAAAGTCCTTTTAAATGTTGGGATTATAGGTATGAGCTACTACTCCAAATGCTTATATGCATGGTTTATAGAAGAACTTAATCAACTGAGTGCAAGGATGTAGAATTACAGTGTCAGAGGCATGTGGCCACAAATGGGGACATTGACACGCCATGTTCATGGAGATCCCAGAAAAACACTAACAAAGATTTCTGAGAAGTACAGCAATGTGGTTGTGGTTGTTATTGTTTGGTTGTTGTGTGTTTGTTTTTGTTTGTTTGTTTGTTTTGAGACAGGGTCTCAGTGTGTGGTTCTGGCTGGCTTGAAACTCACTATAAAGACTGGGCTGGCCTTGACCTCACTATAAACAATTTACATGTCACATAATGCCCAAGAAGAAGGAAGGAGAGGCCCCTAGTCCTGGAAAGCCTCAGTGCAGCAATGTAGGGCAATACTGGACAGGGAAGCGGGAAGGGGTTAATTGGGGAACTGGGGGATGGAAGAGGGCTTATGAAACTTTCAGGTAGGGGGATCCAGGAAAGGGGAAATCCTTTGAAATGTAAATAAAGAATATATTGAATAAAAATTAAATTAAAAAAAAGCCTGGGCTCGCTTTACAACTCAGCCATCTTCCTGCCACTGCCTCGTGAGTGCTGCGACCACACCCAGATGACCTTAAAATTTTTATTATAGAATTCTGGAGGTGGAAGTTTTCATTAAATTATTTATTACGGGAGAATTAATGCTTGGCTGTGAGAATCACCAGTGGGCTGGGGACGGAGCTCAGTTGACAGAGAGCTTCCCCAGGGTTCAATCCCAACACTGCGTAAAACAGCATGGCAGTGCAGGCCTGTAATACCAGCACTCAGGAGGCGGAGGCAGGTGGATCAGAAATTCAAAGTCATCTTTGACTGTCAAATCCAAGACTATGTGAGACCCTGTCTCAAAACAGGAATAAAGAGGATGACAGCATTGGACCAGAAAATCCTTAGGACTCCTGGGGATGGAGCTCAGGGCTGGGACACTTGTCTAGCATTGGGTTTAGTCTTCAGTACCACGCCTACAAAAGAAAGAGGCAAGCAACTCCTTGGGTAAAACGTACTTCGTTGGAACAAAAATCTGGGAGAATTCAAAGTGTTAACCTGTATTTAGCATTAATTAAAAGCATCTTTCTTTCCTTCAGATTTTTATTCCATTTTATGTGTCTAAGTATTTTGTCTGGATTATATATGTGCACCACATGTGTGCCTGGACAGAGAGGGCAAAAGAGGATGTCAGTTCCTCAGCAACTGGAGACAGAGGGTTGTGAGCCACCTTGTGGGCGCTGGGAAACCACCCACTCACAATGTTGGTGTGCACATGCTCTCAGTGCTGTGCTGTCTCCCTGTCCCATCTGTTTTTCTTGGGATGGAATTATGTGTAGCCCAGGCCGGCCTGTGACCGACTGCCCAGCCTAGGATGACGTTGATTTTCAGATCTTCCTGCTCTGCCTCTGCAGTGCTCAGGATCACAGACTCACACCATGCTCAGACTCTACAGGGCAAGGAGCAGAACTTAGGACTACATGCATGCTGGCAAGTACCACTACCCCAGCTACATCCCTGGCCATCTCTCCGTGGTAAGCACCTTATTTTAAGATGAAGAAAAGTGGGCTGCTTAGGGCAAAAAATGTGTCTCCATCACAAGCTAAAGGATAAAAATGTTTTCAAACTTTAGGTGCCTACAGTTGCTTTCAAAGAAAAACACACACACACACACACACACACACACACACACACACACACACACACACACAAACAAAACAAAACAAAAACCAAATCCAAGCATCCATGACAGTCTGTTCTCTGACCTCAGGGAAGTGTGACTCTCCTAAATATGTCATTAACAATTGTGTCTGTTCCAATATTTGTAAAGGAAAATTGCTTTCTTTCCTTAGCTCACAATTATTAGTCTCCAGCAGTTTATCAACTGATTTATACAAACCCTCTTTCTGCCCTCACTGTCCTGCACAGAAGTGGCTCTGTAGGCCTCATCTTACCAGCTAGTGGTCCTGTACTGTGCCTTTTTGGGAGCCAAACACATGTAGCAGTTCGGCCAGGATTCAGTGACTAGCACTCTGTGGAGTCTTAGATAGCAAGAACCAGAAATTTCCAAGGCTTTTGATGAGTTAACTAATCAGTTCAGGGCTTTGAAAAGTACCTCAGTTGAACCATGTATGGTGGTTCATACATAAAACCCTAGCATTCAAGAGGTTCAGACAGAAAGGGGCCATAAATTCAAGGCTAGCCTGGGCTGCAGAGATCCTGTCTCAAAAGTATAAAGATGCTGAAACAACTAAACCAATAATAATGCTTTCCTCTTGGACACCTATAGGAAACAGCAGCCTCTTTGGGAATGTGTGCAGCTTGTCACCTCTATGGGCTGCCCTAAGGGAACTTGGTGATAATTCCCTGGAGGCCATTAACCTCTGATTTGTATGTCCTACCCAAGCTCATCTCCAGGCAGGCCGCCTGGGAAGTCCCAGGCTCAGCAGCCAGGGTTCACACTGGCCAGCTCCTCATGTGCCTCTGAACAGATCTGAAGGAGAAGGAACAGTGAGTGAGGCCCCGTGTAGAGTCAGGTTCAAGTTCCCTGGGTACTGGAAGGAACACTTCAAAGGTATGGGGTTTTCACCAAGTTTAGCACCAATGGACTTGATGACAGAGTAGCTGGGAATGGGCTCATCTCTGATGGCTGTGGGGTAAAATATATTCCCAATTGTGGCATGTATCCTGGACAAGTAGCAGGAGACCCACAAACTCATACTTGAGGGTTTCCACTGTCCTGTTCTGCACCCCACCAAATCATGTTCTGTTATAAATCACACATCCTGTGTGAAATCTAAAACAAAAGCAACAAACCAATACAAAACAAAACCAAAAACAAAGTAAACCTAGGTACCTATGCCTGTGGGAGGCCTGCAAAGTGACATTAAAAACTGGAGAGACCTGGAAAGACATGCAGCCATCAAGACAAACCAAAATAAGGACATTAGCCTCACACAACTCAAACATAAATTTCAGATACACAAAGGGCTTTTTCTTTTTGAAACCCTGTGTGGCCTAGAACTTGCTCCCTACAGCACCATGACCATGGGAGACATTGAGTAACACAGGAGCCTTGTAGAGCATCCCTGGGTGACGGATTAAGAATGCTGTTCCTAGCCCTTCCTGCAGGCGAGCCCCTCCTGAAGATTACATCACCTCATGGAAGCTGGAGGTTGAACACAATCTCCTCACTCCAAGGCTGTGGGGAGAGCTCAGCTGTGGGGTGTGTGCTAAAGATAGTCAAGGCTCTCAAGAAAACATAGTCCCTCAAACCAGAGGAATGATGAGAAAAACCAAGGCTGGGCTTAGCTCTGTTTGTTTGGTCTCAGCTGTATCATGGTCACTGGGGTATTGGGGGAGGTCCTCTGTTTAGTATTCCTTCCCTTTAGAGACTTGTCTTTCCCCTCCTTCAAAATATGGTTCTACCTAAGCTCTCCCCAGAGAAACTGTTAGTTCATTGGGCTTCCTTAGAGGATCGGTGACCCCAAAGCAGCAGCAGGAAGTCTTCATCCAGCGTGGGGATGATGGATGGCTGCAGGATCGATGTCCTTCTCTAATGAGGCCCCTAAGCATCTAGCACCCCACGATCCAGAGAGCATGAGCCATTAGTGCAGAGTAACATTGGAAATGACTGTTCTCAGAGCCAGGTGTTGCTGACACATGCTTTTAATTCAACACTCAAGAGGCTAAGGCAGTTGAATCTTTGACCTGGAGGCTAGCTTGATCTACAGAGTGAGTTCCAGGTCAGCCAGATCTACACCAAGAAACCTGGTGTTTCTAAAACCAAACAAACAAACAAAAAAAAAACATCTATTCTGGTTTCATTTCTGTTGCTATGATAAAATACCCCAACGAGGCAACTTTGAGCAGAAATGGTTTATTTGGCTCACGACTCCAGGTCACAATCTGTTATTGCAGAGAAGTCAGTGCAGGAATTCAAGGCATCACATCCACAGACAGGAGCAAGAGGATAAAGTCATGGATAACTGTGTGATCCCTTGTTCTGGTTCTCAGCTAGCTGGCTCCTCTCTTTGAAGTTCAGGAGCCTAGGGAATAGTGCTATTCAGTGTGTGGGGTCTTCCACACCAGTTATCACCAAAACAACACTTATTAGAAATGTCCATTGAACAACCTGATCTAGATAATTCCTCTCTTCCCTGTTTGTTCTAAGTTGTGTCACTGTGGATGTTTGAGTAAGAATGGTCCCAGAGTCTCATATATTTGAGGGTTTGGTCACAAGGTAGTGGCATAATTTGAAAGCATTGGGAGGTGTGGTGGCCTTGTTGGAGGAAATGTGTCTGAGGGTGGGCTTT
Organism: Apodemus sylvaticus; assembly: GCF_947179515.1. Taxonomy (NCBI): domain Eukaryota; kingdom Metazoa; phylum Chordata; class Mammalia; order Rodentia; family Muridae; genus Apodemus; species Apodemus sylvaticus. The sequence continues at coordinate 95,673,855 of NC_067481.1, forward strand.
GAGGCTTCCAAAAGCACATTCCCTACCCAGAGTCTCATTCTGCCTATGGTCTGCGGATCTGAATCCAGATGTAGAGCTCTCAGTTGCTTCTCCAGCACCATATCTACCAGCATGTCACCATGCTCTCCACAACAATGACAGTGAATTAAACTCTGAAACTGTTAGCAAGGCCCTCTTAAATGCTTTCCTTTACAAGAGTTGTCATGGTTATGGTGTCTCTTTACAGCAACAGAACCATGAGTAAACCAGTCACACTGACAAAACTAATGAGCCTACTTCTTCCCTTGCCATCTTGATACCCCAACACATCATTTTATGCCACAACTTTCCAAAGTCTCATCTCTTAATATGAAATAAAATAGGTCCAACTCCAAAAGTCTCCAGAGACTCAACTGTGAGATTATCTTCAGTAGGTGGAGGAGCCTCTGCTGCACCCAAGGCTTTTCCTTGACCTCTGTCTTCTCAGCACTCTTTGCAGGTATTTGACCCTGCCACAAGGTGTCAAGCCTCAGATGCTTTCCATGACCTCTCCTTAGAATTTAATGCCCTGGAAACCAGTACCACCAGAACGATGCTTGCAACACTGCCAAGTTTAGCTAGGGGATCAGTCACAGATAATCTGATGGAGATGATTTGTTCAGAAGAGCATGTTCTACCAGCTAGCTACCACCTAGCTTCCATGTCCATGTCCATATTGGCCCTCACTTCCACCTTGCCAGTTAGCAGACCATGGGACAGGTGCTAAGCCTACAGCATAAATAAAGTCATTAAGATAGCCATCTATGTACAGAAAATGTGGTATATATACACAATGGAGTACTATTCAGCAATTAAAAACAATGAATTCATGAATTTTTTAGGCAAATAGATGGAACTGGAAAATATCATCCTAAGTAAGGTAATGCAATTACAAAAGAATACACATGGAATGCAATCATTGATAAGTGGATATTAATTAGCCCTGAAGCTCTGAATACTGAAGATACAATTTGCATATCAAATGATTCCCATGAAGAAGGAAGAAGAGGGCCCTAATTCTGGAAAGGCTTGATCCAGCATTGTAGGGGAGTACCAGGGTAGAGAAAAGGGAGGGGAAAGATAGGAGAATGAATGGAGAGAAGAGGACTTAAGGGATATATGGGGAGGGGGGAACTGGGGAAGAGGAAAGTTTTTGGATTGTAAACAAAGAATATAGAAAATAAAAATATATATTAAAAAAAGATAGTCATCTATGCATTTCCTGTGAGGTTCTGGTGCCCTGGTTGTCTTTTTACTAACATTGGACATGTTAATGGTGTTTGGAAATGCCAGGATTCACCTCAGGTCACCTTTGTCTAGTTTAGAAATATAAGCCCTTCTGTCTGCCCAGGGTTGTGGGAATTGTCTGTCTTGTTCTCACTTGAGATATACGTCTGTCACCTAGTCTCCAAAAAAACTGTGCCATAGGCTATCTGGGTGAACCCACCTGTCTGTGGGGATGTGTCTCTAAAACCACCCTGTGAGTGGTTCTCATAGGACAGAAGCTTGTGTTTCTGGAGCCAAGGTGAGTTCTCAGCTTGACTCTGAGTTTCCTCTGACAGCCCCTATGGAGGGGACAATGGGTTTTCTTATCCTCTTAAGTGGACAGTAGGGACACCGCAGGGAGCCTTCCTGACAGTTTCTTACCTGAGGTCTAGAAGCTTCTTTGGCATCATTGCCTTGGCCACAAGATGGTTGTTTGTGGCCAGACTGAGGTTATTTTAATGGGACACTGTGGATATGTGAAGTGGGAGAGCCCCAGTTTGGCAGCACCCCTGACTTCTGCTTTTTGTGTATGTGTGTGTGTGAGTGTGTGTGTGTGTTTCTGTGTGTGTCTGCGTGTGTGCACACGTGCTCCAGCAGTATCTGCACAGGCTCCAAAACAGAAATGCCCATAGATGCTGTCAGATGTCTCTCCTGACTTCAAGTGCTGGGTGGGCATGGGTCTCAGGTCTCTTATAAGTTTCTGGCAAGAATATTTGAACCTGAGCAGGGAGATACAGAGGACCATATTTTGAGTGCTGTCTTGGTTTCAGGAAAAGTCCACCAAGCCAAACCCAGTTTTTCAAGATGATAAAGAGAGTTGTTTTGTGGGTGGGCAGTGGGATTAGCCACAGTATTTGTCACCTGTAGTGGCTGAGGCCCTGCACTTCCTAGAGCCCCCTCCCCCTGCAGATGTTCCAGCTGTTGCTCCTGGCTCTCTCCTTCCTGGAAAACCCCGTGTTCATTGCCTCTGGTAAGTCCTGACTCACCTCAGTTACTGCTTTGCATCAGGAAGGCAGTCCTGCATTTTCCCCGACCCTCAGCTGGCTTACTCATGGGGTCACCTGAGCACTTGGGCTCAACATCTGGTCCAAGGTTGCGGTAACAAGAAGCTGGTCCTTGTTCTCTGACTTGTCCATGATGCTTTTAGTCTCTGTCTCCAGAAGTAAGCCAGTGGGCATTGTGGGGGGTCACCGTACCCCACCAGGCAGGTGGCCATGGCAGGTCAGCCTGAGAACCTACGATTACAAGGCAAGCTCCTGGGTGCACATCTGTGGGGGCTCCATCATCCGCCGTCAGTGGATTCTGACTGCTGCCCACTGCATCCAAAGGTGAGACACCACTGGGGGCATCTGCTGGGTGTGGAATGTTGACACGATGCTACCCCTGACCATCTGCCTCTGAGCCACCAGTGTCTGTCCTCCCACAGCCAGGATGCTGACCCAGCCTTGTTCCGGGTCCAGGTGGGGGAAGTATACCTCTACAAGGAACAGGACCTTCTGAACATCAGCAGGATCATCATCCACCCCGACTACAACCAATTCAGTAAGAGGTTTGATGTGGCCCTGATGCAGTTGACTGCCCACCTGGTCACCTCCACACATGTCAGTCCAGTCTCTCTGCCAAATGCCAGCTCAATCTTCAACTCAACTGACCAGTGTTGGTTGGCTGGCTGGGGCAATGTTCACCAAAATGGTAAGCACAGCTGGGGTGGATAGATGGAGAGACAGAGGGGACATTGCACAGTCTCCCCTTCCATGTCCCTTCTAGAGGGATAGCTGGCAGTGTGGAAACAAACAGGCAGCAGCAATGGTCTGTGGTGACTTGCAGGTGCAGGGGATCATGGGTAGGCTTCTTGGCCACCAATGAAATGCTCACAAAATTCAGGACATTTTCAGGTCTCATGGATGGCAAGTAGCCAAGAGTGAACCAACCTGGATGCCCTGGTTTGAAGGTGCTGCTGCTTTTTTGCCTCTATCCCATGAAGAAGGGAGGGGATGCCCTCTTAAAGGAACCCCATTTCTTCATCTGGGTACCTCTAGGTGCACTCAGACATTTTTCTTTTCTTTTCTTTTCTTTTCTTTTCTTTTCTTTGTTTTTGAGATAGAGCCTCAAGTTTATTTGTAACAACAGCATAGGACACTGGTCATCTGCAAACAGTACGTGGGTTTGTCACAGCACTACGGACATCTGTCTTCACACTGGCAGGAGCCTTTTCTTTGGGGCCTTCATAGGGGTCTGGGCACCTTTGGGAGTCTGAGCTGGAGCTGAAGCCTGGGCCTTAGCTGGAACTGTATTGAGCCTTGGGTTCTGTCTAACAGAGCCTATGCCCCCTGGCCATGTAGCTTTAAACCACTTCCCAAGCTTGGGGTGAGCCATGAAAGCCAGGGGGCTGAGTTTGTGGCTGGGGCCCTTCAGCATCTTGGGCTTGGTGGCCTCAGGCTTCACCAGGGCCTTGATGGCCTCTGCACTTGCACTCACTGCCTTGCATTGTTGGCCTGCATTTTCTTCAGGCTTTTCTTGTCCTGCTTCTTGGCAAAGAGCACGTTCTTCAGGAACATGGGGTCGACCACCTTAAGACATTCGTGTATTTGTGACCAGGGTTTCTTGATGCCATTTCTGTGCCATTTGTGGGACTGGTTTTGTGTGGTGTGGTTCTTGGACTTGGCTATGTCTACACGGTAATCTGAGGCTCACACAGTGCCTGGGGCTGGAAGAGCTTTAGTTTTTTAACTCAATGACACACATAAATAATTTATCTTTAAACAAAGTCACATTCTGAAGTTCTTGGTAGTTGTGAATTTGGAGGCCCTCTAAGCTCTTTTAAAGACTCTTAAACCCACTTAAAATAGAAGGCTATGCCTGTAAATATAGCTTGAGATCCTGGTCCCATCTAGGACATATGGGGAAATGGAGACTTTGACTTGCTCCAGGCCCAGGGAGTGAGGTCATGGCCAGTGTGACTGGCATGAAGTGAATCTGCTGGGGACATGCCATTCACCCCTGCTCCCTGACTCCTCCGCCCCTCTGCCTGAAAAGCAACAAGTGGGTACAGGTAGGCGTGGTCAGCATAGGCGTAGAGTGCAGCAATGATCTGCCATCAATCTTCTCGAGAGTCCAGAGCTCCTTAGCCTGGATCCATCAGCACATCTAGTGGATGTGTCTCCCAGCTGCTGCCCAACATCAGAGACAGCTTCTTGACTCCTCTGATCTTCCCTTCCTGGACCCTTCCTTGTCCTGCCTTCTTCCCTGGCCTGTCCTTCCCTGCTGACAAGAATGCCCAGGAAACCCCAGTGTGGGGTTGGGCTGCCTGTGCCTGTATTTGTCTCAGTAAACTGACAGCAAATGAAGGTGTTGGGAATGATGTTTGAGGCGTGGCCATGGCTGTGGAAAGGTTGGCCCCAGAGTTTCCAAGGCCAGTTATAATTCTTTACTTCCGGTTTTAGCACCTCAGTCTTGAGGTAGAGTATATCCAGCAAACGTAATAAATGAGATGCATTTTTCATAAGTCTCCGCTTTTAGTTACTTTTGGAAAGGCTCACACTAGCAGCTAATTCCAAATCCTTGTTTCTAGACAGTGTCTTTTCATGAAGCCTAGGCTGGCCTCAAACTCACAAACCCCTGCTCTAGCTTCTGACCTGCTGGGGTCACAGGCAAGTGCTGCCAGGCCCAGGGTGACTTAATCTCATTTCTAACAGTTTCCCCCTTGTGTCTGAACAATAGTCTCTGAAGACACTGCTGATTAGCCCTCTGGTGGTCTGTTATTGTCCCAGGGTGGCTAGGGAAGATCTGTCCTGGTTGGCCCTAGTCATACATTGGTGGGAGTGGGGGAGGATCAGGGAATGTAAGTGACAATCCTCAAGGAGTTCATTCTATCAAATTTGCAACAGAGGCAGAGAAGGAAGGATTCTTATGTCAGTGCCACCTGATACCACAGCCAAACATCAGATGGAGCCTGAGGAGTGCTGGAAAAAGGGGAGGAAGGATTGAGGAAGGGGTTTATGGACACCAGAAGAAAAGCCACAGAATCAACTCACCTGGGCTCACAGAGACTGAAGTGCCAACCAGGGAGTCTGCCTGGGCCTGACCTAGGCCCTCTGCACATGTGTGACAGTTGTGTAGTTTGGTGTTTTTGTGGGACTCCTACAGTGGGAGGGAGCAGGGGCCATCTCTGACTCTGCCCTGCCTTTGGGACCCTTTCCTCCTCTTGGGTTGCCCTGTTTATCCTGAAGAGGAGAGGAGGTGCCCAGTCTGCAACTGGATATGGACAACTGGCTGATATCCAAGGGAGGCAGATCTTTTCTGAGGGGAAATGGAGGAAAAGTGGAGGCAGGAGGGGGAGGGGAGCGGAGGGTAGGGGAAGCACAGGGAGGATTAAAGGTGGTCAGGATGTAAAAGGAAACAAAAGCAAAGGAACAACAAAACCCTGGGCATGGTGGCACCTTAGTGATCTGTGGCTGGGCAGGTGGAGACAGAGGACTTCAGGCCTCCTGATGAGACAGCCCAGGCTAGTTGAGCAAGCCCCAGGCAAGTGAGAGGCCTTGTTTTATTATTTTTTTTAAGACATCTGGTTTCCACACATGTGCCCCCCACCCCCCCACACACACAAGGCAGTGAGAAAGGACAGCCAGTATCTGCAATAGTGCAGTAGTTGTGACTTTTTTGACTCCTTGTTTTTGCAAATCAGTTCTGGGACCTCATTCCCGTCTTCCTTCATTACTGACTATGTTATCTACTGAGTCCTACGTTTATCTTTTGTATTTTTTGTTTATCTGATTTTTCTGAGGCAGGGTTTCTCCATGTAGTTCTTTCTGTCCTGGAACTCTCTCTATAGACCAGGCTGGCATTGAACTCATAGAGATCCCCCTGCCTCTGCTTCCTGAGTGCTGGTATTAAAGACATGTGCCACCAGCACCCAGCATCTTTAGATTTTTTTTTTTTGATTTTTTTTTTATTTGGTTTTTTTGAGACAGGGTTTCTTTCTATAGCTCTGGCTGTCCTGGGACTCACTCTGTAGACCAGGCCAGCCTGGAACTCAGAAACCCGCCTGCCTCTGCCTCCCAAGTGCTGGGATTACAGGCGTGCGCCACCACTGCCCGGATGCATCTTTAGATCTTAAGATTACATTTATTTGCTTATTTTTACTATGAAAATGGAGTGTGTGTATGTGTTTGTATGTGTGTGTTTGTGTGTGTGTGTGTGTGTGTGTAAGTGTAAATGACAAGGACCTGTACGTGCTGAACAGTCTCCCAACCCTCCCACCTCCTTTATTTTTCTCTTCAATTTTCCTGCTATTTCCTGGATCCCAAGGGTGGGGTGTAGTTGCTCCTTACACAGAAGGAATGAACATGTGTAGAGAGAAGTTAAGATGACTGACAGGGTGGTGAGGAGGAGCCACCTCACTGTAGCAGTCAAGGCCCACGGCTGTTACCCCAAGCTCAAGCAACATCACCCCGACTCTCCCAGGCACTTCATTTACACCTCTTGACGCCAGATTAACAACAGAACTCATGGCAGCTTTAATGCATTTTATTGAGCCACAGCAGACAGTGGCCATCTGCACAGTGTAGCTACCAGAGTGGGAGGACACGGGTGGTCAGGGGCTTAGGTAGAGCAGACTTGGGACTCAGGATGGGGAGCAGGAGAGGAAGGCAGGGATGCCACCTGGGCAGGAAGCAGCATGTTGCAAACAACAGAGGTCACCCTGGATGCGACTCAAAAGTCCCTGGGGACATAGCGGCGGATCCAGTCCAAGTAATAGGTGACCCGAGTGTAGACTCCAGGCCTGTTGGGCCGTGCGCAGCCTTCTCCCCAGCTCACCACACCTGCCTGTAGCCAGGTATCTTTTTCCTTGTAGACCAGAGGTCCCCCAGAGTCACCCTAGAGAGTACAGGGATCAGTACTCTTATAAAGGCTGGGTGGGGGTGGCAGGGTGACGGGACAGGAGCTCACCTGACAGGAGTCATGTCCTTCAGTCCCAGCACACAGCATGTCATTACGGACAATGCGGACATGGTCACCTGTGCTGCTACCGTTGTGATACTTCAATTCACACAGGCGGTTTCCTACAATGGGAACTTGCACCTCCATCAAAGGAAATGGATCCCGCAGCTCTTCTGTGGGTGAAAGAAAGGCCATCCTGTGGCAGGGTCCCAGGTGCCAGGCTGGGACGGGCTCAGCTAACCCTGTCCTCTGAGGGTAGTTCTGCTCACAAGTCCCTCTGTGACTAAGGCCCACTTTATTCAGCTCTGCCAACCTGACTTCTTCCTCCAGGCTGGACCTGGATTTCTGGCCTTATTCAGAGAAGGAGGACATTCCTGAGGGTCTTTAGCGCCCCGTCTGGTCAGTGGAAGGCAGGTCAGCATGGCTGGCTCTGGCCTAGGCTGGGTAGAGGATCCCAGTGGAGCCCTGATCTCAGACACTATTCTCAGGCCCCACCTCTGTGTGTGAGGAGATTGGATCCACCCTGTGGTGCAGAGCCAGGGCCTACCTGCTCATGGGCCTGTCCCGAAGCTCTACTGAGGTTTTAAAGGAAATGAAGCAAGACCACTAGGGAGAAGAAAAATTGGCACTGAAGGTTCCCAAGAGAGCTGTCCAGCCACATAGGATACCTGTGTCCTGGGCCACAGCCCATGAAATGCGGGTCACTGACACGTCCAGTGAAATGCAAGTCCCTTAAGTTGTAACCAGCTTCTGTGTGTGTGTGTGTGTGTGCGCGTGCGTGCGTGCGTGCGTGCGTGTGTGTGTGTGTGTGTGTGTGTGTGTGTGTAACATTGTTGATAAGTGTGGTCTCATTCTCAATCAAATTCCAGAAATACAAGCAGACTGTGGCCCCTTCAGACATGAAGTGTCTGAGATTTGAGGGACTGAATGACTTATCCTAGCTACACTGGGGTCTCGTGGTTTATGGAACCTGAGAGCCCTGTTTTTCTGATGCCTTCCCACTTCCTAGGTCTTCAGATTTCCATCCTACAAGATGGAGAGAAGCCCTGTGCTGGGGATGTGGTGTGGCCACGCCCTCTCTTGTCTTACCTCAGTTGTCTCTACCACATACCATTTTCTCCAATGTTGCCCCATCCTGTCACCCAGCACAATGTTCCTGAGGGGAAGGTCATGGAGGCAGGAGGCAGGGAGACAGGGTGGATGTTGCTGGAAATGTTCACAGGGTTTGTGAGTTTCAGCAGGGCAATGTCTGCCCCATTCTGGGCGATGTAGAAGTCCGGGTGTGGGATAATTTTGCTCACAGTCAGCAGGTTGTCATGGTCATAGAGGTGCTTCTTTTGGAGTGTTACTCTGACCATGTTGGGGACAATGATATTCCTAAAGAAGAGAGACATTCATTTAGTAAGTCCTTTTATTCCAGAAATCCAGAGATGGTGTCTGATGATCCCATCCAACCCCATTCTCCTCTCCATTCCTTGTCCCACCCTGCCAGGCCCAGAGAGAGACTCACGGTCCCACACAGTGTGCCGCCGTGAGCACCCACTGTGGGTGGATGAGGGAGCCGCCACAGATATGCTTCCAGTAGGTGTCATATTCACGCAGGCTCACCTGCCAGGGCCACCTGTTCTCAGGTGCCTCCTGTCCCCCCACAATGCCCTCTCGTGGCTGAGCTGGACCTGGGGACAGGACAGGGCCAATCTTAGTACCCTGGCCTGTGAGCTACGAGGGTCAGGGAGAGGGACAGGAGGGCCCAGGGGAGAACTCACCAGGGGCTGCATGCACCAGACTGCACAGGAGGGGCAGTGTCAGCAGCAGCAGCTTCAGCATTTGGACACAGTGAGGAGCAGTGCAGGCCCAGTTGGAGGTGAGGGCTGGGCTAGGCCTATCGGGTTGTGGGTTGCAGAACAAGCCAGGAACCTGGGAGTAGGAAAGTAGGCCCATTCCAGGAGCTTGAGGTCTCTAGTGGCTTGGCCACTCTGCTTCAGGGTCTGGGAGGGATCACTGTAGCTGTCTTTGATCTTCTCTACCCAGCCTCAGGTTCCCTCTCCATTTATCCTTCCAGATCAGGGTGGGGCAGGAGGAAGGGCATGCCACCGTCCAATCCAAGCCTGGAGGAAATGCGTGACTCACACTCAGGGCCCAAGCGTCTGGGCCACGAAGGGGCTCTGTCAACCCTCTGCTACATTAGACCCAGATCTGTGGTAAACCCTGTCCTGTGGCCTCTGGGCCCTGTCTGCTGAGCAGGAGCTTATCCAATCATGTGTGCTCCAGAGAAGAGCATTAACACACAGAAAGGGGGGATGGCAGAGAGGCCCCCAGCTTTCCCTCAGGCACTTGCCAGCCCTGCCCCTCTCCTTGGCTGACTACTCTCTTGTTCAACCACCCTACTCTGTGACTCTCCTTGGCCTACTGATCACTTGTCTCTAGCCCTCTCCTTGTCTTTATTTCTTGTCCCTCCCTGGCCTTCCCCCTCTCTGCCACCTTCTGGATCTCTCTCCTTCCCTCCAGGCTCTAAGCCCTACCAGGCTGGACCTTCTGCACACCCCAGAATCTTCATCGGAACTCCTGGAAGCAGCATGGGGTGGCCAGAATTGTTTCTCTTCTCCTCACTTGCTCTGTAACATATGCATACTTCCAATAATAATAATAATAATAATAACAATAACAATAACGATGATGATAATGATAATAAAAAAATAATAATAAATGTGTTTGCTAATTCTTTGAGAATTTTATACAATGTATTTTGATCAAATTCACCTTCTTCCCCAACTTTTCCCATAGCAACTCTTTCAATTCTCGCCAACCTACCCATCCAACTGAGAGTTTTCTCCCTGCCCCAACTCCAGTTTTTAATGCCCAGCTACTCTTGGGAATGGAGCCTGCACTAGGGTGTGGTCAGCCTGCCAGGGGTTGCATTGAGAAATAAAAGTGGACATCTCTCTCCCCTCCCAGCAGCTAACACACATGGACAGCACACATGGCACATGGATAGCACATGTGGACAGTTCCTTCACTGTTGGTAGGATTTTGTGTCAACCCCTGTCTCCATGCTAGGATTTTGTCAAGCTTGAGATTGTGAAGGTCTTGCGCCTGCTGTCACAGGTCTTGTGCATGCTGTCACAATTGCTGTGTGTTGGTATGCACAACTGCCCTGTTGTATCCAAAAATATTGTTCCTTGATGTTGTTCCTCAGTCTTTGTGCCCCCGTTTCCCGAGCCTTCTGGGGAGGGAGCCACATGGCCACTCAGTTGTGGCTGAGCACTGCACAGTCTCTTATTCTCTCTACATTGGACAGCTGGGGCCTCTGTGTTCAGTGTCAGCTCCTGTAGAGGAAAACCTTCTCTGAGGAGGGTCTAGAGAAGCACTGACCTATGGATATAGTAAGTCAGCTGAAGTTGTTTTGATACTCTGTCCATTTAACCAAATAATGGATTCTTCCCCAGGACTTATGACCTATACAGTCACAGGATGTTCGCCCCATTAACAGTGCCAGGAAAGGATTCTTCTATCTCTTGGAGCAGGTCTTAGATCCACAGTGAAAGAGGCTGGTTACTTCTGTATCGTTATTGCCACTATGTCCCCATGGGCATATCTTGTCAGGACAGTCATTATTGTAGCTTGCTGGGTGAGAGGGATGACTACTTTCCTCCTCTGATGTTGTGATTAGCACCTTTCAGCACTATGAAAACTAGCCAGTAGGGATGAAGCTTCTAGGCCAGTACCAGATTGATTCCCTCATGTTCTGTGGCTCAAGCATGTATGTCTTTGGCAATAGGGTCTCCCCACCAAGTTCTGGAGAGAAGCTGGGTGGTCGTGGTGCACACCTTTAATCCCAACATTTGGGAGGCACAGGTATGCAGTTCTCTGATTTCATGCCCAGCCTGGTCCTTAGTTCCAGGACAGCCAGGGCTACACAGAGAAACCCTGCCTCAAAAAAGAATATATTTTCATAGCCTACAATACTGTGGGGCATATATGTGATCTCCCTATAGCCCCATACCAGGTGCTGGTGTTGTTAGATGCTAGCATGAGGTATATCACATGTGGTTGAGGTATTCTCTCCCTATCCCACTATAGGGTTATTTGATTAAAGTATTTTAAATATGTATGTATTTTGGGATCCTTTTACTATAGTAGGTTTCCACACATCCACTGACTGTTGAATGGTTAATAAAAATGTGTTATCTACACAATGGAATATTGAAGTGTTAAGAAAAATAAAATTAAGGCATGTGTGATAGTTCACACCTCGGATCCCAGCACTCCTCTGCCATGAGCACATGCAGGTGGATCTTTTTTAGTTTAAGGTTATCCCTGATCTACAAAGGCAGTTCCAAGCCAGCTGTGTAGCCAGGGCTACACAGAGAAGCCAGATAGAAGTAGAAACAGCCATTCTGAGTGAGGTAATCCAGACGCAGGAATGCAAGCATCACAGGTTTTCTCTCATTTGTGTAAATCAGCTTTGAAATGCTAGATATGTGTGTCTCACTTCACACACCCACAGATCAGAAATAATGAAGGGGCCGTGGAGGGGTGGGTACTTCCACAAGGGAGAGGACAGAACGCACTGGTATAATGGGTTAAAAGAGTAACAGAGAAGAAGGGGTTAAACTGAGGTGGGGGAGTGGCAGGTAGAATGGGCAAGGGAATATGGGGAAGGATACTAAAGGCCTTTTGAAAAAGCAATATGTGCCTTCTAAAGTCCAAGACTGACAAGACAGGGCTCTCATGAGCCCTCAGGTGGCCAGAGGATAGACAAGGAATGCATAGGAAACTTCAGGGCCAGGAGCTCAGCAAGCACCACTGAGCTATTTCCTGGACCCTGATCCTATAAGAGATATTCTGATTGGCCCAGGATCCATCATTAGGATCAATCAACACATTGATGTTAGTTTCTTAGACAGAAACTAAGGAGATTCTGTGGAAATGCTCTCACAGTGACTTGTCTCAGTCAATCATACAATATCCTAACACTTTAAAGATTGTATCTGATTTATTTACTTTATTTTATGTATGTGGCTGTTTTGGCTGCATATATGTTTGCATACCACAGCCATTGCTGGTGCCTGTGGAGGTTAGAAGACATCCTGTACCCTGGAACTGGAGTTACAGATAGTTGGTGAGCCACCATGTAGGCACTGGGAACTGAACTCCTCCTGGTCCTCTAGAAGAGCAGCCAACACTCTTAACCACATAGCTATCTTTCTGACCCCATAATATTTTACCTCTTGGTTCTCAGCAACAGAATTAAGTTCTATCATATGGGATCAGCCACGAAACAGACTACTGACAACATCAAAATCTCCCAATGTGTTGAAGAAAGGTAAAAGATTTGATTTAATTAATGAAAATGTGAAAGATTTAGAGCTGTCACTTTGGGATTCAAATTGCAAGAGTCCTGCAATGGAATTTACCCTTAGTTCTGGGATGTGGTGTAAGCTATGTGCTGGTATATGGTGTGTGCAGTGTGCCATTACCTTCGGTGCTGGGATGCAGTGTGTCATGACTTTGTAAGAGATATTGTTGGGAAGCAGTGACCTCTTCATCTTACTACAGACCCCTGGTACTCTGAAAACTTCAAGATGGATGAAAGAGTGAATGGATGAATGAGGGAATGGATGAATGAGGGAATGGATGAATGAGGGAATGGATGAATGAGGGAATGGATGAATGAGAGAATGGATGAACGAGGGAATGGATGAACGAACACCACAAGAGTTTCATTCATGGCCTAGGTGGCCCCTGGGAAAGTCTGGATGGGGTCCTCTAGGATCCAGAGGATAGGAGCCAACTTGTAGGAGAATTCTGTCTGTCCAGCTCTCCACAGATGTCAGAGTGAGCTGAGGCCCTGGGTCACTCATTCTAGACCTGGACCCTGAGGTTCTGTCCTCATGGATTCTCCAGGCCACTGACTGAGGGAAGGGTCCCACAGGAGAGGGATAGGGGAACTGGTGAAGGCCCAGTGAGGGTTCTAGGTAGTGCCTAGAGGGCATCAGCCTTCCACCATCACCCAACACTGGAAGGCAGAGGGAGAGGCGGGCCAGTCTCTGTGAGGCCAGCCTGTCCCACACAGCAAGTTCCAGGACAGTCAAAGCTACATAGAGAGACCCTATCAACCACTCCCAAAGGTTATAGAGTCTTAATCAGTGGGCCAAAGAAACCATCATCAGCTAGAAAGTTTGAAAGACAGAGAAAACTGCAAAATGAAAACAACACGTTTAAACATATGGGGTGCAGCCAAAAAGCACACTGGAAAGGAACAGTATGTCCACCGGGAACCCAGTGCTCCAGAGGCCAGAAGAGCAGATGAACTCAGCAGTCACATAAGGAAGGGAACAGCCATCCCAGGAGAGGCTGAGACTATAACAGAAGGCAGGGAGGTGAGGACAGGGACTGGTGTAACATGTTCCCACAAGACTTTCAGGATAAAAAGTTTGGGGTCTGTAAAGCATGTCTAATGTGGCCATCTTTCCAACCACCAGAAGAAGATACCAGAATCCATTTTGACCAGGTGTGACAGAATCACATCCTGTGTTCTAATGCCCAGGTCAAGCTTGCTATAAGACTGGCCCACTTTTGTCCCCACAAACCTGGTTTAAATGCCCAGTCAATAGAAAGGTGAAATGGGGTTTTGTAAATGCTTTAATTTTCTTCTTTCACAATCTCCAAGCCTGCTGGCCAGTGGCAGCTGCTACTGTGAACAGTGTACCATATTTGTCTGATGTTTCTTTGTGATTAGATGGCAGTTGTACATTCTCACACAAAGGGAGGATTTGTACCTTCCCATCAGGGGCAGCTGCTATCCACCAGATTCTGTTGGAGACCTTTGCCAACACTGTGCTTGGTAGAGGGCAGATTCATCACTGTGGGGCTAGCCTTCTGCCATCATCATGAGAGGTTGGAAATGAGGAGACAGGGTCCCTGAACTAGGGGTAAATTGTGCTGAGTCGGGTGAGGGATTCCTTCTCCTGTGGACACCAGAACTCAGGATACCCAATTTCCACTAGTTCTTGACTTCTCCAACCCTATGATAGCAGATTTCTGGTTTCCAGGTAGGACTGGCCAGGCCTGGGGATACTTGGTTTCCAAAGTTTCACACCCAGTGCTCTCCTCACTGTGGGGAACTCCCACCCTCCCCAAGGCACATTCTCCTTATGAGAGATTTCCCAAGGAAGGTAGGACCGTGCTTGTCTCAGTATGTAGCTCAGGTACTGTGTACAGTGGCGGAACGGATACCTTTCTTAAGCATGTTTCAGTCACATGTTTAACACGAGCTTATGAGCAAAGCCTGCTGGGTGTCACCCTGCATGGAAATCACCCTGTACCCTGGGTGACCCTGGCATCATGGTCTCTCTACCTTAGTCTTTAAAGTGCTAGGCTTCCAGTGCCACCAAACCTCACTGAGGTGGCATCATCTTAACAATAATAAGGCTGTTCTCAGTTCCTCCATTTCCTTACATCCAATAGAAGCTCCCTGACTTAGAGAGTCTCAGTGGGACCCTCTAACACTGTAGAGCGTATGATTTAGAACAGGAATTAGACATCAGGCTCTCAGAGCCTGATGTCTAATCAGCTTAGTCATCCGGCTCAAACCAGTCTGAGAACGTTAGAAAGGGCCTGCCCAGTAAGTGTCCATTCTGTGGTGAAGACCATGGGACCTGGGTAGATTTGGTGGAGACATCACTGAAGTGCATCATAGAGACTCAGGCCATAGGAGTGGACCTGTCTGGGGCAGGTTTTGTGTGAGGTTGACACCATTTCTGCCTCCTCCTCCTTCTCCTCCTCCTCCTCCTCCTCCTCCTCCTCCTCCTCCTCCTTCTTCTTCCTCCTTTCCCTCTTCCTCCTTCTCCTCCTCCTCCTTCTCCTCCCCCCTCTTCTCTCTAATACAGAATGTGAGAACAGGACGGAGTTAATCAGAAAGATTTAAAAGTCAGCAGAGATGCCCATACAATGTATCCATATTTTATTATTATTACCATTCTATATTAAAATGATCCATGCATTGCAGTCAATGAATAAATGTCAATTCATTCCACAGTTATTTAAGTTTGCTTGTTTGTTTTGGGATATTGTTTTTGTTTTTAGAGACAGGATTCTCTGTGTTGCTCTTGATTTCCTGGAATTTACTGTGTAGACCAGGCTGGCCTTAAACTTAGAGATCTGCTTGACTCTGCCCTCCACATACTGGGATTAAAGGTGTGGTTCATTCTTATGGGCCCAGCCTCAGTTTATTTAAGATGTAATTCACTTCTCCTGAATGTCTGTTTTCTGATACAGGGTATCTGGTGATGTTAAATTGTCCTGTCTCCTTGGGTTATCTTGGTTGTGACAGGTTTTTGAAAAAATGCTTTTAACCTTTATTTTTATATTATGTGTATGAGTGCTCTAGCTGCATATGTGTCTGTACACCAGATGTGTGTTGGACATCCTGGGACTGGAACTAAAGACAGTTGTTAGCTGGGAATTAAACCCATGCTCTCTGGAAGAACCACCAGTGCTTTTAACTTCTGAGTGATCTCTCCATCCATTGGTTATAATAGTTTATCAAAAATCTTTTTGCTTTTTGAGATAGGGTCTCTTGTAACACAAGCTAGTTTCTGTGTAGCTAAGGCTGGTTCTGATCCTCCTGTCTCTGTCTCCCAAGTTGTAGAGTCACAGGTGTACAGTATGCCTGGCTTCCTCTTCATGTTGATCCTCTTGGTGGCTTTGTAGACAGATGTTCAGGAGCTTGTAGCATGCCCCTCTCTTGAGGTTTGCTAGATGCTTTCCTGTAGATTCTTGAGAGGAAAAGAACAGAGGGGAGGTGTCTTTCCCTTATGTTATAGCAAGGTCCCCCCTACCAACTCTTTGTGAACAATATGTGACATTTGTTTTAAGTGGCTTCAAACACACTGTGTATCCAAGGATGACCTTGAACTTCTGATCCTCCTGCCTCTGCCTCCTGGGTGTTGAGATTAAAATTCTGTGCTACTAGTGACTGTTGTTTATTGATTTGTTTGTTTGTTTTGTGGCTTGGGAATTGAACTAAGGGCTTCATACATGCTAAGTGAGTATCAAGTAAGCTATGTTCCTAGCTCTTCTTTTCCTGTTCCAGCCACACTACAAGCCAATAGACTCTGCCTTGAACTCCAGCCCCCTGTGTACAGAGATTCCATTCATGGGCCACAAAGCCTGGGCACTGGGCAAGTGGGGCCATACTGCATCCTAGGGCCAATCTTCAACTTGATTCATCTTAGCACTTTCCCTTCTTGAGGATCTCAGTAGAGATGTCGGGGTGTGCTCTGCCCTCCTTCCTTGGCCTCATGATGAGGTCTTTCCTACACACTCACTGGTATGATCTATGGAGCCTTCTGTTTCTACAAGTATAAACACTTTAGTTCATGACAATAGTTTGTGTCTATATCTTCATTTGTAAGAACAATGTAAGACAATACTGAAACTACAGGCTGTCTCTGCACAGGTTGAAATGAAAGGAGATATAAACAAAGAAGACATCTCATGTGCACACTTGGAAAGCTTGATAATTGGAGGACAGCAGCTCTGCCCCTTGCCCCTGTCACTGGTGCATCAACTATCAAAATCCAGTCCTCAAACTCACAGGGCAGTGAGTGATCAAATCCAGGTAGTCAGAGGAAGATTGGAAATACAGGAAAAAGCTGGAAGACTCACATTTCCAATTTTGTAATTTTGTGTAAAGCCTTAGGAGCCCATGGTTTGACATTGGCATGTAAACAGACAACAATGGAACAGAGCTGAGATGCAGGAGCGGGCCCACACAGATATGCCAATCAATCACAGAGGTGCCAATCAATCTTAGAGACACCCACATAGAGGTGCCAAACACAGAGATGCCAACCACAGAGATGCCAATCACATATGGTGCTGGGACAATAGGATCCCTTGGGCACAGAGATGAAGCCTCTTGCCTACCTCACACCATGTAGAAGTTAGCAGGAGCCAGGCGAGGGGTGCATGCCTGCCATCCTAGTTCTTGGAAAGCTGAGGCAGAAAGATTGTGGATTTGAGACCAACTTAGAATACAAAAACCTTTCTATAAAAACAAAAACAAACAACAACAACAAACAATACCTTATCACCAGACACACAACCTAGAAACTCCCTCAGTTTGATATATGAATCCTTAGATTATATTTTTCCCAAGCCTGAGAAACAAACAAACAATAGTATATGAATTGGACTTTGTTAAATGGTGGTGTTGCTCAGTGGTTAAGAGCATGTAAAGCAGGCCTGAAGAGACCACTCTATGGTTAAGAACACACCCTGCTTCTAGGGACTGAGTTCTGTTCCCAGCATCCACATTTCCCCGTAATTCTAGCTCCAGAAGACCTGACTGTCTCTTTCCTCCCCTCCAAGAGGACCTGAACAGACAACCACACATAAGTACACACAATTGTTTCAAAAATTAAAAAAAAATTATAACTCAAAATTAAAAGTTGGCTAGAGAGGTGGCTTGGCAGCTAAGCCTTGACAGCTCTTGTAGAGGACTATGCTCTAAAGCTCAGTTCCCAGCACCATGTTGGACAGCTCAATGCTGCCTGTAACTCTAGCTCCAGAGGATCTGATGCCGTCTTCTAGCTTTCATGGACACACAAACACACACACACACATACACACACTCATACACATTCACACAGACACACTCCCACATACTCACAGTCACTCACACACACATGCACACTCACACATACACTCACAGTTACACATTCAGCAACAAACACCCACACACACTCACGCACACATTCATACACACTCACAGTCACACACACATTCATACACACTCTCACACACATTCTCACTCACATTCTCTCTCTCTCACTCTCTCTCTCTCTTACACACACACACACACACACACACACACACACACGCGATATACAGATGTTAGTGAAGATGTGGGAAGACACTTGGTATTATCTATCTCTGAGAAACACAGTACAAACCATCCAAGATTCCTCCTCATCTGAACAAGAATGGCTATCTTAACAAGGGATTTGGACCAGTCATATGGCTCAGTATGTGACATCGTGGGCACCAAGATCAACAACTAAGAAGTGGAGTCTCATGAAACTGAAAATCTTCCTTAAGGCATAGGACACTGTCAAGTGGACAAAGAGGCGGCCTACAGAATGGAAAAAGATTTTCTCTTTTTATCAACTCCACATCCAACAGAAGTCTAATACCCGAAACATATAAAGAACTTACCAGATTATATATAAAAAATAACACAATTAAAATGATGTACATATTTAAACAGAGAATTCTCAATAGGGGAATCTCAAATGGCTGAAACAACACTTAAATGTTCAAAACCCTTAGCTATCAGGGTAATGCAAATCAAAACTACTTTTCATTCCATTTTAGTAAACCTGGCAGAATGGCTAGGATCAATAACTCAAGTGACAGCTCATGCTGGTGAGGATGTGGAGGAAGGAGAACACTGCTCCACTGCTGCAGGAGCGTAAACTTGGACAGCCATGATGGAAATCCATAGGGTTGTTCCTCCAGAAACCGAGAATCGATCTTTCTCAAGACCCAGCTATACTGCTCGGGGATATACCCAAATGTTGATCCATCCTACCACAAGGAAGCATGCATAACATGTTCATTGCTGTTTAATTCAAAACAGTCAGAAACTGGACACAAACCAGATACTTCTCATCAGTGGATAAAGAAAAAATCCTGAGTGAAGTATCCCAGATGCAGAAAGAGAAACATGGTATGTATTCATTTATAAGTGGATATTAGCTATTAAGTGAATTATTATCAAGCTACAGTCCACAAACCCAGAGAGGTGAGGTAGAGAGGAGGTCTCTTGGGAACAAATGGATCTCCCTTGGAAGAAGAAATAGAATAAATTTTGTGAGTGGACTGGGGGCAGATGGAGATGGAGATGGGAACAAGAGTGACCGGGTTGTGGAGGGATGAAGAGTGGGGGGCAGCGGGGGGGGGGGCAGCTGGGATTAGGAAGCTTTGCATGGGTAGAAAAACCTAGTGCAGTTGAAACTTCCTGGAATCTATGAGGGTGACCTTAGTGAATGCCCCACCTAATGAAAGATATTGAGTGCAAATTGGCCATCTTTTGTACCCAGACAATGCTTCCAATGGTGAGACTGGGTTATATTCAGTTGTTGGCCAAGGAAGTCCCATGGAGATCCCTAGACAATCCAGGCTGACTCTCTGAAAACTGACAGTGGGGTCCCCTTGCCAAAACAACATCCACACAGACCATTGAGTGTTAAGAGGTTACACTGGTGCCTGCAGGGAGCTTTCATCCCTGCTTTAGCCTCTTTGGTGTGAGAAGATACTCTTGCCAGCTATGGAAAGAGAAACCTGGACATCCACACAGCTAACAAAACCCTTGCCCTACAGTTTGTCGTGCCTGCAAGATGAGCTGGGGCAGTGGTGCCTGAGAACTTGTGGGGGTTGTCAACCAATGTTTGGTTTAACTTGAGGTCCATGCCCTATACTGCCTGGATGATAAGGAATTGGAGACTGGATAGCCCAGAAACCTAGGGTAGAACCATATACGACTGGGAAAAGGGGTGAAAAGGAATTATTTCTAATGATATTTTTGCTATACTCATAAATTGCTGCCTTGCCCAGTTATCATCAGAGAGGCAGATGAGAGCGGGTACAGAGACCCACAGCCAGACATTATTCCAAGAGAGGTTTTAAATTGGAGGTCTCCATTGGATCCTTCCCCGAGGAGACTAGGGAACCCCACAGAAGAGGTGGAGGAAAGATTGTAGGAGTCAGAGGGAGGAGAGCAGGAGATCAGGACCCACTGAGTCAGGACGCAGGGCTCCCAGGGGCTCCCAGTGTTGGGACCTGCAAGCCTGGGGCCTGCACGGGTCTACAGAAGTCCTCTGCATGTGCTAGCTTGGGGCTTCTGTGGACTCTAACAGTGGGAGCAGGTATATCTCCCACTCTCTTGCCTACTCTAGGGACTTGTCCTCCAGGGTTGCCTTGAGCAGCCTCAATGTGAGGCCTCTTGCCTTGTCTTATTGTGTCTTGCTTTGTCCTGTGTGACTGTCATCTCTTGGAGGCCTGCTCTTCTGTGAATTGGAAATGGAAGTTGTGTGGATCTGGGGTGGAGAGAAGGTGGGGGCAGGGGAGCTGGGAGGAATGGAGGGAGGGGAAACTGTGATCAGGATGGACTGTATGAGAGGAAAATCTATTTTCAATTAAAAATATTGAAAATAAACTTTTAACATTAAAAAAAAAGATGGCTCAGTGTATAAAGGCACTTGTCACCAAACTGGACCATCTGCCTTAGAGTCCTGGGACCCACATGGTAGAAGGAGAGAACCAATTCCTGCATATTGTCCTGTGACCTCCGCTCATGTGTGTGCACACACATGGATACAAACTTGCTGGTGAGCTAGCATACTTGGTGAGTTCTGGATCAGTGGGAGAGCTGTTCTCAAAAATAAAACCAAAGAAGAAGAAGGGAGAGAGAGAGAGAGAGAGAGAGGGAGGGAGGCAGAGAGAGAGAGAGAGAGAGAGAGAGAGAGAGAGAGAGAGACAGAGACAGAGAAACAAAGAGATAGAAAGAGACAGAGACAAAGACAGAGAGACAGACAGAGGGAGAGACAGAGAGACAGAGAAACAAAGAGATAGAGACAGAGAGACAGAGACAGAGAGAGGCAGCACTTGAGGACTGACACACATGTGCATAAACACCCCCTGCTCCCCCCCCACAATTTCATACGGAAACTTCCAGAAAAGCAATTTGTCTGGTTCAAAGGCTTTTATTTCTGGAACACTTAACTGTTTGGACTGAGTGAGGGCTTCAGATTTTTTCCTTTTTTTCCTTTTCTTTCTTTTATAAAAAGGGGAATGCTTTTTGATGGTGCTGTCCTACAGCCGTCCCTTCCCCAGTAAGGACACATCTAGAGACACTGTCACCAGGGATTCTCAAGCATTGCTTGGTGCCCTCCTACTCCCTCACTGGGAATGTGGAAGCAGAAGGAACCAGAATGGAATCCCTGGGGTGCTTGGTCTCCCCTATGCCCGTCAGTCTGATGTGGACAGCTGGACTATTCAGTCCCTTTTCTGGGCTTTTCTGAGCCCAAAGTTTCCGAGGATTATGTTTTATAAAATTATACTCAAGCAGGGCTGTCTGATATTTCTCACAATTAGACTGAAGTCAGACATCTCATGACACCATCACAGCTGTGGCTCAGACCTGGTCATGTCTTATCAAATGCCGGCCACTTCAGTTCCTGGTGCTTGATGCTCGATAAGAGACCCTCAGTGTTCCCAGAGAAGCTCCTCTGCTCGCCCCTCACTACCATGCACGGAGCTTTATCTGATTTCTTAACAGAATTTTAATCACTGACTCACTTATCTGTGTCTACGCTGACTCATAGTCTTCTATTTCAGTCAATGAATCTCCATGTCTTTCTTTCCCCCAGATCCTATTTGCTATGCGAGGTTCTGACAGGAACTCCAGGGCCACCTGCAAGCTGGCTTCCCTCTTTAGGCTCCTGCTCCATCTCTTTTGCATTATCTAATTATGGAAAATAATTTCAGGTCCTCTTGCATTTCCTTTGATCCAGAATCCTTCTACAGGCAGATGATGTCTCAAAACCTCCATGTGGGGATGGGTGTTGTATTAGCTCTCAGAGTGTTTACACTTTTGTCCCCTCTCAGGGAACAAAGTTAGGGATTACACACATATGTGTGTGCAAATTCAGACACACACATGTGTTTAGGCAGTGCCCCTGGGTACACATACTGTCAAGTTCTCTGGGGAGATTAAAAAAAAAACACTAACCCCCTCCTTATAAAAGCAATAACGACAAAATCAAGGTGTGATTCCAAAAGCAGACTTGAGAAACTATTGTGCAAGTGGACCGTGCCACCAGACAGAAGAACGGGTAAGGCTGAGCAGGCTCAAAACCCAGGGAATCCCATAATTGAGAACATCAGGCATGGAGCCAGCTCCCTACCAAACTATCTGATCTTGAATGCATAACCATGACACCCCACTGAGAGAACCATGACAATCAGGTAATGCAAAACCTTGGAGTTCTCCATGCTAATGAGGTATCTAAATAGGCCTTAAAAGTTTAGCCAACGAATGAGCTTATCTTCCTGGGTGTTCCTTCCCACAAAAGATATTTAATTCCTGGTTTACCCGTATTAAGGTGTATGCATTTACATCCACCATCAAATACAGCAGTTTGTACAAGCATGGACCATCTCCTTCATCAAGAATGGCCATGAGGTGGTGGGGGTGTGGGAAGGCCTTTGTTGCAAAGAGCCCCACCTAATCTCCTCCACAAACTCCCTCTTTATTTATTTATTTATTTATTTATTCATTCATTCATTCATTCATTTATTTATTTTTGTTTTTTTCTTTCAAGACAGGGTTTCATTTCTTTTTTTTTTTTCCTCGTACATTCTTAGTTTATATACCGAATACTTTCCCCTTTCCCAGTTCCCCCCTCCTCATCGGTCTCATAAGCCCTCTTCCCTCTGCTCATTTCCCAGTCACACCCCTCCCATTTCTCTGTCCTGGTACTCCCCTACAATGCTGGATCAACTATTTTCTGAACCAGGGCCCTCTCCTTCCTTCTTCTTGGGCATCATTTGATATTCTAATTGTGTCTTGAGAATTCAGAGCTTCCGGGCTAATTAATATCCACTTATCAGTGATGGCATTCCAAGTGTATTCTTTTGTGATTGGGTTACCTCACTTAGGATGATATTTTTCATTTCCAACCATTTGCCAAAGAATTTCATGAATTCATTGTTTTTAATTGCTGAGTAGTATTCCTTGTGTAAATATACCACATTTCTGAGTTCGAGGCCAGCCTGGCCTACAGAGTGAGTTCCAGGACAGCCAGGACCACACAGAGAGAAACCCTGTCTATAAAAACAAAAACAAAAACATAGCAAAAAACCAAAAGCAAACAAAAAAGAGAGACAGGGTTTCTCTGTATAGTCCTGGCTGTCCTGGAACTCTGTAGACCAGGCTGGCCTGGAACTCAGAAATCTGCCTGCCTCTGCCTCCCAAATGCTGGGATTAAAGGAGTGCATCACCAGGCCTGGCTGACCTCCTCTCTTTAAACCCCTCAGTACCCTCAACACTCACTTGGAACCAAACCGGAATCTACCCCAGTCCTGGGCTCAGCATAGGTAACCTGATGCATAGGTATCCTGAGAGGACTATGAACCTCTGTTCCTGATTCCCAGTGGAACCCCAGTTGCGTCTGGATACACAGGAGGCCAGGAAGCACAGTATCCATCTCAGACTGTACTGTTTCTCCTCCAGGGAAACACAGACAGCGACTTGCCTGTGGTGCTCAGGCATGCCAGTGGTGTGGCACAAGGAACAAAGTGCTTCTTGGATTTGCAGAACACGGATAAAGGATGACTTTCAGGAGGGTGGGTAACCCCAAAGCAATTGTACCATGAGTCTCACATCACCATGGACAAAGATTCCGCTCCCCTAATTAACCTCCCATACTTTATATACACTCGTACCTCCCCAGCCCATGAGGTTGTGTGCACTTAGGGCATTACTGTCTGACATCTAACTGCCCTCGCTATGCCTTTCTTGTCCTCCTCCTCCTCTTCCTCTTCTTTCCCCCAGTTCTCTCCTCTTTTTCATCTTCCACATCCATCTCCTCCTCTTCTTGGTTTACTGTTTTTGTTTTTTTTTCTTGTTTGTTTTTTGTTTTTGTTTTTTGAGACAGGGTTTCTCTGTGTACCCCTGGCTGTCCTGGAACTCACTGGGTAGATCAGACTGTCCTGGAACTCACAGAGATCCACCTGCCTCTGCCTCCCAAGAGCTGGGATCAACTGTCTGGCCACCATATGATCTGGTCTCTCCCATTTTTTTTCTGTGAAGGAATCAACAGACAAGAGGCTGTTCTGAAGAAGATGCTGATTGTCCTGCCGCAGGACAGCACTCTACAACACATCCCCATGTGTGCATTCATGATCCACACCCACATCGCACACACGTTTCTATGGCTACAATGAAAATTACAAGTTCTTATTTACTGTAATCTCCCAAAGTGTCCCCTAGGTTTTCTTCCATTTTGTCCAGGGCTGCTGGTCTACACTGCCTCCCTGCAGTCCTCCAGGCAAAGGAGAGGGCAAAGGTCATGCACCGAGTTGGCCTAGGTCTCCAGCAGCCCCGATTCTCCTCCAGTCTCTGGGTAGCCCTGCCTTCTCTCTCCATTGGGGAAACAAAGGCTCAGAGTTCACTCAGTTTGTGCTGGCTCACTCCTAGTGGCTTCTATCACAGCCCTGGGAAGTGCCTAGCATTGTGCCTGGGCAGTTGGCCAAGAGGGCTGGTCACAGCCTCCTCCCTGGTCTGGCCTGCCCTCTGCTGGAGACACCGAGAACTGTGACATGAGGATCAAAGCAGGCTTTGCAGATGGTTGTAGCCTCAAGGTTTCATAAATTCGGGAACATACAAAAGCAGCAGATAGTCCTATTTCCGTAATAATTGGGAAGCAAACTTGGAAGTCAGTACCATCTCCTGCACTAGCTGTAAGGATTGTACATCTTCTTTGTTCTGTGGTTCCTTTAACCTATCCATTATTTCAGTTACGTTTTGAAAGTTGACATTTAAAGATACACTCATTCCCAGAACTTCCTTGATGAGGAATTAGCCTTCCTCCTCTTACCATCTTCTTTCTGGGGCAGAACTTTATCTTCAGATTCCAGGGTAACAGAGATGCTGGTAACATTCTCTCAGAATCTGCCACGCTGAGAAACCCTTGCTCTTTTTGAATTTTGTTTTGAGCCAGGCTCTTTCTATGTAGGCCCAAATCTCAACCCTTTTCCAGGATTCTATGCATGGGTCACAACTTTCACCTACTTAAATTAGTTACCGGATGAACCAATCAGAATTCTTGGGAGTACTAGGATCCACAGCCCCTGATTCAGTGGTGCATTCAGGTCCTAACCTCTCTGAGCACTCCTCAGTGGGAGCACCACCTGCTTAGGACATCTCCACTCTCTCTCTCCCTCTCTTCCTTTCTCTCGCTCTCTCCCTCCCTCCCTCTTCCTCCCCCCCCTCTGCCATCTTTGGACCTCTGCATTTCTGTCTTATCAGCTTTGTTCAAAGTGGTGGGGGCATCTATTTAGAGAGTGGGCCTGTCCTGAGCTGCCCAGGGAGTGCAGATGAGTAAGTCTCTGAGGTGTGCAGAGAGCAGGGCAGGGCAGTCTTCAGAGAAACCCAGGAAGTGTCAGTGGGGACCAAGCTGGTGATGGACTCTTGAGGAGGAGACTGTAAATCCCTGACCTGCAGGACATAGGAGCCTGGAGGTGGGGTAG
This sequence comes from Apodemus sylvaticus, assembly GCF_947179515.1. NCBI lineage: Eukaryota > Metazoa > Chordata > Mammalia > Rodentia > Muridae > Apodemus > Apodemus sylvaticus. The sequence continues at coordinate 95,699,400 of NC_067481.1, forward strand.
GTGGGAGGCAGGACAGTGGCCATCCTTGGCCCTGGAGCAGGGTTTTCTGAGGAGAGGCTGGTAGATTTTCAGGATGCCCTCCTCTGCCTGTGTTGTCCCTCAGATGATGAAATGCTCTATGAAGGGCTCAGCTTATCAGATGTCTGATGAGCAGCCCCCACCCCACACACACCAGAAGACCTGGGTAGATATGGCCTGGAGGTCACACTGCAGGATTTGTCAATAGAGCTTTGTCTGATGGGTCAGCAGGACCCGTCGTACCAGGACACTTGGTACTGATCTCTGGCAAAGTTAGCTGACTGCTATTTTGACAAGGGGCGTCATGTGATCCTCTCTAGTGGAAAGCTGAGTTCAACCCCGAGGACTCAGGGGACATAAGCTGCTGTTACTTATTGTGACTCTTTGTGCCTTTGGGGATGGTTCACAGACACCATCATCTCCTGTCCCGTCTCACTCTTGGGAAATGTGTTAGAGTGTGTCAACATGTCATGCTAGGGTGACACTGAGCCAGGAGTCTTCTTGAGGCCTCCTCTGTATCCCTGGGACAGGATCCCCCTCTCAACAGTTTGGAAGGAGCACCAGGTCAGTGATGTGGAGCACTCCACTGAGAGGTTGAGCTTGCGGTGCTCTGTCCATGGTGGACACAGAGTAGACCTGGTGGAGCCAGAGCAGAGTAGCGTCCTGAGCAGAGCAGCTGCGTGATCTGGGGCCTCACCTGCCCGGGTCTTGTGATGTGGAGGGCTGCTCATGGGACATCTGACAAGCCAAGCCTTTCATTGGGCATTTCACTAGCTGAGGAGCAAGACACGAAGAGGGGGCAAATCTGAGAAGAGGCTACCAGCTTCCCCTCAGAAGTTACACCTTCCCAGAGAGGGCTGCGGATCATCACTGCCCTGCTTGCCCATCCACCCCACTGCCTGCCTCTCCTGTCCTGGGCCCAGAGCAGCTGGATCTCAGAACTCTGCTTTCCATAGCTTGAAATACCAAGATTCCATGCAGTGTGTGCATGCATGTGTGTGTGTGTGTGTGTGCGTGTGCGTGTGTGTGTGGTCCTCTGGTTGTGCATTCAACCTTGTGAACTGTGAGCATGAGAAGGGCATCTGGGTGTTGGGGACACATGTTACATGGAAGCCTTCAATCTAAATAATTTCCTGTGTGTCTGGGTTTCCTGTGTGACCGGATGACCCCAGTCTCATGCACTATGGTCTAGAAAAATAAAAAGACAGAGGACAGCAGTCTGAGGAGAGAGAAGAAGAGAAAGTCAAGGTAAAGTCCTTTCCCAGAGCCGCTGGTGTCTGCATGTCACCCTGAAGCAGAGGAACCAAGCTTGAGACCTTAGTAACCTTGTGCACCAAGACCCCAGACTCCTGGGATGAACCTACTCTCCATCTCACCGGACCTGGTTCCATTCTGGACTTGCTGTTCTGCCAACCCCAGTCCAGCCAACCCTGCCTCCCAGCTGGACTCAGGCTGTGCTCCTCACTGCTTCCAGACGCTGAAGCGGCTGCTGCTGCTGCAACCGCCACCACAGCCACTGCTGGCACTGTCCCTCCTGGCTAGTCTGGTGTACGCAGGCCCCTCGTGAATTGTCTTGAGTCCTCCCTGTCTCTCTCCCTGACCCTCACAGGCCACAGGAATGCGGGAGTCTGGAGAATCCCAGGTTAGCTCCGATCCAGAAGGGCCAACGCTGGGTCCTGAGGTTGCTTCTTGTTTTTCTCCAGGCCCAGCGAAGCAACCAGTGGGCGTTGTGGGAGGACATGAGGCTTCTGAGAGTAAGTGACCCTGGCAGGTGAGCCTGAGATTTAAATTTGACTTCTGGATGCATTTCTGCAGAGGCTCCCTCATCCACCCAGGTGGGTGCTCACGGTGGCACACTGTGTGGGACCGTGAGTCTCCCTGGGCCTGACATGGTGGGATGGGGTCAGGATTATCCCACTGTCCCCAGTGTCCCTGAGGATGTCCCCATCCAGGCTGGAGCCTTCTGAGCATGACTGTACTCTTCTAGGCACATCAAAGGATCAGAGACTTCCGGTTGCAGCTTCGTGAGCAGTATCCATGCTGTGGGGACCAGCTACTGCCTGTGAACCGGATCGCTGTGCACCCCCACTGTTACACAGCCGGGGGTGGGACAGACCCTGGCCTGCTGGAGCTAGAGGACTCTGTGAGTGTCTCCACCCATATCCACCTCATATCCCTGGCCCCTGCCTCAGAGACCTTCCCCTCAGGGACATAGTTCTGGGTGACAGGCTGGGGTGACATTGATAATGACAGTATGTGGCAAGGATAGCAGCCAGTTAGGCAGGGACTGTCTCATCCAACCCCAGCATTGGAGGTGGGCAGGGATTCCGATGGCTGGCTGGGGATGGCTACTGATGAGCTTCCCCAAAGGCTGCACTTCTCTCTCCACAGAGCCTCTCCCACCTCCTTATCCTCTGAAGCAAGTGAAGGCCCCCGTTGTGGAAAACAGCCTGTGTGATCGAAGTACCACATTGGCCTCTACACAGGAGATGGTTTTTCCACTGTCCATGATGGCATGATGTGTGCTGGAAATGCCAGGAAAGACTCCTGCCAGGTAGGTCCTGCGTCCCCCCTGCACCACACCCCATCTGGTCTCCACATGGTGTGCCGACTCCTGTCTTCCTCAGGGTGACTCAGGGGGGCCACTGTCTGCAAGGTGAAGGGTACCTGGCTGCAAGCACGAGCAGTCAGCTGGGTTGAGTGTTGAGCACAGCCTTACAGGCCTGCCATCTACACCAGGGTGACATCCTGCTTGGATTGGATCAACCTGTCCTTCCCTGAGCATTCCTGAGACCCACACAGGGTCAGGGAAGAACCAGGCTCCTGTTGTCTTTAACTCCCTGCTTCCTGGTCAGGTGGAACCCTTGCCTTCCTTGTCCTCTGTCCCCCTTATCTTCTGGGTGTCCCTCTGAGCCCCCACTCTGTTCCACCGTGAGTCCCTAGCCACTCCTGTCCCCTCTTGCCTCCCACCACACAATTGCTGCACTGTGTGGCTCCCTCTCTTCTGTGACTCATTACAGTTCTTGAAAACAGCTATTGGGGTTGCTCCAAGAGTTCAAGGTCATCCTTGTCTATGTGTTGAGTTTGAGGCCAGTCACACAGCAGCACATCTGGCTGATCCAGCGACACAGTGGCACAGTGGCACATCTCTCTGCTCTAGCCATGCAGGGGCACATCTGGCTGCTAAAGTCATGCAGCAGCACATCTGCCTGCTCCAGGGGACTTTGCTTTGGGTATTCTCATTTGATTCTCTTGGGTGTTCATGACTGTTCCTGGACACAGAAGCCTATATCTGGACCTTTCTGCTGAAGAGAGCTGTTGGCCCATGAGTGGGCCCCACTGGGGTGTCCATTCCCTGTTTGTTGGACTGTCACCTGTGTTCCATAATCAGACTGCAGAAATGCTGCCTCTTTGTCTCCTGTCCTCTTTCAGCCGTTCTGTTGGAGATGACATCTGATGAGGGTGATGTCTACATTTTACAGTTACTTCTGAGGATGCTGCTGCTGAGGTCAGGGACAGAGCTGGACTGGGACAGGGATGGAGCTATGCTGGAGATAATCCTTCCCTGTATCCCCAGGTGGAGAGGTGGAATTGTGGGATAGGTGGGGGATCTAGGGACCTCCAGCCAGTCACTCCTCTCCTCTCCTCAGGATTGCTGCCTCCTCCCTACCGCCTGCAGCAGGTGCAGGTAAAGATAGTGGACTTTTTTCCCTTTGTGAGGAGCTGTACCACAACGCCACCAAGCACCATGACTGTGGCCAGAGACTGATCCTACAGGACATGCTATCTATGCGCAGTCAGCCACGGCCAGGACGCCTGCTATGTGAGTCCCACTCACCTCCTCCTCTCGGTCCTCATTCCCTGGTCAGGGCTAGCAGTCATCAGAGCTTCTTTCCCTTCCAGGGTGACTCAGGTGGGCCCCTGGTCTGCAATGTGACAGGATCCTGGACCCTGGTGGGAGTGGTGAGCTGGGGCTACGGCTGTGCCCTGAGGGACATCCTTGGGGTCGGTGCACGTGTGCAGTCCTTCCTGCCCTGGATCACGCAGCAGATGCAGAGGTTCTCGTGAGCCCCATGGTGGTCAGCTGAGGATGGGTTGGCTTTGGTCATGATTCCAGAGTGGACAGTGAGGGTTTAGGCTCTGTACCAAGTGTTAGCTACTGAAGGACATGACTCTGTTTCCTGGCTTCCTAAATAAAGATGTGTTGCACATTCTTCATGCTCAAGCTTTCTTTTAATGTGAATACAAATCCATTTACCTCCACTGGAAACACCTGTGGATGCTGTTTCAATGGTTTTATAAGTGAGGAACCCAAGGCTTGAGCTCACCCATGGTGGGACTCAGGCAGCTCTCACTGTGTCCTCGTCTGTGATCCACAGACTCCCTGAATAGTTAACAGGCCGATTCACATCCCCCAAGCACCTAGCATCCCTGTATTATCCTGGAACCTGGCTGTGGTGACATTGTGGTAGAAAGGATAACAATCCTAAGTTTCTTCGTCCGTGGGACAATGATACTCCGACTCTCATCAATGTCACCATGGGGCCACAGGACTGCTGCATTGGGACCCTAGAACGCAGTAGGTTCAGATACCCAGTGTGGCTAAGGTTACCTTCATGGCTGCGTCTGTTGCCTTGAACTGTGCACAGTGGTAACTGTTTAATGCGCAGGGTGAGGGTGAGGGGCCATAGCTTCCCACACAGTAGTTCTGACCCTGGGTGCATGGCGGGGAGGGGCTGATTAACTCTTCACTGTGAGCAGCAGACCTCAGGCTCAAACAGGGCTATCCTCTCACTCTGAGCCTCCACCTAGGAGCTGACAGTCTGCAGAGGTCATTAGATGCACAGGGCCGTGACTGGCACAGACCTTTGTGGAGTGGAGTGCTAGCCTCAGAGCAGATTCATCTCTGCAGGGGTCAGGGTTGGAGAGGGGATGGAAGAAGCTCTGACTGGGGCTCTGCTGAGTCTGGAGGGGGAACCAGGATTGTGAGGGAGAACTTAGGGCCTGTGGAGCTCCCAGCAGGCCCAGCCTCTGTTCTTCTGAAAGGGAAGTGGGTGCCTTTAGTATTGTTTCTTTCATTTTTTTGCCTGTAGCTTGCCAAAGCAATGAGACAGAGGTGGTGACTCAAGTGAGACACCTGCTTCCCTGGATAGTGCTACAACTAATGTCCTCAAGCTGTCACATGCTGTCTGAATACACACACACAGAGCCACACATGAACACACACACACACACACACACACACACACACACACACACACACACACACATATTTCTCCAACACAGCTCACCAATAGCAAGACCTGTCCAGTGTTCTAGCACCTCCTCTGGACAGAAAGGGTAGAAGGTAAAGGCTTTTCAGTAGCACACAACCTGGTTGACACTGCTTCAGGCTCAGAGGATAAAGGCTAGCAGAGTCTAGAGTCTCTGGAACATGGCTATCCAATGCTCCCAGGATCCTGGAAACAGCTTGACGCAGTCCTTTCTCTTGCAATGCACCCTTCCTTGGTGTGAAGTTTGGGTCCTCAGGCTGCTGAGAACATAGGGTGTTCAGAGAGCTCTGGGGCAGAGCAGGAGGTCACTGCTCCTCTGACTGATGCAGAGTCTGGATCCCCACAACTTGTGCTTGAGACCCTTCCAGTGACACTGGGACCCCAGGTACCACAGTTACTGTCTTTACTGCCTGGGACACACTGGAAGCCAGGGCTAGAGAAATGTCATCAGTGGACTTTTTTAGCCAAAGTCTGTGTCCAGCTGTGCTCTGTGTGGCATTGAGTGTCCACGCCTGTTGTGACAGTCAGTGTCTTTTGAAGTATATCTGTATGGCTCGCAGGGACACTAAAATTTAGAACAGGGAGTCAATACTTGTCAGCACCTCTAGGTGACAGAGACCATACATACTAAAGGTGTTCTGCTGCCCTTCAGAAGAATGTGTAGGCAAATGTTCCCGTAGCCTACCTATCAGGGTGCACAAGTGTGTGTGTGTGTGTGTGTGTGTCTGTTGGGGAAAGAAGTTTGAGTTTAGAAGACAACTTAGGGGAGTCAGCTCCTTCCTTCTGACCATGATGGTCTCAGGGATGGAGCTCAGGCAGGAGAACTAGCTCTTTTGCCTCACCTGAACTGGCTCGTCCCCCTAACTCCCCCAAATCACAAAATCACAGTTATGAAGTAGCAATGAAAGTAGTCTTATGATTGAGGGTCAGCGAGGGGTCATCACACATGAGGAACTGTATTAAAGGGTGGCAGTATTTGGAGGATTGAGAACCACTGGTCTGTAAGATGTCACTGGCTTCCAGAGAAGGAATCCCTGTGTTATTCCTGCTGTAACCTCCCTCTTACCCCTAGGAGGGACTTTGTCTCAATAGTTCTTAATGATGACACTATAGTGGCTTTCCTCTGCAAGGGCCCTGGCAGTCACTCTCAGAGAATGGGGTACCAGCTCTGTGGATGCATCTTCTCCAGGCTTAGTGTCTACATGCCAATAGGGGTCCTCCTCCTCCTCATACCCTGGAAAGCCTGAGTAGTGTCCTCTACAGGGTTAGCCTGGATCAAGGACAGTTAGTGTCCTTTGGGCTAGGCCTAGCAGGGTACACACCTAGATGGTGGTCATATGTGGGAAGCCACTTTATCCAGCGCTGTTGCAAGACGGCGCTGGTAGGAAATATTTAGTCCATGCAAACAACTTTAACACACGTGCAGTTGGTAAACAACTTTAACACACGTGCAGTATGGCTTTGCTATGACTCAACATTGGCATGCTAATGAGGTGAACCTTAGTTCTCCTATCACAATGCGACATGCCCCTAAGCGAGGGCTGCTGGGCTATATAAGGGCGGCAAAAGACAGGTTTCGGGGCCCCGTGTAGAAGAAGAAAAGGAAGGTCCTAAATAAAGTGCTGCAGAGAAGAACCTGGTCGTGTCGCGTCTTTCATTGAGGGACAAGGTTAGGCGCCGACAGTTGGTGGCCCGTCCGGGGAAGGTTCAGAACTCTCAGCCTCAGGAGTGGTACCGAAAACCTGTACAGTAAAGAATGTCCGCAGAAGAATCCTGTTGCCGTGCGTCGTTCGTGAGAGACGATAGGCGCGCGACAGTCATAAGTGTGATAGCTGGAGTTGTTACACACCTGTATTACTGAAAAATTGTTCAGGCCTGGCCATTATCTCTAAAACAAAAAATCAGATGAGTTTTCATCAATGGAAGCTAGTGCTTGTGTGATTTTCCTTCTACAGTGCTGATATTCTTTGATATTCCTGTTCTAGTGTTGTTTTCTTGAGAAAGTTTCCCTATGTAGCCCGAGCTACCCTGGAGCTTACTATTTAGGATAGACTAGACTTAAACTCTCAGTGATTCACCTGCCCCTGCTTTCTGAGTGCCAGGATTTAAGGTGTATTGCCTCCACACCCAGCCGGCTGTCCTGTCTTGATGGTCCATTCATGTTTCACACTAGGCTTTCTTTCTCTCAGGCTGAGACTCCCGTCCACAGTCCCTTCTAGTCTAGACACCGTGTTAGAGCCCCAGGAACCAGGAATTTTATGCCCTGATACTAGGCTTTCATGGTTCCCCCAAAGTCAGGAGACAACTTTCAGGAATTTGTTTTCTCCTATCCTATGAGTCCCTGGGGATGAACAGGGCTTCAGACTCGACTGCGGCATTCTTACCAACTGATCCATCTCACCGCCCCTGTGAGAACATAGGAACCATCTTCAGCCTCCTAAGTGTCACAGTTGGGCACAGATCTTGCAGATGTGTCTCCTACACACACTGTTCCAGGGATGGAGGTGAGCAGGGATGGAAGTGTCTCAGCCCCAGGGTGAGTTGGTAGGGAGTAGACAGTTAGGATCTGTGCAGCACCAACCCCACTTCCTTTCTCCTCAAGGTCAACACTCCCTCCATACCACCTGCAGCAGGTTCAGGGGCAGAGAGTGGATGATGTCATCTGTGAGCAGCCATACCATAATGCTACCAGGCACCACCCACAGGGCCGCAAACCCATCCTAGATGACGTGTGTGTGCTCGCAGTGAGGACCGTGGGGCCTGCCATTTGAGTTCAGTTGACTTCCTCCTTCCTGTTCCTAATCCCACTTCAGGGCCAATATCCACGGATGCTCTTCTAGGGTGACTCAAGGGGCCCACTGGTCTGCAGTGCAGCAGGCTCATGAACTTTGTAAGAGTGTTGAGCTGGGTCTATGGTTGTGCCCTGAAGGACACCCCCTGGTGTCTATGCAGGAGTGGCACACTGTGCTTGGGATGAGTGACTCAGAAAAAGTCCCCAACTTTATCCTCACATTGTTCTGTGCTGGGACTCTGTAGACTCAGACCATACAGATAAGGTTACCTATAGAACATGGGGCTAGAAAAGAAGGCCCTGCATCAGTACCACCTGCCAGAGCCCCGCCCGGCAACTATGTTGAATTGGCCTGCTGTGGGAACTGCAGGCAAGGATGTAGCTGGCAACAACTGGTCTCACCTAGGGCAGATTCTGAGTTTCCCAAGGAGGATGACCACAGGCCTGGAAGGGTGAGCTTTCAGCATAGTGGCACACAGGGGACAGGAGAGACAGGATTGTAGCCTTGGTTCAGACTAAAATCAGAACATGATAGATTTACCCAAGCTGCAAAGGTGTGACTAGAATTCTAGTCAGGGTTCACCCGAGGATGAGAGGGAAAAAAGGATTGCAGGTGTGGTCCCTCCCACACCACATACACACAAGGCTATGGCCAGTATCCTATTGGGCAGAGCTTTGGGGTGGACTATATTTAAAAAATACTAGGAATCAACCAGTTCTGTGGCCAGCTGCAGGTCCCTGATATTGGCAAACAACCACCTTCCCACGTCCTCCCGGGCATCAGCTCCTGGTTCTCTAGAAGTGATCCACCCCAGGATCATGGGACATTCTCTGTCCTGCACTTTGAGACCTCCATGACTGGGACTGAGGCAGGCCAATGCTAAGCCCTCCCACTGCTGCCCATCTGTCTCTTGCCTTGTGTAGCCTGGAGATGGCTTTAACAAGAAGAACATCAAAAGAAGGTTGTCAGGCAATTGTGGAAAGCAAAGGACTGGACCAGCTTCCAGTGTGCTGCTAAGAGTAAATCTTTGGAAAATGCTCTTTGCTGTTCTTTCACAAGGCCTCCAGGTGGCGCTGCAGGACGGGAAGAGGGAACTGAGGTTCAGGTGTGCAGACAGGTAGGTGAGCAAGGGGTTCCTTCCTAAGTTCGGGGACTGCCATTTTGTGTTCAGCAGGCAGAAAGTATCCCTTCCCACTCTTCAGGGTCCTTTTTAATTTTATTTCTTTTGCAGGAGAGAGAGATCTATGTGGCTCAGACTGGCCTCATAATTCCAGCCAAGCTCTTTCAGAGAGTATTCACTCTTTTCATAGGCTTTTATTGGCTATTTTCGGGGCTGCTGGCTGATGAAGGTGGACAGCCCAGCTTGTATTCGACTGCAGAGTCTGGGATTAGATGGCATGGGAAGCACGATTTGGGGACCTGGCACCTTCTACAGGAAAATGGGTGGTGACAGGTTATATGCATGGCCAGGCTCCCAGCATCCCTCCTAGCTCCCAGAGTCCCATGGGACCACACAGGTTAGGAGTTTTGTAATGATGATGTAGCTGTGAAACCCTCAGAATCTGGGTAGAGAGTGGGTCCTCTCAGTTTGCTGTGCTCTGCCTGACCCACACTCTCTGGCTCCTGATTGGCAGGAAGCCAGATGGCTTCTTGTGGAATTGTTTGATGCTCTGTCTATTCAGAGTTTTTCATATTTAGGGGAAAAGCTATACCATTAGTCTAGGTTCCCAGTCCTTTTTGGCATTTTGAGGCAGTATTGTTAATTTGACAGGCTGCCTTGGACTCACAGGCAGTCCTTCTGCCTCAGCCTCTCCCGTGGCTGATTATGCAGGCCTGTGTCTCCAGACTTGGGTCTCCTCTGCCCTGTTTCTGAGCACACATGGAGTTTCCCATGGTGTCCTGGCTCTTCCCTTGTGGCTAATACTGTCTGTTGAAGGAATCCACAGGATTCGCTCCTTCTGGTACAAGTTAATGGACATTTGGGCTGTTTCTAATTGGGGCTCTTGGGAATAACATTGCTTTTAACAGTTTGTATTTTGTGTGAACACATGTTTCCTCTTGGAGGAGCACAACTGCGATGGAGGACTCACACAGAATGTTTGAAGGAGAGAAGGCTTTGAGATTTGTGGCTGTGATTACATCCTGTTGGCTGTGAATAGGACTGGGCTTCTAAGCAGGTCTTGGTAACTATCAACCCATGCTCAGTTCAGAAATTCTAGGTAGAGCTGGGTTGGGGTGCAGAGCTTCTTCCTGGGTTTTATATGTGATAGCTACCCCACACTCTCTTTCGATCAGGCTGGCTTCAAACTTGCAGTGATCCTTCTGCTTCATCCTCCAGAAACTTAGGCTTAGAAACATTGTCACTGTGGCTAGTTCTGTGTTCTTCCTTCCTCCCTCCCCCAATCTGTCTCTTCTTCCTTCCTTCCTTCCTTCCTTCCTTCCTTCCTTCCTTCCTTCCTTCCTTCCTTCCTTCCTTCCTTTCCTTCTTCCTTTCCTTCTTCCTTTCTTTTGTTTTTCTTTCTAATGTTTTATATTTCTGTTTTTCTATCTTCCTTTTCTCTCTCTCTTTCTTTCTCCCTGCCTTTTCCCTCCCTCTCTCCCTCCCCCCTCCTTCTTTCCTTTCAGGTAGGGCCTCCTGTACCCCAGGTTAGCCTTGAACTCCTGAAAGTCTCACTTTCATCTTCTAAGTGCTATGGTTGCAGATGTGCATCACCATGCCAGGTCTCTTAGTTTTATTTTTACTGTTGCTTTGATAAAACATCTTAATGAAAAAACTTAAGGCTGAAATGTTTATTCTAGTTCCCAGTCCAAGGTACTCTCCTCACTGTGGGGAAGGCATGGAGGCAGGGGCCTGAGGCGAGCAGTCATATAATGGACACAGTCTCGGAACATAAAGCGTGTACAAAAGCAGCTCAGCTCTGTCTTCATTCACAGCATCTAGGAGCCCACCAGGGGATGGTGGCAGAGAGTTGATGCTTCCTCCACCTAAATGAATGTAACATAAGCTGACTCTCCCTGCAGGCCCAGAGGCCCTTCTCTCGGGTGATTCTGTCAGGATGGAAATCAACACTGTCACATTCAGCTTATTCTGGGCAGGGAACCCAACGCAGTGCCTCCTGAATGTTAGACAAACACTCTGCCAACTGGGCCACACTCTCCACTCTGTTCTCCCTGCCTCTAATTAGCATTTTGTCAGGCCTGATAGTATGCATTTTGCCACATGTCCATATTGTCTATTTGCATATCGTTTTTGGTGAGTGTGCAAATGTTTTTTACATTTTTTAAAAATTGCTTCCTGAGTGCTACATAATATACATCTTGAATCCAAGTATTGTAAACATTTAGATGTTCTCTGGAGGACTGATCTTGGTGCACAGCATGGAGGGTAGACATGAACAGAATGCATGACAGGAGTGGAGGGGAGCTGAGAGGTCTGAGGGATTTGGCCATTTCTAGTACTGGGTCAGAAGGCTGTGGAGTCTGTCTATCATGGTGACAAGACCAGGCAGGGCCTCATTTTTGCTGTAAATAGGGAGGAACAAGGAGGGAGGAGGGATGAGCCAGGAGGGAGGAGGGAGGGAGGAGGGATGAGCCAGGAGGGAGGAGGGATGAGGGATGAGGGATGAGGGAGGATGTAAGGTCTACAGACAGCGTCTCCATCCTGCTGCATTTGGCAGGGAAGAGCTGTTACTTCCACCTGTCTTCACATGAACTCTGAAGCCCAGAATGCAGAGACCAGCTCAGAGGCAGAATACAGCAGAGATAGGATGCTGTCCTCACTGAAACCTGAGTTTATTTTCCCAGTGTGGGAAGGCCACAGGGTCCCCTCCAGGCAGCCCTCCTGGTTCCTGCAGGATACACTCTCTCACATCTGGGAGCCCAGCCTCTGGGGCTCCTCAGAAAGCCTGTGTGAGCAAAGGCATCTGTGACAACCTGGGTCTTCTGACTCCACCTCAGGTCAGAGGGTCCAAGTCTCTGTCTCCATGAGCAGGGTTTTCTGTCATGGCTGGGGCCTCGTGGCCAGAGTGCAGAGTGCAGGACCTTCTCAGTTCCAAATCTCAGGCCAGGGTGGGAGGGTTCCATTGACACTCTCCAGATCAGGTGTTGGGGAACTGAGTCTGGGGTGACTTGTTCTTTCTCCTCACATGACATCATGTGCCATGATGTGACTATTTCAGGCCTGCCTGTCCCACAGCTGAAGCTCAAGACTGCACAGTAGGAGCAGGAGGGACGACCGGACAGTTAATTCAAGAACTGCCTTTGTAGATATTCCATATATGGGTGGTTGGTGACCAGCTGTAACTTCAGCTCCAGGGCGTCTATCGCCCTCCTGTGGCCATAATGAGTACCTGCACTCATGTGTGTATATGGCTCTCCCCACATTATTAAAAATAAAATACATCTTTAAACAAAGAATGGACACTAAGCGTTTGACCTAGTGAGGCATGAGTAACGACATGAGGTGTGTCTGCGCCTGCCTCCCTCAGGTGCCCGTCTGTGAAGGGACTGTTTGGGAGGTAGGAGCTGTCAGCTCATCCCAGCATAGACAGACCAGGGTGAGGGAGTCATGTGTCCCCACAGGCCATCCCACCTGGTCCTGGACCCTCATGCCACCTAGCTTGAAGGATGTCCTTCATGGACAGATCCTCTGAGTCCAAAACACTGGAGCCACCACAGGTCCCTGTAGGAGACCTGTTGCCTTTGGTCTGAGGGACCTGGTGTCCTATTTCCTTTGTCACCTAGTTCCCTGCATAGCTCTGGACACCCTGGATCCCAGGTCTGCTGGTCAGGAAGAAATTCCACCTGTGCATCTCTGTGTCCTCCCATCGACCAATGACATGTGTGGCCTTTGTCCAGATAGAAGGGCAGAGGTAGGTCACAGTCTGGTCTTAGTGACCCTTTCCTCAACTTCTGCGGTCTCCTGTATCCCACGGTCATTGCTGTAGACCCAGTGGCAATTCTTCTTCCAACCTCCACACCTAGGAAGTGAATATTATTGTGTATGTGAACAGCAGAGGGCTGTAAGTCCTGTAACTCTATTCTGTGTGTGGCTGGAGGGATGTTTGTCAGTTGTGAAACAGGATTTGGCCCCATAGAATTAGTTCCACAAAGCCAGAGACATGAGAGACAGAGAGAGAGAGAGAGAGAGAGAGAGAGAGAGAGAGAGAGAGAGAGAGAGAGAGAGAGAGAGAGAGAGAGAATACTGACACAAAACTGAAATCTCCCATCTCTAGGCGCAGCCCCCTCCCATGTTAAGAGCACAGAAAGGAAGTAAACTGATCACATCTGCAGCAAGGGAGGCAGCGTTGTTGCACTGAATTAAAATGCAGGGATATGTTTAGAGGAGTCCAATGATATACTCATCCTACTCTGGCAAACATCACTGCACGTGCTGTAGCACGTATGTGCCTCAGTATACAGCCAAAGTTCAGCAATCTCAGCATCCCTAGGATCTTAAAACACTCCTGGTGAAATGGAGGAAACTGCACAGATGACTGATAAGGGTGCTGGATGAGGTGGACCCTGCCAGCCCAGCACTCAGCACGCTGAGGCAGGAAGGTCATGAATTGGTTGTCAGCTTGGGCGCCATAGTGAGACTAGATTAACAATACAAAACCTAATAAGGAACCACTGGGGACAGGGGACAGCTGGGACATGTGTCACCTCAGACGAGACAAGCATGTGTCTTTGGGTATCAAGTTCAGATAGCAGTGTGCCATGTCCAGGCCAGGGTGCTTGCATTCTATGTGACACTTACTCGGTGCTCTTAACAATCTCCACAGGACCACAGCCAGGGCTGCACGGATGGCTCAGTCAGCAAAGCTGTGTCTTGTAATTATGAGGACTTGAATTTGGGTCCTAAGAACCCATGGGACAGAATGGGGGCGTCTCTCTGGGAGGGGCTGGAAACCTATTGCAATGGAAACTCCCAGGAATCTGTGGGGTGACCCCAGCTGAGACTTCTAGCGATGTGGGATATGAAGCCTGACCCAGCCATCTCCTCTGTCCTGTGGAAGGATCAGGACACAATCTCAGCCACAAAACCCTTAACTTACACTTTGCCTGCCTGCAAGATGTGCTGGGGTAAATGTGGTGCAAAATTGTGGACGTGGCCAACCATGACTGATCCAGTTGATGTGACAGTTATGTAGTTCGGTCTTTTCATGGGATTCCCACAGTGGGCGGGAACAGGGGCCATCTCTGACTCTGCCCTACCTTTGGGACCCTTTCCTCCTAGTGGGTTGCCCTGTTTATCCTGAATAGTGGAGGAGGTGCCCAGTCTGCAACGGGATATGCATGGCTGGCTGATATCCAAGGGAGGCCAACCTTTTTTCTGAAGGGAAATGGAGGAAGAGTGGAGGCAGGAGGGGGAGGGGAGGGCAGGGGGAGGGACAGGGAGGATTAAAGGTGGTCAGGATATAAAACAAAACAAAAGCAAAGGAACAAGAAAAACCCTGGGCATGGTGGCACCTTAGTGATCCTGTGGCTGGGCAGGTGGAGACAGAGGACTTCAGGCCTCCTGATGAGCCAGCCCAGGCTAACTGAGCAAGCCCCAGGCAAGTGAGAGGCCTTGTTATATATATTGATTTTTTAAAGACATCTGTTTTTCCACAAATGTGCACACACACATACACACACACACACACACACACACACACACACACACACACACGCACACACACACACTGCAGTGAGAAAGGACAGGCAGCATCAGCAACAGTGTAGTATTTCTGATTTTTTTGACTACTGAAGGGAGGTGAAGACACACTTCCCCAAGGGAGCAGTTTTCTATTGTTTAGACAAATGGAGATCTGTTACCCCAAGATCTCAGCCATGCCTTTAGCAGCAGGTTCCAGGCACAGGACACCTATGTGCACAGGAACAGTAATGGTTGAGAAGCCTGAATGGGGACAGGCTAAGGTCCCAGGCTGCAGCTGACTGCAACCCTCACAAGGCATTTCAAACAGCAGGAATGGAGCTGACCTGAGTGTGGCAGTGTCTGTGGGAAGGTGAGCCTCCAGGACAGTCCCCACTGGACACAGTCATGGGAACTAACTGTCAATCTGACAAGAAAGGATGTCTCTTGACACCCGCATGTAGGATGGCAGAGTGTGCCTGGCTGAGGGGAAGGGTGCAGGCTGTGCTACATTTCTTGGTTTGTTTGTGGGAAGCCTTGCAGTCCTCAGTCCCCTTTCCCCTTTTCTCTGTATGTGTGCACATGTCTGTGTGTCCATGTGCAGGTCAGAGGTCAGCCCCAGATGTCATTCCTCACAGCACTATCTTTCTTGATTTTTTCTTTGTTTTGTTTTGGTTTTCCCAGCTCTGTGGTTGTGACTCACACTTTTAATCCCAGCACTTGCGAGGCAGGGGCAGAAGGAGTTCAAGGCCAGCCTGGTCTACAGAGCAAGGACAACCAAGGACAACCAGGACAACCAAGACTACACAGAGAAACCCTATCTTGAAAAACCAAAAAATATAAACAAATACCCAAAATGACACACCCTGCCAAAAGAAACCAACCCAACAACAAAACAGGGGTCCTGATTTTGTCATTAGCTCACTCATGTCTCTAGATGTGTGTTCCCAGCTCCCTGGGGCTAGGGCTAAGGTCATGTCTTATTACTCCTTGTGTTTTCAAGTCAGTTCTGGGACCTCACTCCTGTCTTCCTGCTTTTCTGTGTTATCTACTGAGTTCTAGGTTTATCTTTTAGATTTTTTGTTTATCTGTTTTTATGAAGCAGGGTTTCTCCATGTAGTTCTGGGTATCCTGGAACTCTCTCTATAGACCAGGCTGGCACTGAACTCATAGAGATCCCCCTGCCTCTGCCTCCCGAGTGATGGAATTAAAGGCATGTGCCACCACCACCAAGCATCTTTAGATTTTAAGATTGCATATATTTCATTATTTTTACTGTGTTCATGGTGTGTGTGTGTGTTTGTAAGTGTATATGACAAAGACCTTTACCTGTTGAACCATCTCACCAACCCTCCCACCCCCCTATATTTATCTCTTAACATTTTGCTGCTATTTCCTGGATCCCAAGGGTGGGGTGTGGTTGCTCCTTACCAGGAAGGAATGAATGTGTGTAGAGAGAAGTTAAGATGACAGACAGGGTGGTGAGGAGGATCTACCTCACTGTAGCAGCCAAGGTCCTCGGCTGGCACCCGAAGCTCACGCAACATCAGGCACTTCATTTATTCCTGTTGATGTCAGAATCACAGCAAAACTCACAACTGTTTTAATTCATTTTATTGAGCCACAGCAGAGAGTGGCCGCCTGCACAGTGTAGCTGGGTACCTGAGTGGGAGGGACACGGGTGGTCAGGGGCTTAGGTAGAGCAGAGTTGGGGCTCAGGATGGGGGTGCAGGGGAGGAAGGCAGGGATGCCACCCGGGCTGGAAGCAGCATGTGGGGAGCAACAGAGGTCACCCTGGATGCGACTCAGAAGTCCTTGGGGACATAGCGGCGGATCCAGTTCAAGTAATAGGTGATCCGGGTGTAGACGCCAGGCCTGTTGGGCCGTGCGCAGCCTTCTCCCCAGCTCACCACACCTGCCTGCAGCCAGGTGTGTTTTCCCTTGCAGACCAGAGGTCCTCCGGAGTCGCCCTGGAGAGGACACAGGTCAGTACTCTTGTAAAGGCTGGGTGGGGGTGGCAATGTGAGGGGACAGGAGCTCACCTTGCAGGAGTCATGTCCTTTAATCCCAGCACACAGCATGTCATCACGGACAATGCGGACATGGTCACCTGTGCTGAGACCTTTGTGATACATCAAGTCACAGAGGTGGTTTCCTACAATGGGAACTTACACCTCCATCAATGGAAATGGTGGTTTCAGCTTTACTGTGGGTGAAAGAAAGACCATCCTGTGACAGGGTCCCAGGTGCCAGGCTGGAACGGGCTCAGCTAACCCTGTTCTCTGAGGGTAGTTCTGCTCACAAGTCCCTCTGTGAGTCAGACTCACTTCATTCAGCTCTGCCAACCTGACTTCTTCCTCCAGGCTGGACCTGGATTTCTGACCTTATTCAGAGAAGGAGGACAGTCCTGAGGGTCTTTAGTGACCCGTCTGGTCAGTGGAAGGCAGCTCAGCATGGCTGGCTCTGGTCTAGGCTGGGTAGAGGATCCCAGTGGAGCCCTGATCTAGGACACTATTCTCAAGCCCCACCTCTGTGTACGAGGACATTGGATCCAATCTGTGGTCCACAGTCAGGGCCTGCCTGCTCATGTCCCCAAGCTCTACTCTGAGTTGTCAAAAGAAAGTAAGCAAGACCCCTAGGGAGAAGGGAAATTGGCACTGAAGGTTCCCAAGGGAGCTGTCCAGCGACACAGGATACCTGTGGCCTGGGCCACAGCCCTTGAAATGCAGGTCTCTTACATGGCCAGTGAAATGCCAGTCCCTTAAATTGTAACCAGCTTCTGTGTGTGTGTGTGTGTGTGTGTGTGTGTGTGTGTAACGTTGTTGGTAAGTGTGATCTCATTCTTCCTCAATCAAATCCCAGAAATACAAGCAGGCTGTGGCCCCTTCAGACATGAAGCATCTGAGATTCGAGGGACCAAATGACCAATCCTAGCTACACTGGGGTCTCCTGGCTTATGGAACCTGAGAACCCTGTTGTTCTGATGCCTTCCCACTTCCTAGGTCTCCAGATTTCCATCCTACAAAATGGAGAGAAGCCCTGTGCTGGGGATGTGGTGTGGCCACGCCCTTTTCTGTCTCACCTCAGTTGTCTCTACCACATACCATTTTCACCTGTGTAGCCCTATCATGTCACCCAGCACAATGTTTTTGAGAAGAAGGTCGAGAAGGCATGGGGCAGGGAGACAGGGTGTACATTGCTGGAAATGTTCACAGGGTTTGTGAGTTTCAGCAGGGCAATGTCTGCCCCATTCTGGAAGATGTAGAAGTCAGGGTGTGTGATAATTTTGCTCACAGTCAGCAGGTTGTCATGGTAATAGAGGTACTTCTTTTGAAGTTGTACTCTGAACATGTTGGGGCCAATGACATTCCTAAAGAGAAGTGACATTCGTTTAGTAAGTCTGTGTCACTTCCAGACACCCAGAGATGGTGTGTGATGATCCCATCCTACCCCACTCTCCTCCCCATTCCTTGTCCCACCCTGCCAGGCCCAGAGAGACTCACGGTCCCACACAGTGTGCCGCCGTGAGCACCCACTGTGGGTGGATGAGGGAGCCGCTGCAGATATGCCTCCAGTAGTTGTCATATACACGCAGGCTCACCTGCCAGGGCCACCTGTTCTCAGGTGCCTCCTGTCCCCCCACAATGCCCTCTTGTGGCTGAGCTGGACCTGGGAACAAGACAGAGCCAATTTTAGTACCCTGGCCTGTGAGCTATAAGGGTGAGGGAGAGGGTCAGTGAGGGCCCAGGGGAGAACTCACCAGGGGCTGCATGCACCAGACTGCACAGGAGGGGTAGTGTCAGCAGCAGCAGCTTCAGCATTTGGACTCAGTGAGGAGTAGTGCAGGCCCAGTTGGAGGTGAGGGCTGGGCTAGGCCTATCAGGTTGTGGGGTGCAGAACAAGCCAGGAACCTGGGAGCAGGAAGGTAGGCCCATTCCAGGAGCTTGAGGTCTCTAGTGGCTTGGCCACTCTGTTTCTGGTCTGGGAGAGATCACTGTAGCTGTCTTTGATCTTCTCTACCCAGTCTCAGGTTCCCTCTCCATTTATCCTTCTAGATCAGGGTGGGGTGGGAGGAAGGGTATGCCCCTGTCCAATCCAAGCCTGGAGGAAACGGGGTGGGGGGTGGGGGAGATGAGACTCACACTCAAGGCCGAGCATCTGGGCCACGAAGGGGCGCTGTCAACCCTCTGCTACATTAGACCCAGATCTGTGGTAAACCCTGTCCTGTGGCCTCTGCGCCCTGTCTGCTGGTCAGGAGCTTCTGCTTATTTTATCATGTGTGCTCCAGAGCAGAGGCAACACAGGGAAAGGGGGATGGCAGAGAGGCCACCAGCCCCCCCTCAGGCACTTGCCACCCTGCACCTCTTCCTGGCTGACCACTCTCTTCTTTAAGCACTCTACTCTGTGACTCTCCTTGACCTACTGATCATCAACAGCACCTCTGTCCTCAGGTCTCCTGGCTGCAGAACCCACCCCATGTGTGGGACCAGAAATCTCAGTGATCTGTGCTTGGGGACGCTGGGACTTCTGTTCCTCACTCCCCTGTCTGGGGAGCCCAATGCCTCTGTCTCCTGGTGAGTTCTCTCCAGGATCCCTTATGTAGTCCCAGGCTCAGAGTCCTGTTCCAGATACCTTGGGGTTATGTCAGACTGTCGATTTTCCAGAAATCTCCCTGATTCCCAGCGTCTGATGACCCTACTTGCTTCCACAGACCTTGGCTCAGGAGAGTAGTTGTTAGGCATCCTTGGCGGCTGCCATGTCTCAGTTTGCTGGTTCCCATCCCAGGTCAGCCTGCAGTTCTACAACATGAAGCACAGCATATGGGAACACATCTATGGGGGTCTCTCATCCACCCTCAGTGGGTGCTAACTGCTGCCCACTGCGTACAGCCTTGAGTGTGGACACCGGTATTCTTGGTTGAGAGCAGATGTGTGTCGGGAGTTGGGTGGTACTTGGTGAGGTACTTGTCTTCCTGTGGGAGCCAGGATTTTTGACACCCTCCTGATCCCCACATCTGTTCTGACTGATCCCTATGTCTCTGCTGGGATTGGTTTTCCCTACTCTTCAGGCCCTCTGAGGGTTCATTGTCCTGTCTCCCAGGAAAGAGATGGAGGCCTTTGACTTTAGAATCCAAGTTGGATCTTTCCCCTATGAAAACGATCAGCTGTGAAGGCGGCCAAGATCATCTGCCTCCCCATGTTTAGTGACAAGCTGTCTGCAGCTGGGGAGGCAGACATTGCTCTGCTGAAGCTAGACACCCCAGTTGTGCTGTCTGAGCATGTCCACCATGTTTTCCTCCCTGCTGCCTCCCAGAGGATCTTCTCAAAGAAGACCTGCTGGGTGGCTGGCTGGGGTGTCATCGAGAACCACAGCGGGTATTGGGAAGACCTTAAGTGCTTTGTCAGAACTGGTGTGAAGAGGCAGAAGCCTCCAGCTTTGGTCCTCACTGGCTTTTCTCCACAGGGCCACTGCCTCCGCCCTATCACCTGAGGGAAGTGGAGGTCTCCACTGTGGACAATTGTGACTGTGAGCAGAAGTACCTGACGAATTCTTCCTCGGACAGCACTACCAGGTTCATCAAAGATGACATGTTTTGTGCTGGGATGGAGGGCTGTGACTCCTGCCAGGTAACAGACTGACCCGACCTCTCTCCTCTCTATGGTTTATTTTTGAGGCAGGGTCTCACACCATAGTCTAGGCTAGCCTTGAACTCTAAGCAATCCTCAGACCTTAGCCTCCCAAGTGTAAGAGTTAGGATTACAGGCATGAGCTGTCAGGATCAAACTGACTATACTCTTTAAATGTATAGTTCAGGAAATAAACAAAAGGTGTAACTCATTAAGTGGATGAATTGTATGGCATGGAAGTCATATTTCAACACAACTCTCAGAAATAATAAGCTGAAAACAATTATTATTTTTTTTGAGACAGAATCTAACTATGTAGCTCTGGCTGGCCTGGAACTCACTATATAGACCAGGCAGATCTCAGACTCACAGAGATCTGCATGAGTGCTCGGATTAAAGGAGTCCACCACCACTCCTGACCATTAGCACTTTATTATTTAGATGTCTATGTGTGTGTTTGTATGTGTGTGAGTGTGTGTGTGTGTATAGATGTGTGTGTTTGTATGTGTCTGTTTGAGTGTGTGTGTTTGTGTGTGTCTGAGTGTGCACCAGCATATGGAGTTCAGAGGACAAACACAGCTGTTGTTCCTTAGGTGCTGTCCACCTTATGTTCTGAGATAGGGTTTTTTCCCTGGCCTGGAATTCACTGATTCAGACAGCCTGGCTGTCCAGCAGGCCTTAGGGATCTTTCTGTCTCCATCCCCAACCAGAGATACAAACATCGGACTTGGTTCCTCATGCTTTCAAGGCAGACACTTTATCAACTGAGCTATCACCCCAAGCCAAGCCCACCATTCTTCTGGTAGATAAACTCTACTGCCAATTGTGATGAAACTCTTGGTAAATTTGTGGGATCTCACCAAACCCACAGCAAATGTGCTGTCTGAGGGTGGACCATCAAAACCCGGAAGGTGAAGGGCAGATGAGAGCAGCTGCCTCCCTGCCTCTGCCAGCATGAGTATCTGGACGGCAGGCTAACTGGGAACTAAACAAAAGGTGTGAAGAGCCAGAGGAGGAGATGGATTCACATTGGCAGACACAGGCGGCCATCCACACAGCTTGCCTAGGAGTGACTATGGCCACTGTTAGAGACCCAGGGCTGCAGGAGGATGCTTTTTTCAGAAGTCATTGCTAGCACAAGACTCAACACACTAAATAAACATAACTTCTTGACACTGGTAATGACAATCTAGACAAGAAGGCAGAGTGGAAGAGCATTCCAGTTTAAGAGACTAAAAATCACCTAGAAAAATATCTTGTAAAACAAGTGTGAAGTTTTTTTGATTTTTGTTTTGTTTTTGTTTTTGCTTTAATTTGAAGCAAGGCCTCCCTCTCTATAGCTTAGAGTGGTCTCAGTTTCAATGTCCTTTTAAATGTTGGGATTATAGGCATGAGCTACTACTCCAGTGCTTATATGCACGGTTTATAGAAGAACTTAATCAACTGAGTGCAAGGATGTAGAATTATGTGTGTCAGAGGCATGTGGCCACAAATGGGGACATTGACACGACATGTTCATGGAGATCCCAGCAAAACACTAACAAAGATTTCTGAGAAGAACAACAATGTGGTTGTGATTGTTGTTGTTTGGTGTGTGTGTGTGTGTGTTTGTTTGTTTGTTTTTGAGACAGGGTCTCAGTGTGTGGTTCTCGCTGGCTTGAAACTCTTTATAAAGACTGGGCTGGCCTCAAACTCAGTATAAACAATTTACATATCAAATAATGCCAAAGAAGAAGGAAGGAGAGGCCCCAAGTCCTGGAAAGCCTCAGTGCAGCATTGTAGGGCAATACCTGGAGAGGGAAGCGGGAAGGGGTTAATTGGGGAACAGGAGGAGGGAAGATGGCTTATGAGACTTTCAGGGAGGGGGATCCAGGAAAGGAGACATCATTTGAAATGTAAATAAAGAATTAATCAAATAAAAAATAAATTAAAAAATAAGACAGTGCTGGCCTTATAGCTCAGCCATCTTCCTGCCACTGTCTCATGAGTGCTGGGATTAAAGTCATGAGCAACCGCACCCAGATGACCTTAAAATTTTTACTATAGATTTCTGGAGGTAGAAGTTTTCATTAAATTCTTGATTACAAGAGAATTAATGCTTGGCTGTGACAATCACCAGTGGACTGGGGTTAGAGTTCAATTAGCAGAGAGCTTCCCCAGGGTTCAATCCCAACACTGCATAAAACAGCATGGCAGTGCAGGCCTGTAATACCAGCACTCAGGAGGCGGAGGCAGGTGGATCAGAAATTCAAAGTCAACTTTGACTGTCAAATCCAAGACTATGTGAGACCCTGTCTCAAAACAGGAATAAAGAGGACGACAGCATTGGACCAGAAAATCCTTAGGACTCCTGGGGATGGAGCTTGGGGCTGGGACACTTGTCTAGCCCAGACCAGACCTTGGGTTTAGTCTTCAGTACCACGCCTACAAAAGAAAAGAGGCAAGAAACTCCTTGGGTAAAAAGTACTTCGATGGAACAAAAATCTGGGGTAATTCAAAGTGCTAACCTGTATTTAGCATTGATTCAAAGCATCTTTCTTTCTTTCAGATTTTTATTCCATTTTAGGTGTCTAAGTGTTTTGTCTGGATTATATATGTGCACCACATGCGTGCCTGGCCAGAGAGGGCAAAAGAGGTTGTCAGTTCCTCAGCAACTGGAGACAGAGGGTTGTGAGC
The DNA here is from genome assembly GCF_947179515.1 of Apodemus sylvaticus. NCBI lineage: Eukaryota > Metazoa > Chordata > Mammalia > Rodentia > Muridae > Apodemus > Apodemus sylvaticus. The sequence continues at coordinate 95,722,423 of NC_067481.1, forward strand.
CACCTTGTGGGCGCTGGGAAACCACCCACTCACAATGTTGGTGTGTACATGCTCTCAGTGCTCTGCTGTCTCCCCGTCCCATCTGTTTTTCTTGGGATGGGATCACATGTAGCCCAGGCTGCCCTGTGACCAACTGCCCAGCCTAGGATGATGTTGATTTTCAGATCTTCCTGCTCTGCCTCTGCAGTGTTTAGGATCACAGACTCAAACCATGCTCAGACTCTTCAGGGCAAGGAGCAGAACTTAGGGCTACATGCATGCTGGCAAGTACCACTGCCCCAGCTACATCCCTGGCCATCTCTCCGTGGTAAGCACCTTATTTTAAGATGCAGGAAAGTGCACTGCTTAGAGGACAAAAGGTGTCTCCATCACAAGCTAAAGCATAAAAATGTTTTCAATGTTTAGGAGCCTACAGTTGCTTTGGAAGAAAAAACCCCACAAAAAACAAACAAACCCAAGCATCCATGACAGTCTGTTTTCTGACCGCAGGGCAGTGTGACTCTCCTAAATATGTCCTTAACAATTGTGTCTGTTCCAATATTTGTAAAGGAAAATTGATTTCTTTCCTTAGCTCACAAGCATTAGACACCAACAGTTTGTCAACTGATTTATACAAACCCCCTTTTTGCCCTCACGGTCCTGCACAGAAGTTGCTCTTTAGGCCTCATCTTACCACCTAGGAAACCCCAATTCGTGGTTCAGTACTGTGCCTGTGTGGGAGCAAAACACATGGAGCAGTTTGGCCAGGTTTCAGTGACTAGCGCTCTGTGGAGTCTCAGACAGCAAGAACAAGAAATTGCCAAGGCATATGATGAGTTAACTAATCAGTTCAGGGCTTTGAAAAGTACCTCAGTGGAACCATGTATGGTGGTTCATACATACAACCCTAGCATTCAAGAAGCTCAGACAGAAAGGGGGCATGAGTTTGAGGCTAGCCTGGGCTGCAGAGATCCTGCCTCAAAACTATAAAGATACTGAAAGCAACTAAACCAATGAGAATGCTTTCCTCTTGGTCACCTAGAGGGAACAGCAGCCTCTTTGGGGATGTGTGCAGCTTGTCACCTCTATGGGCTGCCCTAAGGGAACTTGGTGATGATTCCCTGGAGGCCATTAACCTCTGATTTGTATGTTCTACCCAAGCTCATCTCCAGGAAGGCCGCCTGAGAAGTCCCAGGCACAGCAGTCAGGGTTCACACTGGCCAGATCCTCATGCGCCTCTGAACAGATCTGAAGGATAAGGAACAGTGAGTGAGGCCCTGTGTAGAGCTAGGTTCAAGTTCCCTGGGTACTGGAAGGAACACTTCAAAGGCATGGGGTTTTCACCAAGTTTAGCACCAATGGACTTGATGTCAGAGTAGCTGGGAATGGGCTCATCTCTCATGGCTGTGGGGTAAAATATATTCACAATTGTGGCATGTATCCTGGACAAATAGCAGGAGACACACAAACTCACTCTTGAGGGTTTCCACTGTTTTGTTCTGCACCCCACCAAATTGCGTTCTGTTATAAATTTCAAGTCCTGTGTGAAATAAAAAACAAAAGCAACAAACGAATACCAAACCAAACCAAAGATGAGGTAAACCTAGGTACACATGCCTGTGGGAGGCCTGTAAAATGACATTAAAAACTGGAGAGACCTGGAAAGACATGCAGCCATCTGGACAAGCCAAAATAATCTTATTAGCCTCACAGAACTCAAACATAACTTTCAGATACATCAAAGGGCTTTTTCTTTTTGAAACCCTGTGTGGCCTAGAACTTGCCCCCAACAGCACCATGACCATGGGAGACATTGAGTAACACAGGAGCATTGTAGAGCATCTCTGGGTGACAGGCTAAGAATGCTGTTCCCAGCCTTTCTGGCATGTAAGCCCCTCCTCAAGATCACATCACCTCATGGAAGCTGGATTTTAGGTAGGTTGAACACAATCTCCTCACTCCAAGGCTCTGGGGAGAGCTCAGCAGTGGGGTGTGGGCTAAAGATAGTCAAGGCTCTCAAGAAAACATAGTCCCCCTAACCAGTGGAGTGATGAGAAAAGCCAAGGCTGGGCTTAGCTCTATTTGATTGGTCTCAGCTGTATCATAGTCACTGGGGTATTGGGGGAGGTCCTCTGTTGAGTATTCCTTCCCTTCAGAGACTTAAACAATGTCTTTCCCCTCCTCCAAAATATGGTTCTACTGAAGTTATCCCCGGAGATAATGTTAGTTTATTGGGCTTCCTTAGAGGATGGGTGACCCCAAAGCAGCAGCAGGAAGTCTTCATCCAGCGTGGGGATGATGGATGGCTCCAGGATCGATGTCCTTCTCTATGAGGCCCCCTAAACCTAGCACCCCCAGATCCAGAGATCATGAGGCATTAGTGCAGAGTAACATTGAAAATGGCCATTCTCAGAGCCAGATGTTGCTGACACATGCCTTTAATTCAACACTCAAGAGGCTAAGGCAGTTGAATCTTTGACCTGGAGGCTAGCCTGACCTACAGAGTGTGTTCCAGGGCAGCCAGAGCTACACCAAGAAACCTGGTATCTAAAACCAACCAAACAAAAAAATCTATTCTAGTTTCATTTCTGTTGCTATGTTCAAATATCCCAACAAGGCAACTTTGAGCACAAATGGTTTATTTGGCTCACGACTCCAGGTCACAATCTGTTATTGCAGAGAAGTCAGTGCAGGAATTCAAGGCATCACATCCACAGACAGGAGCAAGAGGATAAAGTCATGGATAACCCTGTGATCCCTTGTTCTGGTTCTCAGCTAGCTGGCTCCTCTCTTAGAAGTTCAGGAGCCTAGGGAATAATGCTGTTCACAGTGTGTGGGGTCTTCCACACCAGTTATCACCAAAACCTCACAGAAAGACCCACTGACAAACCTGATCTAGATAATTCCTCTCTTCCCTGTTGGTCCTAAGTTGTGTCACTGTGGATATTTGAGTAAGAATGGCCCCAGAGTCTGATATATTTGAGGGCTTGGTCACCAGGTAGTAGCATAATTTGAAAGCATTGGGAGGTGTGGTAGCATTTTTGGAGGAAATGTGTCCCTGAGGGTGGGCTTTGAGGCTTCCAAAAGCACATTCCCTACCCAGAATCTCATTCTCATTCTGCCTGTGGATCAGAATTCAGATGTAGAGCTGTCAATTGCTTCTCCAGCACCATATCTACCTGCATGTCACCATGCACCCTACAACAATGACAGTGAATTAAACTCTGAAACTGTTAGCAAGGTCCTCTTAAATGCTTTCCTTTATAAGAGTTGTCATGATTATGGTGTCTCTTACAGCAACAGAACCATGAGTAAACCAGTCACACTGACAAAACTAAACAGCCCACTTCTCCCCTTGCCACCTTGATATCTAAACACATCATTTTATGCCACAACTTTCCAAAGTCTCATCTCTTAATATGAAATAAAATAGGTCCAACTCCAAAAGTCTCCAGAGACTCAACTGTGAGATTATCTTCAGTAGGTGGAGGAGCATCTGCTGCACTAGAGGCTTCACCTTGACCTCTGTCTTCTCAGCACTCTTTGCAGGGATTGGACCCTGCCACAAGGTGTCAAGCCTCAGATGCTTTCCATGACCTCTCCTTAGATTTTTAAAGCCCTGAAAACCAGTACAACCAGAACGATGCTTACAACACTGCCAAGTTTAGCTAGGGGATCAGTCACAGATAATCTAATGGAGACGATTTGTTCAGAAGAGCATGTTCTACCAGCTAGCTACCACCTAGCTTCCATGTCCATGCCCATGTTGGCCCTCACTTCCACCTTGCCAGTTAGCAGACCATGGGACAGGTGCCAAGCCTGCAGCATAAACAAAGTCATTAAGATAGTCATCTATACATTTCCTGTGAGGTTCTGGTGCCCTGGTTGTCTTTTTACTGACGTTGGACATGTTAATGGTGTTTGGAAATGCCAGGATTCACCTCAGGTCACCTTTGTCTAGTTTAGAAATATAAACCCTTCCATCTGCCCAGGGTTTTCAGAATTGTCTGTCTTGCTCTCACCTGAGATATACGTCTGTCACTTAGTCTCCAAAAAAACTGTGCTGTAGGCTATCTGGGTGAACCCACCTGTCTGTGGGGGCGTGTCTCAAAAACCACCCTGTGAGTGGTTCTCATAGGACAGAACCTGGTGTTTCTGGAGCCAAGGTGAGTCCCCAGCTTGGCTCTGAGTTTCCTCTGACAGCCCCTATGGAGGGGACAATGGGTGTTCTTATCCTCTTAAGTGGACAGTAGGGACACTGCAGGGAGCCTTCCTGACAGTTTCTTACCTGAGGTCTTTGGCATCCTTGTCTTGGCCACAAGATGGGTGTTTGTGTCCAGACTGAGATTATTTTAATGGGACACTGTGGATAGGTGAAGTGGGAGAGCCCCAGTTTGGCAGCACCCCTGACCTCTGGCTTTTGTGTATGTGTGTGTGTGTTTGAGTGTGTCTGCGTGTGTGCACACATGCTCTAGCAGTATCTTCACAGGCTCCAATACAGAAATGCTCACAGATGCTGTCAGATGTCTCTCCTGACTTCAAGTGCTGGGTGGGCATGACACCCAGGTCTCTTATAAATTCCTGGCAAGAATATTCGAACCTGAGCAGGGAGATACAGAGGCCCACATTTTGAGTGCTGTCTTGGTTTCAGGAAAAGTCCACCAAACCCAATCCAGTTCTTCAGGATGATAAAGAGAGTTGTTTTGGGGGTGGGCAGTGGGATTAGCCACAGCATTTCTCACCTGTAGTGGCTGAGGCCCTGCACTTCCCAGAGCCCCCTCCCCTGCAGATGTTCCAGCTGTTGCTCCTGGCTCTCTCCTTCCTGGAAAGCCCAGTGTTCATGGCCTCTGGTAAGTCCTGACTCCCCTCAGTTAGTGCTTTGCATCAGGAAGGCAGTCCTGCATTTTCCCCGACCCTCAGCTGGCTCACTCTTAGGGTCACCTGAGCACTGGGTGTCAACATCTGGGTTTGGGTAACAGGAAGCTGGTCCTTGTTCTCTGACTTGTCCATGATGCTTTTAGTCTCTGTCTCCGGAAGTAAACCAGTGGGCATTGTGGGGGGTCACCGTACCCCACCAGGGAGGTGGCCATGGCAGGTCAGCCTGAGAACCTACGATTACAAGGCAAGCTCCTGGGAACACATCTGTGGGGGCTCCATCATCAGCCCTCAGTGGATTCTGACTGCTGCCCACTGCATCCAAAGGTGAGACACCACTGGGGGCATCTGCTGGGTGTGGAATGTTGACACGATGCTACCCCTGACCATCTGCCTCTGAGCCACCAGGGTCTGTCCTCCCACAGCCAGGATGCCGACCCAGCCTTGTTCCGGGTCCAGGTGGGGGAAGTATACCTCTACAAGGAACAGGACCTTCTGAACATCAGCAGGATCATCCTCCACCCAGACTTCAACCAATTCAGTAAGAGGTTTGATGTGGCCCTGATGCAGTTGACTGCCAGCCTGGTCACCTCCACACATGTCAGTCAGGTCTCTCTGCCAAATAACAACTCAACCTTCAACTCAACTGACCAGTGTTGGCTGGCTGGCTGGGGCAATGTTCACAAAAATGGTAAGCACAGCTGGGGTGAATAGATGGAGAAACAGAGGGGACATTGCACAGTCTCTCATTCCATGTCCCTTCTGGAGGGATAGCTGGCAGTGTGGAAACAAACAGTCAGGAGCAAGGCTCTGAGTTGACTACCCAGTGCAGGGGATCATGGGTAGGCTTCTTGGCCACCAATGAGATGCTCACAAAAGTCAGGACATTTTCAGGTCTCATGGCTGGCAAGTAGGCAAGAATGAACCAATCTGCGGTGCCCTGGTTTGAAGGTGCTGCTGCTTTTTTGACTCTATCCCATGCAGGAGGGATGGGATACCCTCTTAGATGAACCCCATTTCTTCATGTTATCTGGTTACCTCTAGGTTCACTCAGACCTTTTCCTTTTTTCTTTTTTTCTTTTTTTCAAGACAGGGTTTCTCTGTGTAGCCCTTGCTGTCCTGGAAAACACTCTGTACCAGGCTGGCCTCAAACTCAGAAATCTGCCTGATTCAGCCTCCCAAGCCCTGGGATTAAGGCATACACTGCTTTCGCCTTGCAGACCTTTTTCTTGTATGTGTTGTAGCTGTGCACCCATGCAGTCACAGACTCAGGGTGCCAGCTACAGCAGTGAGCTCTCCTCTCACAATGTCTGTGGCCATGTTTCCAGCACAGGCTCCAGGTCCTTGTCCCTGCAGTGTCTCCAGCCCCACCTACCGTCACTTGTAGCTCTGTCACTTTTCTCTGTGTTTCTATGTGGCTGTCCCCTCTGTGTTTTCTTCTGTCTCATAAACGAACCCTTACAACCGGAGTTAGGGCTCATCCCCAATTCAGGATAAGCTGCCTAGCTGCAGATGACTGTCTCGAACTTGATCCTCCTGCCTCAGCGTTAAGGCCTAGGGTTCTAAGCTTCTCTCTCCATACCTACCTCAGAATGATCAAATTATTTTTTTTAAAGCTAACAGAGAAACCCTCAAGTTTATTTGTAAAAACAGCATAGCACATTGGTCATTTGCAGACATTGTGTGCATAGGTGTGTCACAGCAGTCCATCTGTCTTCACACTGGCAGGAGTCTTTTCTATGAGGCCTTCATAGGGGTCTGGGCACCTTTGGGAGTCTGAGCTGGAGCTGAAGCCTGGGCCTTAGCTGGAACTGTGGCCTCTGCCGTGGATGGAACCTTGGGTTTTGTCTAACAGAGCCTATGCCCCCGGCCATGCAGCTTTAAAGCCACTTCCCAAGCTTGGGTGAGCCATGAAAGCCAGGGGGCTGAGTTTGTGCCTGGGGCCCTTCAGCATCTTGGGCTTGGTGGCCTCAGGCTTCACCAGGGCCTTGATGGCCTCTGCACTTGCACTCACTGCCTTTGCATTGTTGGCCTGCATTTTCTTCAGGCCTTTCTTGTCCTGCTTCTTGGCAAAGAGCATGTTCTTCAGGAACCTGGGATCGACCCCCTTAAGACATTCGTGTATTTGTGACCAGGGTTTCTTGATGCCATTTCTGTGCCATTTCGGGACTGGTTTTGTGTGGTGTGGTTCTTGGACTTGGCCATGTCTGCATGGTAACCCGAGGCTCCCACAGTGCCTGGGGCTGGAAGAGCTTTAATTTTTTAACTCAACGACACACATAAATAATTTATCTTTAAACAAAGTCACATTCTGAAGTTCTAGGTAGGTGTGAATTTGGAGCCCCTCTAAGCCCCTTTAAAGACTCTTAAACCCACTTAAAATAGAAAGCTATGCCTGTAAATATAGCTTGAGATCCTGGTCCCATCTACGACATATGGGGAAATGGGGACTCTGACTTGCTCCAGGCCAAGGCAGTGAGGTCATGGCCAGTGTGACTGGCATGAAGTGAATCTGCTGGGGACATGCCACTCACCCCTGCTCCCTGACTCCTCCGCCCCTCCTCCAGTGGCTCTGCAGCCTCCTTATCAACTGTATGAGGTGAAGATCCCAATTCAGGATAACGAGAGCTGTAAGCGGGCTTATAGGAAGAAAATTCCTGATGAACCCCAAAGTGTGGCCATCTTTGAAGACATGCTCTGTGCTGGCACATTAGGCCGGGGCCCCTGTTTTGTGAGTCACCCAGGTCCAGATGTGACCTTCCTATCCTGCTCCAGATGCCTTTTCTCCAAGGGAGGGTGGATTTGGGATTTCCCTAGTGCTTTGCCTCTGATAGGACTGCCCCTCTTCCTGCAGGGTGACTCTGGGGGTCCCTTGGTCTGCCTGAAGAGCAACAAGTGGGTACAGGTAGGCGTGGTCAGCTTCGGTGTAGATTGCAGCCTAAATGATCTGCCATCAATCTTCTCGAGAGTCCAGAGCTCCTTAGCCTGGATCCAGCAGCACATCTAGTGGACGTGTCTCCCTGCTGCTGCCCAACATCAGAGACAGCTTCTTGACTCCTCTGATCTTCCCTTCCTGGACCCTTCCTTGTCCTGCCTTCTTCCCTGGCCTGTCCTTCCCTGCTGACAAGAATGCCCAGGAAACCCCAGTGTGGGGTTGGGCTGCCTGTGCCTGTATTTGTCTCAATAAACTGACAGCAAATGAAGGTGTTGGGAGTGGTCTTTGAGGCGTGCGCATGGCTGAGGAACAGGTGGGCTCAGCGGCTCCAAGGCCAGTTATAATTCTCTACTTTCAGTTTTAGCACCTCAGTCTTGAGGTAGAGTATATTCCAGAAATGTAATAAATGAGACACATTTTTCTAATGTCTCCATTTTTAGTCACTTTTGGAAAGGCTCACACTAGCAGCTAATTCCATATCTTTGGTTCGAGACAGTGTCTTTTCATGAAGCCTAGGCTGGCCTCAAACTCAAAAACCCCTGTTCTAGCTTCTGACGTGCTGGGGTTACAGGCAAGTGCTGCCAGGCCCAGGGTGACTTGATCTCAGTTCTAACAGTTTCCCCCTTGTGTCTGAACAATAGTCTCTGAAGACACTGCTGATCAGCCCTCTGGTGGTCAGTCTGTCATTGTCCCAGGATGGCTAGGGAAGATCTGTCCTGGTTGGCCTGAGTCACACATTGGTGGGATCTGGGGAGGGACAGGGAATGTAAGTGACAATCCTCAAGGAGTTAATTCTAACAAATTTGCAACACAGGCAGTAAAGGAATTATTCGTAGGTCAGTCCCAGCTGATACCACTCTGCTAGTCAGGTGGGAAACATCCTAGCAACTCAAGGCTGTACTCCTGTAGAATGCTAACAGTTTACTTAAAAGGCTCTATGAAAATACAACCAGCAGCAGCAAAGCTATTTTGAAAATTATTATCAGGTCTCTCTGATTCTAATCATTGTCTTTGGAAGCAGGAGTCAGGTGGTTTCCGGAGCCACTGGCTGGAGGAAAGCCCAATACAGCACTATAAGGTTCTGCCCCTGAGTCTTAGAGAAAACATCAAGGAAAGCATGCAGGCAAGCAGTGGTAGCCGCAGCAGCAGCAGCAGCAGCAGCAGCAGCAGCAGCAGCACATTGCTGAAAGGCATCCAAAGGTGAACAGGAAGACGGTGTGATGAACTAACTTGACTCCACCTTAAGATTAGAAGCCATCTTATTCCAATATCTAAATAAATTCATTCCTTTTTTATGTAAATCTTAAATCTGACCAGGTCTTGACTCTTTTTTTTTGCAAATTTGGCATCTTCCACACCTTGTACCCCAACTTCCATCCTGATTAGATGTTCTGTCAAATAATTCTGTGATGGTCAGCCAAGTTCCTTTGTAACCAAAATCCCTCTGCAAATCCCTCAATCCTTGAACCCCCCAGCAGTTTTGGGGCTGATATAAACCCTGCCTTCCCTTGTGTTCAATGCTATTTTCTCAAACCCTGCTTTCCGGAGACAGTCTTGTCTGGGAGAATATAAAACTTGTATAATTTCACCAAGGAAGTTGGGTCATAGTCTTTACTCTTGTTTGGTGAAATCAAGGAAAGCCTGAACTCATAAGAAAGAGACTTCCCAGCCTGGCGTGGTGGGTCACACCTTTCATTCCAGCCTTTGGGAGGCAGAGTTAGGGAGATGCCTGTGAGTTCGAGTCCAGCCTGTTCTACAGTGTGAATTCCATGATAGCCAGGGCTACACAGAGAAACTGTGCCTTGAAAAACCAAAGACAAACAAGACGAGACAAAACAAAACAAAATAACAACTACAGTGCAACCCTGGTGTGAGGAACATCAGAGAAGTGGTTACAACAAGATGGGGGAGGCTTTTCCGATGACATCTTAACTTTGGGGTTGGTGGAAGTTAGTAGTTTGTTAACTTAAAAGATTCCAAAGATTCTGGTGTTTTTGATTTAAGACAGGGTTCTCTGTGCAACCCTGGCTGGCCTGGACTTGATCCGTTGACCACTCTGGCCTTGAACCCACAGAGATCCACCTGCCTCTGCCTCCTGCCTCCAAAAATAATTCTTCCTGTTCTTGTTCTTGTTCTTGTTCTTGTTCTTGTTCTTGTTCTTGTTCTTGTTCTTGTTCTTGTTCTTGTTCTTGCTTATTTTTTTATTTTCAAATTATATTTTATTTCCTTCTCATATGTACTTTGCAAAAGTACAAGTTAAATGGTGAGCTTCACTCACAAACAGGAGTTCTTCCAGAAGAAACAGAATTCATCTTCATTGGTCAGTTTGGCATGGAAGTAAGCTTGTTACCAAAGCCAAAGCACTCAGGAGTTTCCTTGTTTCCACTGCCCAGTTCCCTGTGCCAGCACGGTGTGTCTATGGAAGGAGAGGACCTGCACACAGCAGTGGTGGCAGCAGCGTGTCCGGTGTCTATCCAGTGACACTCATGTCCACTTTGCACTCAGAGCATATTCTCATGAACATGCCATACAGAATCTTGACTGGCAGACACCGGGTGCCCCACCCCCCTGCCACTCTGCCCCTCAGCGTCGTCCTCGTCCTCTTTGGCTCTGAAGGGCATTTTTCTGACTTCTTGTCTGCTCATGGAAGGACAAGATGAAGAGGCTGGTGGCAGATCCTGCATAAGCTCAGCATTCCCGAAGAAGTGACTCACGGGCATGGGCTGGTTGCTGTCGTCATCTAGAAAGACGCTGCTGTCCATCTGAAGCACGGATGCCCGCCTGTACCTCCTCTGTCCTGGGCACAGGCTCCACCTGTCTGGCAGAAGTGTCATCGGGCTCCTGAGCTGCGGCAATTCTGCTGGGGTCTGCGGACAGGCCCTTCTCAGCCTTTGCTGAGGGCTCCTCACTCTCAGGCTTGGGGCAGCCCTCAGGAGGCACTCGGCTCTCCGGTGCAGGGACAGCAGCTTCAGCACCATCCTCTGCAAACTTATCTTCACAAGGGGCCACAGGGCCACTTTTGGCAAAGAAGAAAAGTCACTCTTAGGGCCAACTTTTTGTAATTGTGCCTTCACAAGGTGACTTTTGTCATACTTGAACTTTTTTGATGTCCATCTGCCTGTAGCTTGTGTGATGAGGAAGAGTTGTTTTGGCAGAGGAGCTGGTGACGGCCCCTGCAGAGGCCAAGCTGGCTGCAGAGCAACTTCGGGCAGGAAGGTGCACCGAGGATCCCACTCCACCTGTGAGCTTCCTGCTGCTCGTGAGTGAGCGCCTCGGCCTAAGGCTCCTCCGCCGAGTCTCAAAAGCACAGCTCTCTTGTTCCTCTTCCTTTCCTCTTCCTCTTCCTCCTCCTCCTCCTCCTCTTCTTCTTCTTTTTCTTTTTTCTCCTTTTCCTCCTTTTTCTTCTTTAAGTAGATTTCTTTATTTTACATATGCTAATATATTGTCACTGTCTTCAGATGCATCACAAGATGGCACTGCAAAGTACACACACAGTTCTGAGCTGCTAAGTGCATGCTGGGAATTGAACTTGGGTCCTCTGGAAAAACAGTCAATGTTATTAACCACTAAAACATCTCTTCAGCTCCAGATCCCAAAGATTTTTATCTATTAATCACAGTATGCTAGTTCAGACATAAAGGCGGGTAAAGAGGCTGTTCTGGGGGACACAGCTAGCCCAAGATAAGATTAACTTCTGGACCTGCAATATTCCAACTTCCCCACATCACTGTAATTTTAATCATTCAGTTGGTCAGTCAGTCAGTCAGTCAGTCAGTCAGTTAGATAGTCAGATAGTCAGATAGTCAGATAGTCAGTCAGTCAGTCAGTCAGATAGTCAGATAGTCAGTCAGTCAGTCTGTCTGTCTGTCTGTCTGTCTGTTGGTCAGTCTTTTCAGACACAGTTTCTTTTCCAGGAATCCTCATTAACAATGTTCCAATCAGACAGATCTTTACCTTATTAGGACAGGAGTTCTCCTAGCAGGAGGAAAAAGGCTTCACCAGACCTTTGTTTTAATCTGCTAGGCTTTTGTCTCAGGCCGGGAGGGCGAGGAAGAAGTTGGACTGATGCCATATTGGAAGTTTGCCTTTTCTTTTATCAAATTTATTTATATTATTTTAATGATGTGTATGATCTGTTACATATTTGTACATGTGAAGGTACCCAAAGATGACAGAGGTGTTGGAAACCCAGGAGCTGGAGTTACAGGTGATTCTGAGCTGCTCACATGGGTGCTTGGAATTGAACCCAGGACTTCTGTAAGAGCAGCAAGTGATCTTAAGGGCTGAGCCATCTCTCCATCCCCCTTGCTATCTTTATACCTAGTGGTGCCTCCTCCCTCTCGGTCATCCAGTCAGGGGGCCTTCTAACTCTTCATCCTTTGGTTTGACATTTCACATCTTTCAAAAGTACCTTACCCAGTTTATCACTGATCTACATCCTTCCTGTTCCTAGGGCTGAGATGCAGCAGAGCACATGGAAAACATGATTTTCCTTCCCACTACTCCTGGGTGGACACTATGCTCTGACACCCTGGTACCCCTGTGCTGTTCCCTTGTCCCAGCCTCTGCCCAGCACCCCTTCTTGTGACAGAAGCCCCGGGTAGCCTCATCCTTCTAACGGCCTCCCTGAGCCCAGAACCTGGTCAGGACCCTCTCATTGGCCAGTCTATCGCCCCTTTGCTCACAGTTGCACCTGGTTCTTTCTGATGCTATCCCTGGATGTGGTGATGGTGGACTGAGTTTATTGTGATGGAAGTCACCCGAGCAGTTCTGGTCAGGCTCTGACGCTCACATTGTCTTTCTGCTGAGGTCAGACATGCTAATAGTGTTTGAGGAAGCCAGGATTCAGAACTAGGGTTTGACAAAGTTGTGGGTCACTTTGTCCAGCTTACCATATAAACTTTTCCTTCTGCTCAGGGGTGTGGGAACTGTCTGTCTTGCTTCTACCTGGGACACACTTCTGAGAATGAGTCCCCAAGACTGTGTCCTGCAAATTCTGGGCACACCTACATCTTACCAACTGATCCATCTCACCCGCCCCTGTGAGCACATAGGAACCATCTTTAGCCTCCTAAGTGTCACAGTTGGGCGTGGATCTTGCAGATGTGTGTCTCCTACACACACTGTTCCAGGGATGGAGGTGAGCAGGGATGGAAGTGTCTCAGCCCCAGGGTGAGTTGGTAGGGAGTAGACAGTTAGGATCTGTGCAGCACCAACCCCACTTCCTTTCTCCCCTGTGTCGTTGTCCCCTCCCTACCACCTGCAGCAGGTTCAGGGAGAGTGGATGATGTCATCTGTGAGTGGTCATACCACAGTGCCACCAGTCACAACTCCCAGGGCCATAAATCCATCCTAGATGACGTGTGTGCTGTCAGTGAGGACCGTGGGGCCTGCAATGTCAATATTGTTGACTTCCTTTTCCTGTTCTTAATCCCACTTCAGGGCCCATCTCCAGGATGTCCTTCTAGGCTGACTCAAGTGGCCCCCTGCTCTGCAGTGCAGCAGGCTCATGGAACTGTGTAAGAGTGTTGAGCTGGGGCTATGGTTGTGCCCTGAATGACATCCCCAGAGTCTTCGCAGGAGTGGCACACTGTGCTTGGGATGAGTGACTCAGACAAAGTCCCAACTTTATCCTCACGTTGTTCTGTTCTGGGACTTCTGTAGACTCAGACCATACAGATAAGGTTACCTATAGAACATGGGGCTAGAAAAGAAGACCCTGCAGCAGTACCACCTGCCAGAGCCCCGCCCAGCAAGCATGTCCTACTGGCCTGCTGCTCCATCCACAGGCGAGGATGAAGCTGGCAGCAACTGGTCTCACCTAGGGCAGATTCTGAGTTTCCCAAGGAGGATGCCCACAGGCCTGGAAGGGTGATCTGGGCTTCAGCCCAATGGCGCATAGGGCACAGGAGAGACAGGATTGTAGCCTTGTTTGGAACTAAACTCAGAACAGGATAGATTTACCCAAGCTGCAGGGATGTGAGAAGAGTTCTAGTCAGGGTTCACCTGAGGATGAGACGGAAAAAGGATTGCAGGGGTGGTCCCACCCACACCACATACACACACAGGGCTATGGCCGGTATCTTACTGAGCAGGACTTTGGGGGTAGACTATATTCAAAAAAGACTAGGAATCAGCCAGTTCTGTGGCCAGCTGCAGGTCCCTGATATCAGCAAGCAGTCACCTTCCCACGTCCTCCCGTGCATCAGCTCCTGGTTCTCTAGCAGAAATCCACCCCAGGATCACAGGACCTTCTCTGTCCTGCACTTTGAGACTTCCATGGCTGGGACTGAGGCAGGCCAATGCTAAACCCTGCCACTGCTGCCCATCTGTCTCTTGCCTTGTGTGGCCTGGAGATGGCTTTAACAAGAAGAACAGCAAAAGGAAGGTTGTCAGGCAATTGTGGAAACAGAGGGCTGGACCAGCTTCCAGTGTGCTACTAAGAGTAAATCTTTGGAAAATGCTTTTTGCTGTTCATCCACACCACCTCCAGGTGGCGCTGCAGGACAGGAAGAGGGAACTGAGGTTCAGGTGTGCAGATAGGTAGGGGTTCCTTCCTAAGTTCAGGGACTGCCATTTTGTGTTCAGCAGGCAGAAAGCATCCCTTCCCACTCTTCAGTGTCCTTTTTAATTTTATTTCTTTTGCAGGAGAGAGATCTATGTGGCTCAGACTGGCCTCACAATTCCATGCCAAGCTCTTTCAGAGAGTGTTCACTCTTTTCATAGGCTTTTAGTTGCTATTTTCTGGGCTGCTGGCTGACGAAGGTGGACAGCCCAGCTTGTGTTCGACTGTGGAGTCTGGGATTAGATGCGGTGGGAAGCAGGATTTGGGGACCTGGTACCTTCTACAGGAAAATGGGTGGTGACAGGTTATATGCATGGCCAGGCTCCCAGCATCCCTCCCAGCTCCCAGAGTCCCATCGGACCACACAGCTGAGGAGTTTTGTAATGATGGTGGCTTGTTGTGCAAGTATTTGATGCTCTGACTATTCAGAGTTTTGCATGTTTAGGGGAAAAGCTATACCATTAGGCTAGGCTCCCAGTCCTTTTTGGCATTTTTGAGGCAGTATTGTTAATTTGACAGGCTGCCTTGGACTCACAGACAATCCTTCTGCCTTAGCCTCTTCCATAACTGAGAAGGCAGGTCTATGTCTCCAGATTCGGGTCTCCTCTGCCCTCTTTCTGAGCACACATGGAGTTTCACATGGTGTCCTGGCTCTTCCCTTGTGGCTAATACTCTCTGTTGAAGGAATCCACAGGATTCGCTCCTCCTGGTACAAGTTAATGGACATTTGGGCTGTTTCTAATTGGGGCTCTTGGAAATAGCATTGCTTTTAACAGTTTGTATTTTGTGTGAAAACATGTTTCCTCTTGGAGGAGTACAACTGTGATTGTGGACTCACACGGAATGTTTGAAGGAGAGAAGGCTTTGAGATTTGTGGCTGTGATTGCATCCTGTTGTCTGTGAATAGGACTGGGCTTCTAATCAGGTCTTGGTATCTACCAACCCCTGCTAAGTTCAGAAATTCTAGGCAGAGCTGGGTTGGGGGGCAGAGCTTCTTCCTGGGTTTTATATGTAATAGTTCCCCCACACTCTCTTTAGATCAGGATGGCTTCAAATTTGCAGTGATCCTCCTGCTTCAGCCTCCAGAATGTTAGGCTTAGAAATGTCACCTTGGCTAGTTCTGTGTTCTTCCTTCCTCCCTCCCTACTCTTTCTTTCTTTCTTTCTTTCTTTCTTTCTTTCTTTCTTTCTTTCTTTCTTCCTTCCTTCCTTCCTTCCTTCCTTCCTTCCTTCCTTCTTTCCTTCATTTCTTTCTGTCTGCTTTTCTTTCTAAGTTCTATTTTTCTGTCTTTATAACTTCCTTCCTTCCTTCCTTCCTTCCTTCCTTCCTTCCTTCCTTCCTTCCTTCCTTCCTTCCTTCCTTCCTTCCTTCCTTCCTTCCTTCCTTCCTTTCTTTCTTTCTTTCTTTCTTTCTTTCTTTCTTTCTTTCTTTCTTTCTTTCTTTCTTTCTTTCTCCCTCCCTCCCTCCCATCCCCTTTCTTTCCTTTCAGATAGGGCCTCCTGTAGCCCAGGTTAGCCTTGAACTCCTGAACACTTTCATCTTCTAAGTGCTATCGTTGCAGATGTGCATTACCGTGCCAGGTCTCTTAGTTTTATTTTTACTGTTCCTTTGATAAAACATCTTAATAAAATAATAAACTTAAGGCTGAAATGTTTATTCTGGATCCCAGTTCAAGGTACACTCCTCACTGTGGGGAAGGTGTGGAGGCAGGGGCATGAGGCGAGTAGTCATATAATGGACACAGTCTTTGAACATAGTGCCATGTATGAAAGCATCTCAGCTCTGTCTTCATTCACAGCATCTAGGAGCCCACCAGGGAATGGTGCCTGGACAGTAGATGCTCCATCCCACCTAAATGGATGTAACAAAAGAATTCAGGTGATTCTGTCAGGAAGGAAATCAACACTGCCACCTTCAGCTTATTCTGGGCATGGAACCCAATGCAGTGCCTCCTGAAAGTTAGACAAGCACTCTGCCAACCTTGCCACACTCTGTGTCTGTTCTCCCTGTCTCTAATTAGCATTTTGTCAGGCCTAATGGTATACATTTTGCTACATATCTGTATTGTCTATTTGCATATCGTTTTCGGTGAGTGTGCAAATGTTTTTTACATTTTTTTTTTAAAATTGCTTCCTGAGTTCTATATAATAATTCAATCCAGGTATTCTAAATATTTAGATGTTCTCTGGAGGACTGATCTTGGTGCACAGCAGGGAGGGTAGACATGAACAGAATGCATGACAGGAGCGGAGGGGAGCTGAGAGGTCTGAGGGATTTGACCATTTCTAGGTCAGGGTCAGAAGGTCGTGGAGTCTGTCTATCATGGTGACAAGACCAGGCAGGGCCTCATTTTTGCTGTAAATAGGGAAGAACAAGGAGGGATGAGGGAGGAGAAAGGAGGGAGGAGGGAGGAAGGAGGAAGGATGAGCCAGTAGGGAGGAGTGAGGAGTGAGGAGTGAGAATGGATGAGGGAGGAGAGAGGAGGGAGGAGGGAGGAGGTAAGGTCTGCGGACAGCGTCTCCATCCTGCTGCATTTGTCAGGGAAGAGCTGTTACCTCCACCTGTCTTCACATGAACTCTGAAGCCCAGAATGCAGAGACCAGCTCAGAGGCAGAATTCAGCAGAGATAGGATGCTGTCCTCACTGAAACCTGAGTTTATTTTCCCAGTGTGGGAAGGCCACAGGGTCCCCTCCAGGCAGCCCTCCTGGTTCCTGCAGGATACACTCTCTCACATCTGGGAGTCCAGCCTCTGGGGCTCCTCAGAAAGCCTGTGTGAGCTTAGGCCTCTGTGACAACACACCTTCCTCAGTGTCCCTGTTCCCACATCCAGCCCTGGGTCTTCTGACTCCACCTCCGGTCAGAGCGGCCAAGTCTCTGTCTCCCTAGCAGGGTTTCCTGTCATGGCTGGGGCCTCGTGGCCAGAGTGCAGAGTGCAGGACCTTTCTCAGTTCCAAATCTCAGGGCAGGGTGGGAGAGCTCCATTGACACCCTCCAGATCAGGTGTTGGGGAACCGAGGCTGGGGAGACTTGTTCAGTCCTCCTCCAGTACGTGACATCATGTGCCATGACGTGGCTATTTCAGGCCTTCCTGTCCCACAGCTGAAGCTCAAGACTGCACAGTAGGCACAGGAGGGACGACCGGACAGTTAAGTCAAGAACTGCCTTTATAGACAACCCAGGTATGGATGGTTTTGGACCAGCTGTAACTTCAGCTCCAGGGCGTCTATCGCCCTCCTGTGGCCACCATGAGTACCTGCACTCATGTGTGTATATGGCTCTCCCACATTATTAAAAATAAAATACATCTTTAAACAAAGAATGGACACTAAACGTTTGACCTAGTGAGGCACGAGTAACGACATGAGGTGAGTCTGGGCCTGCCTCCCTCAGGTGCCAGTCTGTGAAGGGACTGTTTGGGGGGGCTGTCAGCTCATCCCAGCTTAGAGAGACCAGGGTGAGGGAGTCATGTGTCCCCACAGGCCATCCCATCTGGTCCCAGACTGTCCCGACCCGCAGGACAGTCAACAGGGTTCCTTAGGCCAACTAGAAGAAAGGCAATGGGGTGACAATAGAGAGGCCGGGCAGCCTATCTAGTTCCGATCAAGCTGTCAAACTTTAATTTTCACACAAGTCAATATAAAGGGAAGCATACAAGGTTTGGGAGGGGTAAAGAGGGAACAATCTCAGGGGGTTGGCATCATTTCTAAGAAACAGTTTCTCATACTTTCTGGTAAAGCTAGTTATTGCTGTTGGAATTCTGGCATGATAAAAGGGGGGGGGTCATGAGGCGGTGAAAGGGAAAGGGTAACGACATGAGGTGAGTCTGTGCCTGCCTCCCTCAGGTGCCAGTCTATGAAGGGACTGTTTGGGGGGTAGGATCTGCCAGCTCATCCCAGCTTAGAGAGACCAGGGTGAGGGAGTCATGTGTCCCCACAGGCCATCCCATCTGGTCCCAGACTATAGTAATCTATCTACAGATGAACTTCAAAAGGAGGGGCTTTTGAGATTTATGTAATATAGTTCCTGGCATGGAGATCTATGTGAGAATGACTCCTGGTATCGAGGTCTCCTGGCATTGAGAGCCAGGTGGGGATGGCTCCTGGTATGGAGAGTTCTTGGCATTGAGTTCTAAGAGAGGATGGCTCCTGGCACCAGACCCTCATGCCACCTAGCTTGAGGGGTGTCCTTCATGGACAGATCCTCTGAGTCCCAAATATTGGAGCCACCACAGGTTCCTGTAGGAGACCTGTTGCCTCTGGTCTGAGGGACCTGGTGTCCTATTCCCTTTGTCACCTAGTTCCCTGCATAGCTCTGGACACCCTGGATCCTAGGTCTGCTGGTCAGGAAGAAATTCCACCTGTGCATCCCAGTGTCCTCCCATCGACCAATGACATGTGTGGCCTTTGTCCAGATAGACGGGCAGAGGGAGGTCACGGTCTGGTATTGGTGACCCTTTCCCCAACTTCTCGGGTCTCCTGTTTTCCCGGGTCATTGCTGTGGACCACAGTGGCAATTCCCTCTAAGGGCCTGGTCTTCCTGTCTCTGGGGTTCTGTCCAAGAGTGGGGCTGGGACTGGCCCCTCCTCTGGGCTGCTGACTTCCCTCAGGCTGCCCTTTGACCCCTAACAGCAGGATTGAGCTGAGTGTATCTGTGAACCATCACTGGACTGAGACACACACTGAGAGGGAAGCCCGGTGTGGTCCCTGCTCTGTGCCCCTATCCCAGCCAGGCTGTGGACCTCAAAGTTAGAGCTTCAGGTTTTTAGGTTCTGACTTTCATTCTCTGAGCCTGTTACATAAACTGTATGGCTGAATTCTCAGAAAATGGTCTTAAAAGGAAACCACATCTCAGGCATCAGTGAGGCCTCGTCCCAGGATTCACTGGGAGCCTGCTAGCAGAAAACAGATCCCTAGGATGTTAAAACAATCCTGGCATAATGGAGGAGGATGCACAGATGTCTGATAAGGGTGCTGGACGAGGTGGACCCTGCCAGCCAGCACTCCGGACGCTGAGGCAGGAAGGTCATGAATTGGTTGTCAGCTTGGGCGCCATAGTGAGACTAGATTAACAATACAAAACCTAATAAGGAACCACTGGGGACAGGGGACAGCTGGGACATGTGTCACCTCAGACGAGACAAGCATGTGTCTTTGGGTATCAAGTTCAGATAGCAGCATGGCAGTGTGCCAGGCCAGGGTGGATGCTTTCTATGTGACACTTACTCGATGTCCTTAACAATCTCCACAGGACCACAGCCAGGGCTGCACGGATGGCTCAGTCAGCAAAGCTGTGTCTTGTAATTATGAGGACTTGAATTTGGGTCCTAAGAACCCATGGGAATGAATGTGGGGATCTCTCTGGGAGGGGCTGGAAACCTATTGCAATGGATACTCCCAGGAATCTGTGGGGTGACCTCAGCTGAGACTTCTAGCGATGTGGGATATGAAGGCTAACCCGGCCATCTCCTCTGTCCTGTGGAGGGATCAGGACACAATCTCAGCCACAAAACCCTTAACTTACAATTTGTCTGCCTGCAAGATGTTTTGGGGTAAATGTGGTGCAAAATTGTGGAAGTGGCCAACCATGGCTGATCCAGCCTGAGAGGGAACCACTCCTGACATGGCCTGGAGGGCCAGGAACCAGAGGCTGGAGAGCACAGAGACCTGGGAGAGAACCAAAGACGACTGGAAAAACATTTAAAAGTCAATGAAATGATTCCCAGTGATACTCTTCTGTCCTCAGAGAGTCTTGCCTAGCCCAGCAGTCATCAGAGAGGCTTCCCCCAGGAGCTGACAGAAACAGATGCAGAGACCCACAGCCAAACCTCAGATGGAGCCTGAGGAATGCTGGGAAGAGGGGAGGAAGGATTGAAGAAGGGGTCAAGGACACCACACGAAAGCCAGAGAATCAACTCACCTGGGCTCACAGAGACTGAAGTGCCCACCAGGGAGCCTGCATGGGCCTGACCTAGGCCCTCTGCACATGTGTGACAGCTGTGTAGTTTGGTCTTTTTGTGGGACTCCCACAGTGGGAGGGAGCAGGAGCCATCTCTGACTCTGCCCTACCTTTGGGACCCTTTTCCTCATAGTGGGTTGTCCTGTTTATCCTGAAAAGGGGAGGAGGTGCCCAGTCTGCAACTGGATATGCATGGCTGACTGATATCCAAGGGAGGCCTGCTCTTTTCTGAAAGGAAATGGAGGAAGAGTGGAGGCAGGAGGGGGAGGGGAGGACAAGGGGAGGTACAGGGAGGATTAAATGTGGTCAGGATGTAAAACAAAACAAAAGCAAAGGAACAAGAAAAACCCTGGGCATGGTGACACCTTAGTGATCCTGTGGCTGTGCAGGTGGAGACAGAGGACTTCAGGCCTCCTGATGAGCCAGCCCAGGCTAATTGAGCAAGCCCCTGGCAAGTGAGAGACCTTGTTTTATTTATTGATTTTTTTTAAGACATCTGTTTTCCACAAATGTGCACACACACACACACACACACACACAGACAAACACACACACACACACACACACACACACACACACACACACACACACACACACACACAACTGCAGTGAGAAAGGACAGGCAGCATCAGCAACAGTGCAGTATTTCTGATTTTTTTGACTACTCAAGGGAGGTGAAGATACTCTTCCCCAAGGGAGCAGTTTTCTATTGTTTAGACAAATGGAGATCTGTTACCCCAAGATCTCAGCCACGCCTTTAACAGCAGGTTCCAGTCACAGGACACCTACATGCACAGGAACAGTAATGGCCTGAGAAGCCTGAATGGGGACAGGCTCAGGTCCCAGGCTGCAGCTGACTGCAACCCTCACAAGGCATTTCAAACAGCAGGAATGGAGCTGACCTGACTGTGGCAGTGTCTGTGGGAAGGTGAGCCTCCAGGACAGTCCCCACTGGGCACAGTCATGGGAACTAACTGTTAATCTGACAAGAAAGGATGTCTCCTGTCACCAGCAGGTAGTATGGAGGAGTGTGCCTGGCTGAGGGGAAGGGTGCAGGCTGTGCTACATTTCTTGGTTTGTTTGTAGGAAGCCTTGCAGTCCTCAGTCCTCTTCCCCCTTTTCTCTGTATGTATGCACATGTCTGTGTGTCCATGTGAAGGTCAGAGGTCAACCCTAGATGTCATTCCTCACAGCACTATCTTTCTTTTTTTTTTTTTTCCGTTTTGTTCTGGTTTTCCCAGCTCTGTGCTTGTGATTCACACTTTGAATCCCAGCACTTGGGAGGCAGGGGCAGAAGGATCTCTATAAGTTTGAGGCCAGCCTGGTCTACAGAGCAAGGACAATCAAGGACAACCAGGACAACCAAGACTACACGGAGAAACTCTAACTTGAAAAACCAAAAATATAAACAAACACCCAAAATGGCACACCCTGCCAAAAGAAACCAACCCAACAACAAATCGGGGTTTGTTAGGAGCTCACTCATGTCTCTAGGTGCGTGTTTCCAACTCCCTGGTGCTAGGGCTATGGTCATGTTTTATTACTCCTTGTTTTTGCAAATCAGTTCTGGGACCTAACTCCCATCTTCCTGTTTTACTGACTGTGTCATCTGCTGAGTCCCAGGTTTATCTTTTGGGTTTTTTTTTTTTTTCTAAGGCAGGATTTCTCCATGTAGTTCTGGCTATCCTGGAACTCTCTCTATAGACCAGGCTGGCCTGGAACTCATAGAGATCGTCTGCCTCCTGAGTGCTGGGATTAAAGGCATGTTACCCTTCCCCCCATCATCTTTAGATTTTAAGATTATATTTATTTGTTTATTTGCTTATTTTTACTGTAATCATGGTATGTATGTGTATGTGTGTGTGTGTATGTGTGTGTGTGTGTGTGTGTGTAGGTGTAAATGACAAAGACCTTTACCTGGTGAACCAACCCTTTCACCTCCTATATTTATCTCTTAAGGTTTTCCTGCTATTTCCTGGATCCCAAGGGTGTGGTGTGGTTGCTCCTTACCCAGAAGGAAGGAACATGTGTAGAGAGAAGTTAAGATGACAGACAGGGTGGTGAAGAGGATCCACCTCACTGTAGCAGTCAAGGCCCACGGCTGTCACCCCAAGCTCACGCAACATCACCCCGACTCTCCCAGGCACTTCATTTACTCCTTTTGATGCCAGATACACAACAGAACTCATGGCAGCTTTAATGCATTTTATTGAGCCACAGCAGAGAGTGGCCGCCTGCACAGTGTAGCTACCTGAGTGGGAGGAACACGGGTGGTCAGGGGCTTAGGTAGAGCAGAGTTGGGGCTCAGGATGGGGAGCAGGAGAGGAAGTCAGGGATGCCACCCGGGCAGGAAGCAGCATGTTGGGAGCAACAGAGGTCACCCTGAATGCAACTCAGAAGTCCCTGGGGACATAGCGGCGGATCCAGTCCAAGTAATAGGTGACCCGGGTGTAGACGCCAGGCCAGTTGCGCAGTGCGCAGCCCTTTGTCCAGCTCACCACACCTGCCTGCAGCCAGGTGTTTTTTCCCTTGCAGACCAGAGGTCCTCCGGAGTCGCCCTAGAGAGGACACAGGTCAGTACTCTTGTAAAGGCTGGGTGGGGGTGGCAGGGTGAGGGGACAGGAGCTCACCTTACAGAAGCCACGTCCTTCTTTCCCAGCACACAGCATGTCGTCACGGACAATGCGGACATGGTCAACTGTGCTGAGACCTTTGTGATACATCCTGTCACAGAGGCGGTTTTCTACAATGGGAACTTCCACCTCCATCAAAGGAAATGGTGGCGGCAGTTTTACTGTGGGTGAAAGAAAGACCATCCTGTGACAGGGTCCCAGGTGCCAGGCTGGGACGGGCTCAGCTAACCCTGTCCTCTGAGGGTAGTTCTGCTCACAAGTCCCTCTGTGAGTCAGGTTCACTTCATTCAGCTCTGCCAACCTGGCTTCTTCCTCCAGGCTGGACCTGGATTTCTGACCTTATTCAGAGAAGGAGGACAGTCCTGAGGGTCTTTAGCGCCCTGTCTGGTCAGTGGAAGGCAGGTCAGCATGGCTGGCTCTGGCCTAGGCTGGGTAGAGGATCCCAGTGGAGCCCTGGTCTCAGACACTATTCTCATGCACTACATCTGTAAATGAGGAAATTTTATTCACCCTGTGCTCCACAGCCAGGGCCTGTCTGTTCGTGGCCCTGTCCCCAAAGCTCTGCTCTGAGTTGTCAAAAGAAATGAAGCAAGACTCTTAGGGAGAAGAGAAATTGGCACTGAAGGTTCCCCGTCCAGCCACCCACAATACCTCAGGCCTGGGCCACAGCCCTTGAAATGTGGGTCACTGACATGGCCTGTGAAATGCCAATTGTAACCAGCTTCTCTCTCTCTCTCTCTCTCTCTCTCTCTCTCTCTCTCTCTCTCTCTCTCTCTCTGTGTGTGTGTGTGTGTGTGTGTGTAACATTGTTGGTAAGTGTGGTCTTGCTCTCCATCAAATCCCTGAAATACAAGCAGACTGTGGCCCCTTCAGACATAAAGCGTCTGAGATTCGAGGGACCGAATGACTTATCCTAGCTATGCTGGGGTCTCCTGGCTTATGGGACCTGAGAGCCCTGTTGTTCTGATGCCTTCCCACTTCCTAGGTCTTCAGATTTCTGTCCTACAATTTGGAGGGAAGCCCTGTGCTGGGGATGTGGTGTGGCCACCCCTCTCTTGTCTCACCTTAGTTGTCTCTACCACATACCTTTTTTTCCAATTCTGCCCCAGCCTGTCACCCAGCACAATGTTCCTGAGGGGAAGGTCATGGATGCGGGAGGCAGGGAGATAGGGCGGGCCTTGCTGGAAATGTTCACAGGGTTTGTGAGTTTCAGCAGGGCAATGTCTGCCCCATTCTGGAAGATGTAGAAGTCAGGGTGTGGGATAATTTTGCTCACAGTCAGCAGGTTGTCATGGTCATAGAGGTACTTCTTTTGGAGTGTTACTCTGACCGTGTTGGGGCCAATGATATCCCTAAAGAGAAGAGACATTCGTTTAGTATGTCCTTGTTATTCCAGAAACCCAGAGATGGTGTGTGATGATCCCATCCTACCCCACTCTCCTCCCCATTCCTTGTCCCACCCTGCCAGGCCCAGAGAGACTCACGGTCCCACACAGTGTGCCGCCGTGAGCACCCACTGTGGGTGGATGAGGGAGCCGCCACAGGTATGGTTCCAGTTGGTGCCTTTTTTACGCAGGCTCACCTGCCAGGGCCACCTGTTCTCAGGTGCCTCCTGTCCCCCCACAATGCCCTCTCGTGGCTGAGCTGGACCTGGGGACAGGACAGGGCCAATCTTAATACCCTGTCCTATGAGCCATGAGGGTCAGTGAGAGGGACAGGGAGGGCCCAGGGTAGAACTCACCAGGGGCTGCATGCACCAGACTGCATAGGAGGGGCAGTGTCAGCAGCAGCAGCTTCAGCATTTGGACACAGTGAGGAGCAGTGCAGGCCCAGTTGGAGGTGAGGGCTGGGCTAGGCCTATAGGGTTGCAGGGTGCAGAACAAGCCAGGAACCTGGGAGCAGGAAGGTAGGCCCATTCCAGGAGCTTGAGGTCTCTAGTGGCTTGGCCACTCTGCTTCAGGGCCTGGGAGAGATCACTGTAGCTGTCTTTGATCTTGTCTACCCAGCCTCAGGTTCCCTCTCCATTTATCCTTCTAGATCAGGGCGGGGTGGGAGGAAGGACATGCCAATCCAAACCTGGAGGAAATGTGTGACTCACACTCAAGGCAAAGAATCTGGGCCATGAATGGGCGCTGTCAACCCTCTGCTACATTAGACCCAGATCTGTGATAAACCCTGTCCTGTGGCCTCGGGGCCCTGTTTGCTGGTCAGGACCTTCTGCTTATTTTATCATGTGTGCTCCAGAGCAGAGGCAACACAGGGAAAGGGGGATGGCAGAGAGGCCACCAGCCTTCCCTCAGGCAATTGCCACCCTGCACCTCTTCCTGGCTGACCACTCTCTTGTTCATCTACACTACTCTGAATCTCCTTGACCTACTGATCATTAGCACCTCTGCCCTCAGATATCCTGGCTGCAGACACCCGTGTGTGGGAACAGAAATCTCTGTGATGTGTGAATTTTGTTCCTTGCTCTCCCCTGTCTGGGGAGCCCAATGCCTTGTCTCCTGGTGAGTTCTCTCCAGGATCCCTTATGTTTCAGATACCGTGGGGTTATGTCAGACTATCGATTTTCCAGAAATGTCCCTGTTGCCCGGTGACTGATAACCCTACTTGCTTCCACAGACCTTGGCTCAGGACAGGCATTGGTAGGCATCATTGGGGGCTGCCCTGTCTCAGTCTGCTGGTTCCCATCCAAGGTCAGCCTGTGGTTCTACAATCTGAAGCACAGCATATGGGAACACATCTGTGGGGTTCCCTCATCCACTCTCAGTGGGTGCTAACTGCTGCTCACTGAGTACAGCCTTGAGTGGGGTCACCAGTTCTCTTGCTTGAGAGCAGATGGGTGTCAGGAAATGGGTGGTACTTGGTGAGGTACTTGCCTTCCTGCGGGAGGCAGGATTTCTGACACCCTCCTGATCCCCACGTCTGTTCTGACTGATCCTTATGTGTCTGCTGGTAATGATTTTTGCTATTCCTCAGGCCCTCTGAGGGGTTCATTGTCCTGTCTCCCAGGACAAATATAGAGGGAGGGCTTTGACTTTAGAGTCCAAGTTGGACAGCTGAGGCTCTATGAAGATGATCAGCTGGTGAAGGTGGCCAAGATCATCTGCCACCCCATGTTTAGTGACAAGCTGTCTGCAGCAGGGGAGGCAGACATTAGTCTGCTGAAACTATACACCCCAGTTGTGCTGTCTGAGCATGTCCACCATGTTTTCCTCCCTGCTGCCTCCCAGAGGATCTCCTCAAAGAAGACCTGCTGGGTGGCTGGCTGGGGTGTCATCGAGAACCACAGTGGGTACTGGGAAGACTCTGTGTCCTTTGCCAGAACTGGCGGGAAGAGGCAGAAGCCTCCAGCTTTCGTCCTCACTGGCTTTTCCCCACAGGGCCACTGCCTCCGCCCTACCACCTGAAGGAAGTGGAGGTCCCCATTGTGCACACTCATGACTGTGAGCAGAAGTACATGACCAATTCTTCCTCAGACAACACTACCAGGATGATCAAAGGTGACATGCTTTGTGCAGGGATGGAGGGCTGTGACTCCTGTCAGGTAACAGCCTGACCTGTCCTCTCTCCTCTCTGCTTTGTTTTTGAGACAGGGTCTCACACCATCGTCCAGGCTAGCCTTGAACTCTAAGCAATCCTCAGGCCTTAGCCTCCCAAGTGTAAGTGTTAGGATTACAGGCATGCACTGTCATGATCAGCCGGACTATACTCTTTAAGTGGGTGAATTGTATGGCATGGAAATCACATTTCAGCAAAGCTGTCAGAAATAATAAACTGAAAACAATTATTATTTTTTGAGACAGAATCTAGCTATGTAGCTCTGGCTGGCCTGGAACTCACTATGTAGACCAGGCAGGTCTCAGACTCACAGAGATCTGCATGAGTGCTCGGATTAAAGGAGTCCACCACCACTCCTGACCATCAGCACTTTTTTATTTTAGATGTGCAAGTGTGTGTGTGTTTGTATGTGTGTGAGTGTGTGTTTGTGTGTGTCTGTGTGAGTGTGTGTGTGTATAGATGTGTGTGTCTGTGTGAGTGTGTGTGTGTATAGATGTGTGTGTCTGTGTGAGTGTGTGTGTTTGTGTGTGTCTGTGTGCGTGTGTGTGTTTGTGTGTGTCTGAGTGTGCACCAGAATATGGAGGTCATAGGACAAACACAGCTGTTGTTCCTTAGGTGCTGTCCACCTTATGTTCTGAGATAGGGTTTTTCCCTGGCCTGGAATTCACTGATTATGTTAGCCTGGCTGTCCAGCAGGCCTTAGGGATCTTTCTGTCTCCATCTTCAACCAGGAAAACAAACATCAGACTTGGTTCCTCATGCTTTCAAGGCAGACACTTTGTCAACTGAGCTATCACCCCAAGCCAAGCCCACCATTCTTCTGGTAGATAAATTCTACCGCCAATTGTGATGAAACTCTTGGTAAATTTGTGGGATCTCACCAAATCTACAGCAAATGTGCTGTCTGAGTGTGGACCATCAAAACCTGGAAGGTGAAGGTCAGATGAGAGCAGCTGCCTCCCTGCATCCACCAGCATGAGTATCTGGACGGCAGGCTAACTGGGAAATAAACAGAAGGTATAAAGAGTCCAAGGAGGAGATGGATTCACCCTCCAAATTGGCAGACACAGGCGGCCGTCCACACAACTTGCCTCCGAGTGACTATGGCCACTGTTTGAGACCCAGGGCTGCAGGAGGATACTTTTTTTTAGAAGTCATTGCTAGCACAAGACTCAACACATTAAATAAACATAACTTTTCGACACTGGTAATGACGAGCTAGACAAGAAGACAGAGTAGAAGAGCATTCCAGTTTAAGAGACTAAAAATCACCTAGAAAAATATCTTGCAAAACAAGTGTGAAGTTTTTTTGTTTTTTGTTTTGTTTTTGTTTTTGTTTTAATTTGAAGCAAGGTCTCCCTCTCTCTATAGCTTAGAGTGGTCTCAGTTTCAAAGTCCTTTTAAATGCTGGGATTATAGGCATGAGCTACTACTCCAATGCTTATATGCACTTATAGAAGAACTTAATCAACTGAGTGCAAGAATGTAGAATTATGTGTGTCAGAGGCATGTGGCCACAAATGGAGATATTGACACGCCATCTTCATGGAGATCCCAGCAAAACACTAACAAAGATTTTGAGCAGCACAACAATGTGGTTGTGGTTGTTATTGTTTGGTTGTTGTGTGTTTATTTGTTTGTTTGTTTTGAGACAGGGTCTCAGTGTGTGGTTCTGGCTGGCCTGAAACTCACTATAAAGACTGGGCTGGCCTCGAACTCACTATAAACAATTTACATATCAAATAATGCCCAAGAAGAAGGAAGGAGAGGCCCCTAGTCCTGAAAAGCCTCAGTGCAGCATTGTAGGGCAATACTGGACAGGGAAGCAGGAGTGTTCGACCCACAGGACAGTCAACAGGGTTCCTTAGGCCACCTAGGAGAAAGGCGATGGGACGACAAGACAAGAGAGAGGCCGGGCAGCCTGTCTAGTTCTGATCAAGCTGTCAAACTTTAATTTTCACACAAGTCAATATAAAGGGAAGCATACAAGGTTTGGGAGGGGTAAAGGGGGGGAACAGTCTCAGGGGGCTGACATCATTTCTAAGAAACAGTTTCTCATAATTTCTGGTAAAGCTAGTTATTGCTGTTGGAATTCTGGCATGATAAAAGGGGGGTCATGAGGTGGTGAAGTGGAAAGGGGTTGCTACAGTAACCTATCTACAGATGAACTTCAAAAGGAGGGTGTTTTAAGATTTACGTAGGAATAGTTCCTGGCATGGAGATCTAAGTGAGAATGACTCCTGGTATCGAGGTCTCCTGGCATTGAGAGCCAGGTGGGGATGGCTCCTGGTATGGAGAGTTCTTGGCATTGAGTTCTAAGTGAGGATGGCTCCTGGCAACTCCCCCTTCTCTGTATAGAGAGCAGAGGTCAGACAGCCATTGATGGCAAGCAGATAAGGCATCAAGATAATGGGACAGCGCCTGTCTTAGGAATCGACCCGGTCATCCATCATCCCGTTCCCGTTCGTTCGATCGTCTTGCCAGCCTCCAGAGACACCTACCTGTCTTAGGTGGGAGTGACCCTGGGAAATTGCCCGTCATTGGCTAACTGCCCAGCAAGTTAATTGTTATTGATGCCTTTAGCTTGTGGGGCTCCTTCTGGAGTCCCGGCTGGAATGGCTGTGACAAGGATGCTCTTTCTGTTAAGGCTCTAGAGTGTGCTGTTTGGTCTATTTTGCCCTGGGGGGTTTAGGTAGCCATCTCTCAATCTTCCATAGCCAAACGATGGTAATGTACCTGAATAGGCTTGGCTGCCAAGTCATCTATCCGCTTCTTAATTAGGGCTGTGAGGCGTTTAAAAGCCCATGGTCCAAACGAAAATAACAATAACAGACCTACAAAGGGTCCTAGGACACTGGGTAAAAGTGTAGTGAGCCATGGAGAGGTGGAAAACCAATTTTCATACCAACTTTCTTTCTGTTCTCTTTCTCTCTTACGTTTTTCTAGGCCTTGTCTGACTATTTTCATGCTGTCTTTTACAACTCCTGTCTTACTAACGTAAAAACAACACTCTTCTTTTAAAGCTGCACAAAGTCCACCCTGTTGGAGGAACAGGAGATCAAGTTCTCGCTTATTTTGGAGGACAATCTCAGCTAGGGAGTCAATGGAGTCGGAGAGATCAATAATCCCCTGCTGAAGGCGTTGGACGTCTTGATCGATGGTAGCACTTAGCTCCATGTACCTAGAGTTGGAAGGAACGAGGGAAGAAATACCTGTCCCTGCCCCCACAGTTCCAAGGCCAAGTAGGACAGAGAGAGTAACAGCAGATAGGTTCTCTGCGAGGGAGGCTCAAAGAAGTGGAGCCTCCAGTAGATGTGGATTGATCCCACAAGTGAAAAAATTCTTCAGAGTGATAATAAACTAAACAAGGGAACATCTTAATAAGAATGCAAAACTCAGGGTTCTCCCCATTCTTTCGATTTTGAAAAACTGAGGCAGAGAGGCAAGGTGTAAGGCCATCAAGGCACGCCCACCAAGTTCCCTCTGGGGGGAGAATAAAATAATTACCAGGAGGGGGAAAATAAGTTTCATTGCACAAGTGAGCATAAAGTGAGGGGACATTTGTTCCACTAGGGATCACACAAAGTCCCAGGCCAGATATCTGGGTTAATGAAAGACTTGGCTAAGCGCCCTTTTGCCAACGGCAGCGCCGTGGGTCGTCAGCGTGGGGGGGAGAGATCACCAAGAACAGCAATTCTTTCATAAAAGGGTGGTTGGGAATGGTAGCACAGCCAGAAATCTTCAACAAGTTCAGGGGAAGTTTCATTTAAAGTGAGAAAAGTCTGATTAACTAAAGAAAGTACAAGATTTTTAGTGGGAGCTGGCTGTACAGGCAGTGTAGTGGCTGATGGCTTAGCTGGTGGCTGGAAGGGAAATACAGAAGGTAGGGATGTGTCTTTAATAGAAGGAGTACAGGTGGTGTCTTGATCAATTCCTTTAGGAGGAACAGGATGAGGTACCAACACAGAATTAGGTCCCATTGGGACTGGCTGGGCATGATATAAAGGCTCTTTAAGGAGCTTAATGGAGAAAATAATACCTGCATCACACCCAAGTACATAGAGGCGAAGACCCTGTTTATATCCTTTTTGCCAATGTAAATTGGGAGACTTTGCATGGGTGGTGAATGTAATTTGTAAAGGTGTGCACCATCCATTTGTAGAAGGATTAGAGGCCAGGCAGGACTCATCATATTTTTGAAAACTAGCTGAGCATGTAACATTATGTTTTACTTAGATGTAATCCCACAGGAGAAGTCCAGAGGCTCTCCCAAAGGCCCCAAACAACCAAAGTAAATCCTGTGGATGTCTTAAAGAAAATAAATGTCAGGCCACATTGTATCTGGTCTACACTTGAAATCTGTAAAATTTAAATATATGGCCTTTTGACACCCTGAAGGGGGGCAATCAGCAGTAGCCAATATCTCCCCTTTAATCTGTTTATAATTTGTCCAATTTTTAGCTTAATAAATTTGCCATGCAAAGAGGGATGTTGAGTCCGTAGATGTCCGTGGTGTCAGCATTAGTAAGAGGCATCCAAAGAGGCATCCAACTGTGGCCATTTTCAGTGATTATAATCAGCATCATTCTTTGTCTCAGCATTATCATACTTTGGCAGCTAGCATGTTCCTTCAGCATCCTGCAGAAAAAACACAAACATGCCCTCTCTCTACACTCAGAGAGTTCCCTGGCATTAACATTTTAAAATTTTTGTGGTATATAGAGATGTGATTCTTTTTTTTTTTTTTTTATAAAAATATTGTTGTAAAGTTCTATGGGCTGGTTCCATAATATCTTGTCTTTGCGAATTGTGAGGAATCTCAGTAATATGACCAACATCAAATTGTTAAAACATCTCAAGTAACTGGCTATAATAATCAGTTATAATATTTGTCTTAATCTGATTTGGAACATCCAATATAGAAAAATAACATATGTGATGACTAATTTTATTTGTTGTTGTTGTTGTTGTTTCTTCTGTTAAAACATTTATAACTAGAAAGCTTGAGAAGCTGTTAATAATCATATGCATATTTTTTAATTAATTATTTCGAATTGTATTTGTATAGATAATTGTAAAAGTTAAAAATTGGTAGCATTAAAAAGGAAACAATTTTAAGCAATTGTAAGGCATGATATATATATACATATATTATTAATATAAAAATTAAAAGTTTGAGTTTTAACATTTTAAAAAGAGGAGCTACAGCACCAAATTCAATTATTTGTGCTGAAGCAAGGGGACACTCAAAAGAATAAACATGTGATTTAATTATATGAGCTTTATTCCCACAGTAGTAGATGCATTTTTATAGGATGCATGTATAAATCTATAAAAATATAAAAACATGTATGGAGGCAAATTTTTTAACAATTTATCTTTTGAATAACAATTATTAATTTTGTCTAAAAAGGCTTGCCATGTAATAGATTAACAATTAATAATAATCAATTTGATTGCTGTTTAAAATAAGGAACAAACATTTCATCATGCTCTTAAAACATTCTTTTTAAAATTATTTCTGTGATTTTATTTTGTAACACTTTATTATTACACCAAATCTTCATTGGAGGATGTCAAAACCTTATTTGGAGAGATTTTACATTAATATTCTCTTTGTCAAGGAATGGAAGTAAACATATAAACTGTTAACAAATACTTACGGTAGCTTTCTCCAAGTTATGTCTCTCAATATTTATTTTGCATTTACCTTGAGAACATCAGAGGCTTAAATCCTCTTATGGCAAACTTAAAGCAGTGTCTTAGCCAAATAATTTATCAACATTTTTTTTAATTATTTACTTAAAAAATTTAAAAGCCCATTGTTAAGAGCAAGCCATTTCTTGAGGAAGAACTTTGTAATGAAATTAGTTTACTGGTTTTTTTTTAAGTTTAACTTATGTTTAACCTTTCACAGATATAAGTTTGAACTTTATTTTGAACCACATCTGTATGAATCTGTTAAAAATGTTCTTTTGGCCAGATCTCTCTAGGTGAGGCCTGTAAGATAAGGCCAGACCTACACCCATCAGTCTTGCAAGGAGCCTGTAACCAGACCCCACTGTGTGAAGGTCAAATAACAAAAGGAACCTGTAATATCAAAGCACAACTACAATTTTTTGTAAGCAAAACCCAATTTTAAACAATCTTTTCTCCTTAAAAATAATGGCAAACACATTACTTTCATATTGCAAAGTTTGTCTATCAGCTTGTGTGTTTGAGTGTATGACAGTGTAACTTATTGAAGAGCCATTCTTTTAAGTCTTATTTTTTATAAGTCTGAGTTCTAGGATAAGAATCACATAAAACATTATGTCAGTTTAGAAATATCTTAGAGACCTGTTTTTCTTGGATTGTGTCATGTCACGTGTTGCTTAAGATAGCTTTAACCCTAAATTGTCAGCTTTAAACTTACCTTTTGTTACCATCATTATATTTTTTAAATCATGTCCAATAACTTATGAGCCAATACTCTATAGTCAAGGCATATAAAACATTTATACCTTTAAGACCAATTAGAAATAAAGATGAAGCGATTACACAAATCTCATTAATTTAAACCAAATTTTTTTTCCAGCTGTGATTTCAGGGGAATAAAGCACTTTGAACCCAATCATCACCATGGTAGAAATTTTTCTAGGAGAATTAACCATTGAGGTTGAGGCTGCTGGCCCCTTAAGAAGTAGCTTTTTCTCCAGCTGTGTTTAACTCGTAGTTAAGAATGTGAGACACCTTTAATCATCTTCCTCTGTGTAAATTGCAGACTGGCAGGACTGCCAGTAGATAACGCTCTTTTTTTTTTTTTAACCATTTTTTTTTCTTTTCAACATATAACATAAACATAACAATCATTCAGCTAATCAAGACAATAGACAAACAAATTGACACACATATGGACAGGTTTTGGTGCACCAAAGATAGACAACACAGAGAGGGAACTTGATGTCCCAAAGAGATCCAAATATCTTAACCAGAACTAAGGATATCTCCAATAGGATTCAGAGAGGAAATAGGACGTCTCCCATTTTCCTCTCCTCCCCAGGAGAGTTTTGAAATTAGCTTTTAACCAATTTTTTCTTTTTCTTTTCTTTTCTTTTTTCTTTTTTCTTTTTTTTTTTTTTTTTTGATGCCATGTCCTGTACATGGAAAAACTGCTTTTCTGAAACTTGCTTTTTCTCTTGTTTAAGAGTTAACTCCTTATCTTCTTTTTCTTCTGGGAATTCTGCCAGAGAAGGGAGGGGAGACAGTGGCATCCACTGACAGTTACTCCATAGTGCCCTGCTTTTTTTTTTTTTGATATATATTTTTTATTTACATTTCAAATGATTTCCCCTTTTCTAGCCCCCACACTCCCCGAAAGTCCCATAAGCCCCCTTCTCTCCCCCTGTCCTCCCACCCACCCCTTCCTACTTCCCCGTTCTGGTTTTGCTGAATAGCTTTTTTAACCCCTATTGGGTTCATAAAAAGAGAAAGGTTTAAAGAATGTGATATACAGCAGGGTAGAGAAGGGCGGTGCCTAGGCGAAAACACACAGACATGGTATAGAATAAAGTTTATTCAGGATGGAGGATGAGAGTTAATGGGGTAGTGGAGACAGAGAAAGGCAGAGAGAGAGTGTGTGTAGATAAGTACAGACTGGCCATGACCATGTGGAGAGAGGTGGGAGGGGAGGACAGCCCAGGAATTTCTTTGCAGTCCAGGACTTACATTCTGCCCTGTGAGTGGTTTTCACTTTCGATTTCTCTGGCCGTTTTAGCTGCCTCTGACTTCCAAAGAATAAATTCTCCTCCAGAGAACTTAGCTTGGGTAAGCTGTATAAATTCCTAAGGTGTGAGCCAGCCCTCTGTGGAAGATTCTAAGTGCCAAAGTTAAGGGTGCAGTCCGCCCATAGGTTGTGACTGCGAACTTTAATTTTTTTTAAAAATTTAAAGTCAAGGGGCTTGTTTTGGCTCTGTTTTTTTTTTTTTTTTTTTTTTTTTTTTTTTAGATATTTGTTTTTGAAATAAATCTTGAAAGTAGATTTGTCCCTGAGTCTCGTAGCTCCTTTAAGAAGGCTCCTTGCTCCTTGCTGCTATCATTTGGTGGAGAGAAAAAATTTTTTTCAGTGGCTCTCCTGCTGGTAGCTTCACCTCCAAGTTGGCTTCCTCCCCGGGAGATAGTGTCAGCACCTGAATTATGACTAGATTTCAGAGTATGTAGAGAAAGATAGACTTTGGTCTTTTTGAGAAATTAGGGAAAAGAGCAGACATAGACAGAAAACGTTTTAAATGTCCCTCCTCCATATCTATCAGAGTTGGGAGGGATAAGAGAGCACAGAGACAGTGTCCAGACAAGCGCTTTTTCAGAGAAGTAGATCCTGCAAGCAGGAAGAATTCTGAATAATGTTATTAATCAGAGATCAGTAGTTAAAGGTAGTAACCAGAACTTCCCCCCCCCACCCCCTCACCCCCCCAACCCCCCTCCCCCCCGGACCAAAAGTTGCATAGTAATCTCTTACTGTAGCCCATGTTTTCTTATCTATGGTTCCTTTCTCTGGGAACCAGGGACAAATTGTCCAACATAATACTTAAGACCCTAAGTATTCTCAAAGAAGTACCTAAGATCTCTTTTTCTTAACCCAGCCCTGTGTCTTGAGAGATTCCTGAATCCCTGAAATGAGCAGGGATTGTTGAGTAAAAGCTTGCCCCATGGGGTCTCACCT
This sequence comes from Apodemus sylvaticus, assembly GCF_947179515.1. Taxonomy (NCBI): domain Eukaryota; kingdom Metazoa; phylum Chordata; class Mammalia; order Rodentia; family Muridae; genus Apodemus; species Apodemus sylvaticus. The sequence goes on from NC_067481.1 coordinate 95,757,628, forward strand.
TCTGAGACGAAGTTGTCCTGGAGATTTTCCCCTGGCCGAGCATAGCGACAGGTCAACCCTGCTTCAACCAAATCCGCTCCTCTCGGGGGGAGCCGTACACAGAGGGCCCTCCTCCTTGATCCACGACCTCCTTTCTCTAGATCACTCCACAGGTACCTCACTGTTGGGCGCCACAGTGTCCCAACCCTCAGGACAGTCAACAGGGTTCCTTAGGCCACCTAGAAGAAAGGCGATGGGGCGACAAGACAAGAGAGAGGCCGGGCAGCCTGTCTAGTTCTGATCAAGCTGTCAAACTTTAATTTTCACACAAGTCAATATAAAGGGAAGCATAAAAGGTTTAGGAGGGGTAAAGGGGGGAACAGTCTCAGGGGGCTGACATCATTTCTAAGAAACAGTTTCTCATCATTTCTGGTAAAGCTAGTTATTGCTGTTGGAATTCTGGCATGATAAAAGGAGGGGTCATGAGGTGGTGAAGTGGAAAGGGGTTGCTACAGTAACCTATCTACAGAAGAACTTCAAAAGGAGGGTGTTTTAAGATTTACGTAGGAATAGTTCCTGGCATGGAGATCTAAGTGAGAATGACTCCTGGTATCGAGGTCTCCTGGCATTGAGAGCCAGGTGGGGATGGCTCCTGGTATGGAGAGTTCTTGGCATTGAGTTCTAAGTGAGGATGGCTCCTGGCACAGGAAGGGGTTAATTGGGGAACTGGGGGACAGAAGAGGGCTTATGAGACTTTCAGGGAGGGGGATCCAGGAAAGGGGAAATCATTTGAAATGTAAATAAAGAATATATCGAATAAAAAATAAATTAAAAAAAAGCCTGGGCTGGCTTTACAACTCAGCCATATTCCTGCCACTGCCTCATGAGTGCTGGGATTAAACTCATGAGCGACCACACCCAGATGACCTTAAAATTTTTATTATAGACTTCTGGAGGTAGAAGTTTTTATTAAATTATTTATTACAGGAGAATTAATGTTTGGCTGTGAGAATCACCAGTGGGCTGGGGACAGAGCTCAGTTAGCAGAGAGCTTCCCCAGGGTTCAATCCCAACACTGCATAAAACAGCATGGCGGTGCAGGCCTGTAATACCAGCACTCAGGAGGCGGAGGCAGGTGCATCAGAAGTTCAAAGTCATCTTTGGCTATCAAATCCAAGACTATGTGAGACCCTGTCTCAAAACAGGAATGAAGAGGACGACAGCATTGGACCAGAAAATCCTTAGGACTCCTGGGGATGGAGCTTGGGGCTGGGACACTTGTCTAGCCCAGACCAGACCTTGGGTTTAGTCTTCAGCAGCACGCCAACAAAAGAAAAGAGGCAAGAAACTCCTGGGGTAAAAAGTACTTCGTTGGAACAAAAATTTGGGGGAATTCAAAGTGCTAACCTGTATTTAGCATTGATTCAAAGCATCTTTCTTTCCTTCAGATTTTTATTCCATTTTAGGTGTCTAAGTGTTTTGTCTGGATTATATATGTGCACCACATGTGTGCCTGGCCACAGAAGTCAAAAGAGGATGTCAGTCCCTCAGCAACTGGAGACAGAGGGCTTTGAGACACCTCGTGGGTGTTGGGAAACCACCCACTCACAATGTCGGTGTGTGCATGCTCTCAGTGCTGTGCTGTCTCCCCGTCCCATCTGTTTGTCTTGGGATGGGATCACATGTAGCCCAGGCTGGCCTGCGACCGGCTGCCCAACTGAGGATGATGTTGAATTTATGATCTTCCTGCTCTGCCTCTGCAGTGCTCAGGATCACAGACTCACACCATGCTCAGACTCTACAGGGCAAGGAGCAGAACTTAGGGCTACATGCATGCTGGCAAGTACCACTACCCCAGCTATGTCCCTGGCCATCTCTCCGTGGTAAGCACCTTATTTTAAGATGAAGGAAAGTGGGCTGCTTAGGGGACAAAAGGTGTCTCCATCACAAGCTAAAGGATAAAAATATTTTGAAAATTTAGGTGCCTACAGATGCTTTGGAAGAAAAAAAAAACACAAAAAACAAACAAACCCAAGCTTTCTAACAGTCTGTTCTCTGATCTCAGGGTAGTGTGACTCTCCTAAATACGTCATTAACAGTTGTGTCGTTCCAATATTTGTAAAGGAAAATTGTTTTCTTTACTCAAAAGTTGTAAGCATTAGTCACCAGCAGTTTGTCAACTGATTTATACAAACCCCCTTTTTGCCCTCATGGTCCTGCACAGAAGTGACTCTGTAGGCCTCATCCTATCAGCTAGGAAACCCCATTCCGTGTCCCTGTACTGTGCCTGTGTGGGAGCCAAACACAAGCAGCAGTTTGGCCAAGTTTCAGTGACTAGCGCTCTGTGGAGTCTCAGAAAGCAAGAAGCAGAAATTGTCAAGGCTTCTGATGAGTTAACTAATCAGTGAGCAGCAGACCTCAGACTCAAACAGGGCTGTCCTCTCACCCTGAGCCTCCACCTAGGAGCTGACAGTCTGCAGAGGTCATTAGATGCACAGGGCCGTGATTGGCACAGACCTTTGTGGAATGGAGTGCTAACCTCAGACCAGATTTATCTCAAAATTCTGGGGTCAAGTTTTGAGAGGGGATGGAAGAGGCTCTGACTAGAGCTCTGCTGAGTCTGGAGGTACAACCAGGATTGTGGGGAGAGCTTTGGGCCTGTGGAGCTCCCAGCATGTCCAGCCTCTGTTCTTCTGAAAGGGAAGTGAGTGCCTTTAGTATTTTTCTTTCCCTTTCTTGCCTGTAGCTTGCCAGAGCAATGAGACAGAGGTGGTGACTCCAGGGAGACACATGCTTCCCTGGATAGTGGAACAACTAATGTCCTCAAGTTGTCACATGCTGTCTGAGTACACACACACACACACACACACACACACACACACACACACACACACACACCCCAGTATTTCTCCAACACAGCTCACCAATAGCAAGACCTGCCCAGTGCTCTAGCACCTCCCCTGGACAGGGATGGTGGAAGGTAAAGGGTTTTCAGTAGCACACAATCTGGTTGACACTGCTTCAGGCTCAGAGGGTAAAGGGTAGCTGAGCCTGGAGTCTCTGGACCATGGCTATCCAATGCTCCCAGGATCTTGGAAATGCCCTGAACCAGCCCTTTCTCTTGCAATGCCGCCTTCCTCGGTGTGAAGTGTGGGTTCTCAGGCTGCCGAGAAGATAGGGTATTCAGGGCTCTGGGGCAGTGGTCACTGCTCCTCTGACTGATGCAGAGTCTGGTTCCCCACAATTTTGTGCTTGAGACCCTTCCAGTGCCACTGGCACCCCAGGTACCACAAGGACTGTCTTTTCTGCCTGTGACACACTGGAAGCCAGGGCTAGAGAAATGTCATCAGTGGACTTTTTGAGCCCAAAGTCTGTGCCCAGCTGTGCCCTGCATGGCATTGGGTGTCCATGCCTGTTGTGGCAGTCAGTGTCTCTTGAATTATTTCTGTGTGGCTCACAGGGACACTAAGATCTGGAACAGGGAGTCAATACTTCTCCTCACCTCTAGGTGACAGAGACCTCTGCTGCCCTTCAGAAGAACATGTTAGCATATGTTCCCGTAGCCTACCTATCATGGTGCATGTGTGTATGTGTGTGTGTATAGGGGAAAGAAGTTTGAGTTCAGAAGACAACTTACAGGAGTCAGCTCCTTCCTTCTGACCATCCTCAGGGATGGAACTCAGGCAGGAGAACTAGTTCTTTTGCCTCACCTGACCTGGCTCTTCTCCCTAACTCCCACAAAATCACAAAATCAGCAAAATCACAGTTATGAAGTAGCAATGAAAGTAGTTTTATGATTGAGGGTCAGGGAGGGGTCATCACACATGAGGAACTGTATTAAAGGGTGGCAGTATTTGGAGGATTGAGAACCACTGGTCTGTAAGATGGCACTGGCTTCCAGAGAAGGAATCCCTGTGCTATTCCTGCTGTAACCTTCCTCTTACCCCTAGGAAGGGACTTTGTCTCCATAGTTCTCACTGATGACACTATAGTGGCTCTCCTCTGCAAGGGCCCTGGCAGTCACTCTCAGAGAATGGGGTACCAGGTCTGTGGATGCATCTTCTCCAGGATTAGTATCTACATGCCCATAGGGGTCCTCCTCCTCATACCCTGGAAAGCCTGTGTAGTGTCCTCTGCAGGGTTAACCTGGATGAAGGACAGTTAGTGCCGTTGGGGCCGGGCCTAGGAGGGCACACACTTAGATGGTGGTTGTAAGTGTGGTATGTGGAGTTGTTACACACCCGACTTACTCAAAAATTGTTCAGGCCTTGTCATTATCTCTAAAACAAAATATCAGATGTGTTTTTATCAATGGACGCTGGTGCTTGGATGATTTTCCTGCTACAGTGCTCATTGAAACAAGAATTTGTGCTTAGTAGACCAGCACTGTGCCATTGAGTGATGCCCCAATTCTGACATCCTTGCTTTTTAAATAGCAAAATGCTCTTTAAGAGATAAGACAATTAAGTGTAAAAGACAAGAAAATTAAATGAAGAAAATCATAATTGAATGCTGGGGAGGTCAGCACAGAGATGTTTCGGTCCACCCTGGACATTCTCATGACTGAGACACTGTATCTAGATGCCCCTGGCAGGTATCCTTGGGCCCTTTTCCTAGGGACACTCCTCACTGGGAACAGCTCCTTCCTCCCAAGGTAGGTGTGATTGCCCCTGCACTCCATGTTAAGAACTATGGAGACAGTGGTTTCCCTAAGGCCACACACAGCAGCAGACAGGCTGGGGACCCTGGACCTCTCCCCCTGCTCACCTCTGGGTCTGAACCCACGAGAAGAGACCAGGACAAATGTGACCCTGGGCACTCAATGCAGGGAGACACTCTTCTATGTGAGGTAGAGTTGTCTAGACAGAATGGCCCAAGCACCTGACCTCTTTCCTATTTACAGATCCCTAATCCCAGGAGCATCCTGCTTGGTCCCTGACTCCCAAGCCAACTTCCCATCTGCTCAATGCTCAGCCTGAACTTCCATCAATCCAATGATAGTCAGGGGCACCCAGCAAGCATCTTGCATTCCACAGCCCCATCATCAGGGCCCTTGATTATTCCTGCTCCCCCAACCTCAACCTGAGGATGCTGGGAACCAGACAACCTCACACGTGACCAAGCATCATACATGACTGCTCATGTGGACAATAGGGATTTCTCCCTGGATCACCCAGAACCAGAGAGGAGGACTTTTCTGATCTTGGGAAAGTACTGTGCCTATCCCAGGATTAGTTCATCATTAATCCATGTTCCCCTCATACTCAGGCTGGGATCTAACTGGGGACATCTTATCAGCTGTAACTCAAGTGTTCCAAGAACTCTGTTCATTTTAATCTCAAACAGTGGTACCCAAGTGCTGGTAACTCAACCCAGCTCTCCCTCTTGCAACATCAGCCCTCGGCAACCACATCCTTTCCCTAATGGCATCCCTGAGCCCAGAACTGTGACAGAACCTCTCACTGGCTAGGTTGTGGTTTCGAGCTAACAGCTACCTGACCCAACTCACTTGGTCCCTAGTTCTCTCTGATCCTATCACTGGATGTGCTCATTCATGGTGGCCTGGTCCTGCCTCTATCAGGGTGGCCAGGTGTCCTATCTCTAGGTCTTGTTCCCCAAGAGCAACAGCAGGATCAGCAATGCGGTGCCTCAGGTGACCTCACACAGACAAGGCAGCCTGGGCTTGCAATGGGCACAGGGTGCAGGAAATGGTTTCTCCTGGGTGAGCCCTCCGGTCACTCCTTATGCTGTGCTAGGTTTCTTCTAAAATGTAAAGGGCCCATGCTTGATCTAACTTCCTGTTTGTGCCCCATGCATCTGCCCAGATGCTCCTCCCTTCTCTGAGAGGACCTATCTCTCCCTCTTTGCCATTCCTCTTCTTGTTAAGTGTTGTTTCTTTGAGATAAGTCTCACTATGTAGTCCCAGCTAGCTGGGGGCTCACTATTTAGGACAGACTAGCCTCAAACTCTCAGAGATCCTCCTACCCATGCTTTCTGAGTGCCAGGATTAAACATGTGTTGCCACCACACCCAGCCGGCTGTCCTGTCTTGATGGCCCATTCATGTTTCACACTAGGCTTTCTTTCTCTCAGGCTGAGACTCCCGTCCACAGTCCCTTCTAGTCTAGCCACCGTGCATGAGCCCTAGAGCCAGGAATTTTATGCCTTGATATTAGGCTTAAATGGTTTCCCCAAAGTCAGGAGACAACTTTAAGAAATTTGTTTTCTCCTATCCTATGAGTCCCTGGGGATGAAGAGGTCTTCAGACTTGACTGCAGCATTCTTACCAACTGACCCATCTCACCCACCCTGTGAGCACATAGGAACCATCTTCAGTCTCCTAAGTGTCACAGTTGGACACAGATCTTGCCGATGTGTGTCTCCTACACACACTGTTCCAGGGATGGAGGTGAGCAGGGATGGAAGTGTCTCAGCCCCAGGGTGAGTTGGTAGGGAGTAGACAGTTAGGATCTGTGCAGCACCAACCCCACTTCCTTTCTCCCCAGTGTCGTTGTCCCCTCCCTACCACCTGCAGCAGGTTCAGGGACAGAGAGTGGATGATGTCATCTGTGAGCAGCCATACCATAATGCCACCAGGCACCACCCACAGGACCACAAATCCATCCTAGATGACGTGTGTGCTCGCAGTGAGGACCGTGGGACCTGTTATGTGAGTTCTGTTGACTTCCTCCTTCCTGTTCCTAATCCCACTTCAGGGCCAATATCTACAGATGCTCTTCTAGGGTGACTCAGGTGGCCCCCTGGTCTGTAGGGTAGCAGGCTCGTGGAATTTGGTAGGAGTGGTGAGCTGGGGCTATGGTTGTGCCCTGAAGGACCTCCCCAGGGTCTATGCACGAGTGTAGTCCTTCCCTCCCTGGATCATGCAGCAGACGAAGTTCTCCTGAGCCCTGCTGGCCTGTGCTGGTCCTCAGAAGATGAGTCTCCCAGTACCCACTGCTTCAGCCTTTGCCTGGTTTTCTGAACCTGTCCTGTCCTCTGGCCTTCTGGGAGTCTGGACATCCCTGACCCAGCACAGGAAGCAGGGACGACAGTGGCCAGGGTGGGTGCTCTTGGCTTGAGGGAAGGTGGAGAGGAATGGAGACTCTCTATGCTTGCAGCTGTTGAGGGACTGAGCGGCTTTTGCTTTTGGCTGATCTATTATTGTTATTATTATTATATTTTTATTTTCTATATTCTTTGTTTACATTCCAAATGATTTCCCCTTTCCCAGTTCCCCCCTCCCTATATGTCCCATAAACCTTCTCTCCACCCATTCTCCAATCACCTCTCTCCTTTTTCTCTGTCCTGATACTCCCCTCCAATGCTAGATCAAGCCTTTCCAGGATCAGGACCCTCTCCTTATTTCTATTATATATATATATTCTTTATTGACATTTCAAATGATTTCCCCTTTTCTGGCTCCCCACTCCCTGAAATTCCCATAAGCCTTCTTCCCTCCCCCTGTTCCCCCATCTACTGCTTCCCACTTCCCTGTTCTGGTATTCCCCTATACTGCTGCACTGAGTCTTTGCTTTTGGCTGTTGTTAATAAAGGTCTTGTGCACACACAAGTTCAGGGTATCATGTGAGTTTTCTATTTCCTTCTCATTGGAAAAGATGCCCATAGGTGTGGTGTCCATGTCCTGCGTGAACTACCTGCCTGTGCTGCCAGTGTCGCACTGGGGACAGGAGGGACAGGGTTGTAGCATTGTTTGCAACTAAACTCAGAACAGGATAGGTTTACCCAAGCTGCAGGGATGTGAGAAGAGTTCTAGTCAGGGTTTCCCTGAGGATGAGAGGGAAAAAAGGGTTGCAGGGGTGGTCCCACCCCCACCTCATACTCGCAGGGCTATGGCTGGTATCTTATTGAGCAGGGCTTTGGGGTGGACTGTATTCAAAAAAGACTAGGAATCAGCCAATTCTGTGGCCTGCTGAAGGTCCCTGATATCAGCAAACAACCACCTTCCCACGTCCACCCGTGCATCAGCTCCTGGTTCTCTAGCAGCAATCCACCCCAGGATCACGGGACCTTCTCTGTCTTGCACTTTGTGACCTCCAAGGCTGGAACCGACGCAGGTCAAGGCTAAACCCTGCCACCGCTGCCCATCTGTCTCTTGCCTTGTGGGGTCTGGAGATGGCTTTAAAGAGAAGAACAGCAAAAGAAAGGTTGTCAGGCAACTGCAGAAAGCAATGGGCTGGACAGGCTTCCAGTGTGCTTCTAAGAGTAAATTCTTGGAAAATGCTCTTTGCTGTTCATGAACTCTGCCTCCAGGTGGCGCTGCAGGTCGCGTGTGCAGACAGGGAGCTGCACAAGAGGTTACTTCATAAGGAAACCCAATGCTTCCTGGTGCAGGGACTGCAGTTTTGTGTTCAGCAGGCAGAAAGCATCCCTTCCCTCTCTTTAGGGTCCTTTTCAGTTTTATTTCTTTTGGAGGAGAGAGATCTATGTGGCTCAGACTGGCCTCAAATTTCCATGCCAAGCTCTTTCAGAGAGTGTTCACTCTTTTCATAAGTTTTTAGTTGCTATTTTCTGGGCTGCTGGCCGATGAAGGTGGACAGCCCAGCTTGTGTTGGACTACAGAGTCTGGGATTAGGTGCGGTGGGAAGCAGGATTTGGGGACCTGGCACCTTCTACAGGAAAATGGGTAGTGACAAGTTATATGCATGGCCAGGCTCCCAGCATCCCTCTGGGTTCCCAGAGTCCCATGGGACCACACAGGTTAGGAGTTTTGTAATGCAGATGTAGCTGTGAAACCCTCAGAATCTGGGTAGAAAGTGGGTCCTCTCAGTTTGGTGTGCTCTGCCTGACCCACACTCTCTGACTCCTGATTGGCTCCTGATTGTGGAAGTATTCAATGCCCTGTCTATTCTGGAGTTTTGCAGTTATAGGAAAAAGTCTTCCATTAGGCTACATTCCCAGTCCTTTTTGGCAGTTTGAGGCAGTATTGTTAGGTTGAAAGGGTGCCTTGACCTCACAGGCAGTCTTTCTGCCTCAGCCTCTCCTAAGGCTGAGAAGGCAGGCCTATGTCTCCAGATTTGTGTCTCCTCTGCCCTGTTTTTGAGCACAGGAGGACTCTTCCCTTGTGGCTAATACTGTGTTGAAGGAATTCACAGGATTTCTTCCTCCTGGCACAAGTTAGTGGACATTTGGCCTGTTTCTAATTGGGGCTCTTGGGAGTAACGATGCTTTTAACAGTTTGTGTTTTGTGTGAACACATGTTTTCTCTAGGAGGTTGTGAATTGAGGACTCACACAGAATTTTTGAAGGATACAAGGCTTTCAGATTTGTTTCTGTGATTCCATCCTCTTGGTTGTGGATAGGACTGGGCTTCTAATCAGGTCTTTGTGTCTACCAACGCCTCCTTAGCTTCAGGAACTCTAGGCAGGGCTGGGTTGGGGTGCAAAGCTTCTTCCTGTGTTTTATATGTGACAGCTCCCAGCCACTCTCTGTAGACCAGTATGGCTTCAAACTTGCAGTGATCCTCCTGCTTCAGCCTCCAGAGTGCTAGGCTTAGAAACATTGTCACCATGGCTAGTTCTGTGTTCTTCCTCCCTCCCTCCCCCCACTCTGTCTCTTCTTTCTTTCTTTCTTTCTTTCTTTCTTTCTTTCTTCCTTTCTTTCTTTCTTTCTTTCTTTCTTTCTTTCTTTCTTTCTTTCTTTCTTTCTTTCTTTCTTTCTTTCTTTCTTTCTTTCTTTCTTTCTTTCTCACTCTCTTTCTTTCCCTCTCTCCCTCTCCCTCTCTCTCCCTCCCCTCTCTCTCTGTCTCTCACTCTCTCACTCTCTATCTCTGTGTCTGCCTGAATTTCTTTCTTTCTTTCTTCTTTCCTTCCCTTTCCTTCTTCCTTCCTTTGTCTTTCTTTCTTTCTTTCTTTTCTTTCTTTCTTTCTTTCTTTCTTTCTTTCTTTCTTTCTTTCTTTCTTTCTTTCTTTCTTTCTTTCTTTCCTCCCTCTCTTCCTCCCCCCTCCTCTCTCTCTGTGTCTGCCTGTCTTTCTTTCTAACTTTCTTCCTTCTTTTCCTTCTCTTTCCTTTTCTTCCTTCCTCCCTTCCTTCCTCCCTCCCTTCCTTCCTTCCTTCCTTCCTTCCTTCCTTCCTTTCTTTCTTTCTTTCTTTCTTTCTTTCTTTCTTTCTTTCTTTCTTTCTTTCTTTCTTTCTTTCTTTCTTTCTTTCTTTCTTTCTTTTCTCTCAGACAGAGTCTCCTGTAGCCCAGGTTAACCTTGAATTCTTGAATCTCTCACTTTCATCTTGTAAGTGCTACAGTTACAGATGTACATCACTACACCAGATCTCTTAGTTTTATTTTTACTGATGTTTTGATAAAACATCTTAAGAAAATAGGGTGAAATGCTTATTCTAGGTCCCAGGCTATGGTATACTCCTCACTGTGGGGAAGGTGTGGAGGCAGGGGCATGAGAGAAGTAGTCATATAATGGACACAGTCTAGGAACATAGAGACGTGTATGAAAGCAGCTCAGCTCTGTCTTCATTTACAGCATCTAGGAGCCCACCAGGGAATGGTGCCTGGATAGTAGATGCTCCCTCCCACCTAAATGAATGTAATACAATCTGACTCCCCCTGCAGGCCCAGAGGCTCTTCTTTCAGGTGATTCTGTCAGGATGGAAATCAACACTGTTACCTTCAGCTTATTCTAGGCAGGGAACCCAACGCAGTGCCTCCTCAAAGTTAGACAAGTACTCTACCAATTGGTCCAAAGCTTCAATTAGTTTTACTGTGTCCCTGTTTAGTTTCTGTTTTCCTGATCGGTCCATTGAGGAGAGTGGAGTGTTGAAGTCCCCAATTCCTTCTATGAAGCCACAATTACGCTGATACCACACAAAGATCCAACAAAGAAAGAAAACTTCAGACCAATCTCCCTTATGAACATGGATGCAAAAATACTCAATAAAATTCTTGCCAACCGAATCCAAGAACACATCAAAACGATCATCCACCATGATCAAGTCAGCTTTATCCCAGGGATGCAGGGTTAGTTCAATATACGGAAATCCATCAATGCAATCCACTACATAAACAAACTCAAAGAAAAAAAACCACATGGTCATTTCACTGGATGCTGAAAAAGCATTTGACAAAATTTAGCATCCTTTCATGCTTAAAGTCTTGGAAAGAACAGGAATTCAAGGCCCATACCTAAACATCGTTAAAGCAATATACAGCAAACCGGTAGCCAGCATCAAACTAAATGGAGAGAAACTTGAAGCAATCCCACTAAAATCAGGGACTAGACAGGGCTGCCCTCTTTCTCCTTATCTTTTCAATACTGTACTTGAGGTACTAGCTCGGGCAATTAGACAACATAAAGAGGTCAAAGGGATACAAGTTGGAAAGGAAGAAGTCAAACTATCATTATTTGCAGATGACATGATAGTCTACCTAAGTGACCCAAAAAACTCCACTAGAGAACTCCTACAGCTGATAAACAACTTCAGCAAAGTGGCAGGTTATAAAATCCACTCAAGCATATCAGTGGCCTTCCTATACTCAAAGGATAAGCAGGCTGAGAAAGAAATTAGGGAAATGACCCCCTTCACAATAGCCACAAACAGTATAAAGTACCTTGGGGTGACTCTTACCAAACATGTGAAAGATCTGTATGACAAGAACTTCAAGACTCTGAAGAAGGAAATGGAAGAAGACCTCAAAAAATGGGAAAACCTCCCATGCTCATGGATCGGCAGGATCAATATAGTTAAAATGGCCATTTTGCCAAAAGCAATATACAGATTCAATGCAATACCCATCAAAATCCCAACTCAATTCTTCACAGAGTTAGAAAGAGCAATTCTCAAATTCATCAGGAATAACAAAAAACCCAGGATAGCTAAAACTATTCTCAGCAACAAAAGAAATTCTGGGGGAATCAGTATCCCTGACCTCAAGCAATACTACAGAGCAATAGTGTTAAAAACTGCATGGTATTGGTACAGTGACAGACAGGCAGATCAATGGAACAGGATTGAAGATCCAGAAATGAACCCACACACCTATGGCCACTTGATCCTCGACAAAGGGGCTGAAAACATCCAATGGAAAAAAGATAGCCTTTTCAACAAATGGTGCTGGTTCAACTGGAGGTCAGCATGCAGAAGAATGCGAATTGATCCATCCTTGTCTCCTTGTACTAAGCTCAAATCCAAATGGATCAAGGACCTCCACATAAAGCCAGACACTCTGAAGCTAATAGAAAAGAAATTGGGGAAGACCCTTGAGGACATCAGTACAGGGAGAAAGTTTCTGAACAGAACACCAATAGCGTATGCTCTAAGATGAAGAATTGACAAATGGGACCTCATAAAATTACAAAGTTTCTGTAAAGCAAAGGACATCATCAAAAGGACAAATCAGCAACCAACAAATTGGGAAAAGATCTTCACCAACCCTACATCAGATAGAGGGCTAATATCCAATATATATAAAGAACTCAAGAAGTTAGACTCCAGAAAACCAAACAACCCTATTAAAAATGGGGTACAGAGTTAAACAAAGAATTCTCACCTGAAGAACTTCGGATGGCGGAGAAACATCTTAAAAAATGCTCAACTTCATTAGTCATTAGGGAAATGCAAATCAAAACAACCCAGAGATTTCACCTTACACCCGTCAGAATGGCTAAGATTAAAAATTCAGGAGACAGCAGGTGTTGGCGAGGATGTGGAGAAAGAGGAACACTCCTCCACTGCTGGTGGGGTTGCAAATTGGTACAACCACTCTGGAAATCAGTCTGGCAGTTCCTCTGAAAACTGGGCACCTCACTTCCAGAAGATCCTGCTATACCACTCCTGGGCATATACCCAAAAGATTCCCCAGCATGTAATAAGGAAACATGTTCCACTATGTTCATAGCAGCCCTATTTATAATTGCCAGAAGTTGGAAAGAACCCAGGTATCCCTCAACAGAAGAGTGGATGCAAAAAAATGTGGTATATCTACACAATTCAGCCATTAGAAACAATGAATTCATGAAATTCTTAGGCAAATGGATGGAGCTGGAGAACATCATACTAAGTCAGGTAACCCAGACTCAAAAGAAGAATCATGGTATGCACTCACTAATAAGTGGATATTAACCTAGAAAACTGGAATACCCAAAACATAATCCACACATCAAATGAGGTACACGAAGAACGGAGGAGTGGCCCCTTGTTCTGGAAAGACTCAGTGAAGCAGTATAGAGCAAAATCAGAACAGGGAAGTGGGAAGGGTTGGGTGGGAAAACAGGGGGAGGGAAGGGGACTGATGGGACTTTCGGGGAGTGGGGGTCCAGAAAAGGGGAAATCATTTGAAATGTAAATAAATATACCAATAAATTAAAAAAAAACTGGAGACCTCAAAAAAAAAAAAAAAAAAAAAAAAAAGAACAAGAGCTGCTTTTGTAGACAACCCAGGTGAGGGTGGTTTGTGACCACCTGTTACTCCAGCTCCAGGATGTCTATCGCCCTCTTGTGTCCACGATGAGTACCTGCGCTCATGTGGGCATGTGGCTCTCCTCACATTATTAAAAATAAAATACATCATTAGTCATTAGGGAAATGCAGATCAAAACAACCCTGAGATTTCACCTTACACCAGTCAGAATGCCTAAGGTCAAAAACTCAGGAGACAGCAGGTGTTGGCGAGGATGTGGAGAAAGAGGAACACTCCTCCACTGCTGGTGGGGCTCTACGATGGTACAACCACTGTGGAAATCAGTCTGGAGGTTCCTCAGAAAACTGGACATGAGACTTCCAGAGGACCCTGCTATACCTCTCCTGGGCATATACCCAATGGATTCCTGGGCATGCAGTAAAGACACATGCTCCATTATGTTCATAGCAGCCTTATTTATAATAGCCAGAAGCTGGAAAGAACCCAGATGCCCCTCAAAGGAGGAATGGATATAGAAAATGTGGTATATTTACACAATGGAATACTACTCAGCAATTAGAAACAATGAATTCACAAAATTTTTAGGCAAATGGTTTGATCTGGAAAATATCATCCTAAGTGAGGTAACCCAATCACAAAAGAATATACATGGAATGCAATCTCTGGTAAGTGGATATTAATTAGCCCAGAAGCCCTGAATACCCAAGGCACAAATTGTGTAACAAATGACTCCCATGTAGAAGTATGGAGAGGGTCCTGATCCTAGAAAGGATTGATCTAGCATGGGAAGGGAATATAAGGACAGAGAAAAAGGAGGGAAGTGATTGGAGAAGGGATGGAGAGAAGAAGGTTTATGGGACATATGGGGAGGGGGGATCCAGGAAAGGGGAAATCATTTTGAATGTAAACAAAGAATATAGAAAATAAAAATATTAAAAAAAAAGAAAAGAATGGACTGGGGCTGGAGAGAAGGCTCAGAGGTTAAGAAAACTGGCTGCTCTTCCAAAGTCCTGAGTTCAATTCCCAGCAATCACATGGTGGCTCACAAACATCTGTAAAGGTATCTGATGCCCTCTTCTGGTGTGTCTGGAAATAACAACAGTGTACTCATATAAATAAAATAAATCTCAAAAAATAGACATGAGTTAGAAAAAAAAAGGCTGGAGAGATGGCTCAGTGGTTAAGAGCACCAACTGCTCTTCCAGAGGTCCTGTGTTCAAATCCCAGCAACAACATGGTGACTCACAACCATCTGCCATGGGATCTGATGCCCTCTTCTGGTGTGTCTGAAGACAGCTACAGTGTACTTACATACATTAAATAAATAAATAAATAAATAAATAAATAGAATGGACACTAAACGTTTGACCTAGTGAGGCACGAGTAACGACATGAGGTGAGTCTGCGCCTGCCTCCCTCAGGTGCTGGTCTGTGAAGGGACTGTTTGGGAGGTAGGATCTGCCAGCTCATCCCAGCTTAGAGAGACCAGGGTGAGGGAGTCATGTGTCCCCACAGGCCATCCCACCTGGTTCTGGACCCTCATGCCACCTAGCTTGAGGGGTGTCCTTCATGGACAGATCCTCTGAGTCCCAAACACTGGAGCCACCACAGGTCCCTGTAGGAGGAACTGTTGCCTCTGGTCTGAGGGACCTGGTATCCTATTCCCTTTGTCACCTAGTTCCCTGCATAGCTCTGGACACCCTGGATCCCAGGTCTGCTGGTCAGGAAGAAATTCCACCTGTGCATCTCTGTGTCCTCCCATCGACCAATGACATGTGTGGCCTTTGTCTAGATAGAAGGGCAGAGGTAGGTCACAGTCTGGTCTTAGTGACCCTTTCCTCAACTTCTGCGGTCTCCTATATCCCAGGGTCATTGCTGTAGACCCAGTGGCAATTCTTCTTCCAACCTCCACACCTAGGAAGTGAATATTATTGTGTATGTGAACAGCAGAGGGCTGTAAGTCCTGTAACTCTACTCTGTGTGTGGCTGGAGGGATGTTTGTCAGTTGGGAACAGGAGTTGTCCCCATAGAATTAGCTCTAGAAAACCAAAGATATGAGAGAGAGAAAGAGAGAGAGAGAATACTGACACAAAACTGAAATCCCTCATATCCAGGCACAGCCCCCTCCCATTTTAAGAGCTCAGGAAAGGAAGTAAACTGATCACATCTGCAGCAAGGGAGGCAGTGTTGTTGCACTGAATTAAAATGTGGGGATATTTTTAGAGGAGTCCAATGATATACTCATCCTACTCTGGTAAACATCACTGCACGTGCTGTAGCACGTATGTGCCTCAGTATACAGCCACAGTCCAGCATCTCTCAATTTAGTACCCAGTGATGCCCAACAATGCACAGAAACCACCGCTCTGGAAACAGTGCGGCCTCTTCCCAGGATTCCCCAGGAGCCTGTCAGCAGGAAGCTGCCTCAAGCCTCAGTATCCCTAGGATCTTAAAACAATCCTGGTGAAATGGAGGAGACTGCACAGATGCCTGATAAGGGTGCTGGACGAGGTGGACCCTGCCAGCCCAGCACTCAGGACACTGAGGTAGGATGGTCATGAATTGGTTGTCAGCTTAGGTGCCGTAGTGAGACTAGATTAACAATACAAAACCTAATAAGGAACCACTGGGGACAGGGGACAGCTGGGACATGTGTCACCTCAGACGAGACAAGCATGTGACTTTGGGTATCAAGTTCAGATTGCAGTGTGCCATGTAGCAGGCCAGGGTGCTTGCATTCTATGTGACACTTACTTGGTGTCCTTAACAATCTCCACAGGACCACAGCCAGGGCTGCACAGATGGCTCAGTCAGCAAAGCTGTGTCTTGTAATTATGAGGACTTGAATTTGGGTCCTAAGAACCCATGGGACAGAATGGGGGCGTCTCTCTGGGAGGAGCTGGAAGCCTATTGCAATGGAAACCCCCAGGAATCTGTGGGGTGACCCCAGCTGAGACTTGTAACAATATGGGATATGAAGCCTGACCCTGCCATCTGCTCTGTCCTGTGGAGGGATCAGGACACAATCTCAGGCACAAAAGCCTTAATGTACACTTTGTCTGCCTGCAAGATGTGCTGGGGTAAATGTGGTGCAGAAATTGGGGAAATGGCCAACCATGGCTGATCCAGTTGATGTCACAGTTGTGTAGTTTGGTCTTTTTGTGGGATTCCCACAGTGGGCAGGAGCAGGGGCCATCTCTGACTCTGCCCTACATTTGGGACCCTTTCCTTCTCTTGGGTTGCCCTGTTTAGCCTCAATAGGGGAGGAGGTGCCCAGTCTGCAACTGGATAGGGACATCTGGCTGATATCCAAGGGAGGCAGCTCTTTTCTGAAGGGAAATGGAGCAAGAGTGGAGGCAAGGGGGGGGGGGAGGGAGGAAAGGGGGAGGGACAGGGAGGATCAAAGGTCGTCAGGATGTAAAACAAAACAAAAGCAAAGGAACAAGAAAAACCCTGGGCATGGTGGCACCTTAGTGATCCTGTGGCTGGACAGATGGAGACAGAGGACTTCAGGCCTCCTGATGAGCCAGCCCAGGCTAATTGAGCAAGCCCCAGGCAAGTGAGAGACCATGTCATAGTTATTTATTTTTTAAAGAAACCTGTTTTTCCACAAATGTGCACACACACACACAGACACACACATACACACAGACACACACAGACACACACAGACACACACAGACACACACAGACACACACAGACACACACAGACACACACACACACACACACACACACACACACACACACACACACACGGCAGTGAGAAAGGACAGGCAGCATCAACAACAGTGCAGTATTTCTGACTTTTTTGACTACTGAAGGGAGGTGAAGACACTCTTCCCGAAGGGAGCAGTTTTCTATTGTTTAGACAAATGGAGATCTGTTACCCCAAGATCTCAGCCACGCCTTTAACAGCAGGTTCCAGTCACAGGACACCTACATGCACAGAAACAGTAATGGCCTGAGAAGCCCGAATGGGGACAGCCTCAGGTCACTGGCTGCAGCTGACTGCAACCCTCACAAGGCATTTCAAACAGCAGGAATGGAGCTGACCTGAGTGTGGCAGTGTCTGTGGGAAGGTGAGCCTCCAGGACAGTCCACACTGGGCACAGTCATGGGAATTAACTGTCAATCTGACAATAAAGGATGTCTCCTGTCACCCACAGGTAGGATGGAGGAGTGTGCCTGGCTGAGGGGAAGGGTGCAGGCTGTGCTACATTTCTTGGTTTGTTTGTGGGAAGCCATGCAGTCCTCAGTCCTCTTCCCCCTTTTCTCTGTATGTATGCACATGTCTGTGTGTCCATGTGTCCATGTGAAGGTCAGAGGTCAACCCTAGATGTCATTCCTCACAGCACTATCTTTCTTGTTTTTTTTTTTTTTTTCTTTATTTGTTCTGCTTTTCCCAGCACTGTGGTTATAACTCACGCTTTTAATCCCAGCACTTGGGAGGCAGGGGAAGAAGGATCTCTATGAGTTCGAGGCCAGCCTGGTCTACAGAGCAAGGACAACCAAGACTACACAAAGAAACCCTATCTTGAAAAACCAAAAATATAAACAAACACCCAAAATGACACACCCTGCCAAAAGAAACCAACCCAACAACAAATCGGGGTGTGCTGGTTTTGTCAAGACCTCACTCATGTCTCTAGTTGCGTTTTTCCAGATCCCTGGGGCTAGTTCTACGGTCATGTCTTATTCCTCCTTATTTTTTCAAATCAGTTCTGGGACCTCACTCCCGTCTTCCTGCTTTACTGACTGTGTTATCTACTGAGTCCTACGTTTATCTTTTGGGTTTTTTTTTTCTAATCTGTTTTTTTTCGGAGGCAGGGTTTCATGTAGTTCTGGGTATCCTGGAACTCTCTGTATAGACCAGGCTGGCATGGAACTCATAGAGATCCCCCTGCTATTTCCTCCTGAGTGCTGGAATTAATGGCATGTGCTACCCCCCACCCCCTCACCCCCACCCCCACTGCCAGCATCTTAAGATTTTAAGATTACATTAATTTGCTTATTTTTACTGTGATCATGGTGTGTGTGTGTGTGTGTGTGTGTGTGTGTGTGTATAGGTGTAAATGACAAAGACCTTTTCCTGCTGGAACATGCCCTATATTTATCTCTTGAAATCTTCCTCCCATTTCCTGGATCCCAAGTGTGGGGTGTGGTTGTTCCTTACCCAGAAGGAATGAACGTGTGTAGAGAGAAATTAAGATGACAGACAGGGTGGTGAGGAGGATCCATCTCACTGTAGCAGCCAAGGCCCACGGCTGGCACCCCAAGGTCCAACAACATCACCCCGACTCTCCCAGGCACTTCATTTACTCCTCTTGATGCCAGATTAACAACAGAACTCATGGCAGCTTTAATGCATTTTATTGAGCCACAGCAGAGAGTGGCCACCTGCACAGTGTAGCTACCTGAGTGGGAGGACATGGGTGGTCAGGGGCTTAGGTAGAGCAGAGTTGGGGCTCAGCATGGGGAGCAGGAGAGGAAAGCAGGGATGCCACCCGGGCAGGAAGCAGAATGTTGGGAGCAACAGAGGTCACCCTGGATGCGACTCAGAAGTCCTTGGGCACATAGCGGCGGATCCAGTCCAAGTAATAGGTAACTCGGGTGTAGACAGTAGGCCAGTTGCGCTGGGCACAACCCTTTGCCCAGCTCACCACACCTGCCTGCAGCCAGGTGTTTTTTCCCTTGCAGACCAGAGGTCCTCCGGAGTCGCCCTAGAGAGGACACAGGTCAGTAATCTTGTAAAGGCTGGGTGGGGGTGGCAGGGTGAGGGGACAGGAGCTCACCTTGCAGGAGCCACGTCCTTCTTTCCCAGCACACAGCATGTCGTCACGGACAATGCGGACATGGTCACCTGTGCTGAGACCTTTGTGATACATCCTGTCACAGAGGCGGTTTTCTACAATGGGAACTTCCACCTCCATCAAAGGAAATGGTGGCGGCAGTTTTACTGTGGGTGAAAGAAAGACCATCCTGTGGCAGGGTCCCAGGTGTCAACTGGGACGGGCTCAGCTAACCCTGTTCTCTGAGGGTAGTTCTGCTCACAAGTCCCTCTGTGAGTCAGGCTCACTTCATTCAGCTCTGCCAACCTGACTTCTTCCTCCAGGCTGGACCTGGATTTCTGACCTTATTCAGGGAAGGAGGACAGTCCTGAGGGTCTTTAGCACCCCGTTCTGTCAGTGGAAGGCAGGTCAGCATGGCTGGCTCTGGCCTAGGCTTGGTAGAGGATCCCAGTGGAGCCCTGATCTAGGACACTATTCTCACGCCCCACCTCTGTGTGTGAGGAGATTGGATCCACTCTGTGTCCATAGCCAGGTCCTGCCTGCTCATGGCCCTGTCCCCAAAGCTCTACTCTGAGTTGTCAAAAGAAATGAAGCAAGACCCCTCGGAGAAGAGAAATTTGCACTGAAGGTTCCCTGTCCAGCCACCCACAATACCTCAGGCCTGGGCCATAGCCCCTGAAGAGCAGGTCACTGACATGGCTTGTGAAATGCCAGTCCCTTAAGTTGTAACCAGTGTCCGGGTATGTGTGTGTGTGTGTGTGTGTGTGTAAC
The DNA here is from genome assembly GCF_947179515.1 of Apodemus sylvaticus. Taxonomy (NCBI): domain Eukaryota; kingdom Metazoa; phylum Chordata; class Mammalia; order Rodentia; family Muridae; genus Apodemus; species Apodemus sylvaticus. Next base: position 95,777,552 of record NC_067481.1, read on the forward strand.
ATTGTTGGTAGTGTGGTCTTGCTCTCCCTGAAATACAAGCAGACTGTGGCCCCTTCAGACATAAAGCGTCTGAGATTCGAGGGAACTAATGACTTATCCCAGCTACACTGGGGTCTCCTGGCTTATGGGACCTGAGAGCCTTGTTTTTCTGATGCCTTCGCACTTCCTAGGTCTTCAGATTTCCATCCTACAAGATGGAGGGAAACCCTGTGCTGGGGATGTGGTGTGGCCATTCCCTCTCTTGTCTCTCCTCAGTTGTCTCTACCACATACCTTTTTTTCCAATTCTGCCCCAGCCTGTCACCCAGCACAATGTTCCTGAGGAGAAGGTCATGGAGGTGGGAGGCAGGGAGACAGGGCGGACATTGTTGGAAATGTTCACAGGGTTTGTGAGTTTCAGCAGGGCAATGTCTGCTCCATTCTGGAAGATGTAGAAGTCAGGGTGTGGGATAATTTTGCTCACAGTCAGCAGGTTGTCATGGTCATAGAGGTACTTCTTTTGGAGTGTTACTCTGACCATGTTGGTGCCAAGGATTTTCCTAAAGAGAAGAGACATTCATTTGGTAAGTCCTTGTTATTCCAGAAAGCCAGAGATGGTGTGTGATGATCCCATCCTACCCCACTCTCTTCCCCAACGCTTGTCCCACTCTGCCACACCCAGAGAGACTCATGGTCCAACACAGTGTGCCGCTGTGAGCACCCACTGTGGGTGGATGAGGGAGCCGCCACAGGTGTGTTTCCAGTAGGTGCCTTTTTTACGCAGGCTCACCTGCCAGGGCCACCTGTTCTCAGGTGCCTCCTGTCCCCCCACAATGCCCTCTCGTGGCTGAGCTGGACCTGGGAACAAGACAGTGCCGATCTTAGTACCCTGGTCTATGAGCCAAGAGGAACAGGAAGAGGGCCAGGGAGGGCCCAGGGGAGAACTCACCAGGGGCTGCATGCACCAGACTGCACAGGAGGGGCAGTGTCAGCAGCAGCAGCTTCAGCATTTGGACACAGTGAGTAGTAGTGCAGGCCCAGTTGGAGGTGAGGGCTGGGCTAGGCCTATTGGGTTTTGGGGTGCAGAACAAGCCAGGAACCTGGGAGCAGGAAGGTAGGCCCATTCCAGGAGCTTGAGGTCTCTAGTGGCTTGGCCACTCTGCTTCTGGTCTGGTAGAGATCACTGTAGCTGTCTTTGATCTTCTCTACCCAGCCTCAGGTTCCCTCTCCATTTATCCTTCCAGATCAGGGTGGGGCAGGAGGAGGGCATGCCCCTGTCCAATCCAAGCCTGGAGGAAACGGGGGACTCACACTCAAGGTCAAGTGTCTGGGCCACAAAGGGGCGCTGTCAACCCTCTGCTATGTTAGACCCAGATCTGTGGTAAACCCTGTCCTGTGGCCTCTGCGCCCTGTCTGCTGGTCAGGACCTTCTGGTTATTTTGTCTTGTGTGCTCCAGAGCAGAATCAACACAGGGAATGGGGGATGGCAGAGAGGCCACCAGCCTCCCCTCAGGCACTTGCCACCCTACACCTCTTCCTGGCTGACCACTCTCTTCTTTAAGCACTCTACTCTGTGACTCTCCTTGACCTACTGATCATTAGCACCTCTGCCCTCAGGTCTCCTGGCTGCAGAAGCCCGTGTGTGGGACCAGAAATCTCTGTGATCTGTACTTGGGGACGCTGGGACTTCTGTTCCTCACTCCCCTGTCTGGGGAGCCCAATGCCTCTGTCTCCTGGTGAGTTCTCTCCTGAATCCTTTATGTAGTCCCAGGCTCAGAGTCCTGTTCCAGATACCGTGGAGTTATGTCAGATTGTCGATTTGCCAGAAGTCTCCCTGATGCCCGGCGTCTGATGACCCTACTTGCTTCAAAAGACCTTGGCTCAGGAGAGTAGTTGTTAGGCATCGTTGGGGGCCGCACTGTCTCAGTCTGCTGGTTCCCATCCCAGGTCAGCCTGCGGTTCTACAACCTGAAGCACAGCATATGGGAACACAACTGTGGGTGTCTCTCATCCACCCTCAGTGGGTGCTATCTGCTGCCCACTGCATACAGTCATGAGTGGGGTCACGAGTTCTCTTGCTTGAGAGCAGATGGGTGTTGGGAGGTGGGTGGAACTTGGTGAGGTACTTGCCTTCCTGCGGGAGGCAGGATTTCTGACACCCTCCTGATCACCACGTCTGTTCTGACTGATCCTTAAGTGTCTGCTGGTAATGATTTTCACTACTCCTCAGGCCCTCTGAGGGGTTCATTGTCCTGTCTCCCAGGACAAAGATGGAAGCCTTTGACTTTAGAGTCCAAGTTGGACAGCTGAGGCTCTATGAAAACAATCAGCTGGTGAAGGTGGCCAAGGTCATCTGCTATCCCATGTTTAGTGACAAGCTGTCTGCAGCCGGGGAGGCAGACATTAGTCTGCTGAAACTAGATACCCCAGTTGTGCTGTCTGAGCATGTCCACCATGTTTTCCTCCCTGCTGCCTCCCAGAGGATCTCCTCAAAGAAGACCTGCTGGGTGGCTGGCTGGGGTGTCATCGAGAACCACAGTGGGTACTGGGAAGACACTGTGTCCTTTGCCAGAACTGGCAGGAAGAGGCAGAAGCCTCCAGCTTTGGTCCTCACTGGCTTTTCTCCACAGGGCCACTGCCTCCGCCCTATCACCTGAAGGAAGTAGAGGCCCCCATTGTGGACAATCATGACTGTGAGCAGTAGTAGTACATGACCAATTCTTCCTCAGACAACACTACCAGGATGATCAAAGATGACATGCTTTGTGCTGGGATGGAGGGCCGTGACTCCTGTCAGGTAACAGCCTGACCTGTCCTCTCTCCTCTCTGCTTTGTTTTTGAGACAGGGTCTCACACCATCGTCCAGGCTAGCCTTGAACTCTAAGAAATCCTCAGGCCTTAACCTCCCAAGTGTAAGTGTTAGGATTATAGGCATGCACTGTCATGATTGGCCGGACTATACTCTTTAAGTGAGTGAATTGTATGTCACGGAAATCACATTTCAGCAAAGCTATCAGAAATAATAAACTGAAAAGAATTATTAATTTTTTTTGAGACAGAATCTAGCTATGTAGCTCTGGCTGCCCTGGATCTCACTATCTAGACCAGGCAGGTCTCAGACTCACAGAGATCTGCATGAGTGCTCGGATTAAAGGAGTCCACCACCACTCCTGACCATCAACACTTTTTTATTTTAGATGTGCAAGTGTGTGTGTTTGTATGTGTGTGTGAGTGTGTGTTTGTGTGTGTCTGTGTCTCTGTGAGTATGTGTCTGTGTGAGTGTTGTTTGTGTGTGTCTGTGTGTGTCTTTTTGAGTGTGAGTGTATGTGTGAGTGTGTGTATTTGAGTGTGCACCAGCATATGGAGTTCAGAGGACAAACACAGCTGTTCCTCAGGTGCTGTCCACCTTATGTTCTGAGATAGGGTTTTTCCCTGGCCTGGAATTCACTGATTATGTTAGCCTGGCTGTCCAGCAGGCTTTAGGAATCTTTCTGTCTCCATCCTCAACCAGGAAAACAAACATCGGACTTGGTTCCTCATGCTTTCAAGGCAGACACTTTATCAACTGAGCTATCACCCCAACCCAAGCCCACTATTCTTCTGGTTGATAAACTCTACCGCCAATTGTGATGAAACTCTTGGTAAATTTGTGGGATCTCACCAAACCCACAGCAAACGTGCTGTCTGAGGGTGGACCATCAAAACTAGGAAGGTGAAGGGCAGATGAGAGCAGCTGCCTCCCTGCATCCACCAGCATGAGTATCTGGATGGCAGGCTAACTGGGAAATAAGCAAAAGGTGTAAAGAGTCCAAGGAGGAGATGGATTCACCCTCCACATTGGCAGACACAGGTGGCCATCCACACAGCTTGCCTCTGAGTGACTATGGCCACTGTTAGAGACCCAGGGCTGCAGGAGGATGCTTTTTTCAGAAGTCATTGCTAGCACAAGACTCAACACATTAAATAAACATAACTTCTTGACACTGGTAATGACAACGTAGGCAAGAAGGCAGAGTAGAAGAGCATTCCAGTTAAAGAGACTAAAAATCACCTAGAAAAATATCTTGTAAAACAAGTGTGAAGTTTTTTGTTTTTGTTTTTGTTTTTTTGTTTTTTGTTTTATAATTTGAAGCAAGTTCTCCCTCTCTATAGCTTAGAGTGGTCTCAGTTTCAAAGTCCTTTTAAATGCTAGGATTATAGGCATGAGCTACTACTCCAATGCTTATATGCACTTGTAGAAAAACTTAATCAACTGAGTACAAGGATGTAGAATTACGTGTGTCAGAGGCATGTGGCCACAAATGGGGACATTGACACGCCATGCTCATGGAGATCCCAGCAAAACACTAACAAAGATTTCTGAGAAGCACAACAATGTGGTTGTGGTAGTAATTATTTGGTTGTTGTGTGCTTATTTGTTTGTTTGTTTTGAGACAGGGTCTCAGTGTGTGGTTCTGGCTGGCCTGAAACTCACTATAAACAATTTACATGTCAAATAATGCCCAAGAAGAAGGAAGGAGAGGCCCCTAGTCCTGGAAAGCCTCACTACAGCAATGTAGGGCAATACCTGGACAGGGAAGAAGGAAGGGGGTTAATTGGGGAACTGGGGGAGGGAAGAGGGCTTATGAGACTTTCAGGGAGGCGAATTCCAGGAAAGGGGAAATCCTTTGAAATGTAAATAAAGAATATATCGAATAAAAAATAAATTAAAAAAAAGCCTGGGCTGGCTTTACAACTCAGCCATCTTCCTGCAAATGCCTCATGAGTGCTGGGATTAAAGTCATGAGCGACCACACCCAGATAACCTTAAAATTTTTAGTATAGACTTCTGGAGGTAGAAGTTTTCATTAAATTCTTGATTACAGGGGAATTAATGTTTGGCTGTGAGAATCACCAGTGGGCTGGGGATGGAGCTCAGTTGGCAGAGAGCTTCCCCAGGGTTCAATCCCAACACTGCATAAAACAGCATGGCAGTGCAGGCCTGTAATACCAGCACTCAGGAGGCAGAGGCAGGTGGATCAGAAATTCAAAGTCATCTTTGACTGTCAAATCCAAGACTGTGTGAGACCCTGTCTCAAAACAGGAATAAAGAGGGCATCAGTATTGGATCAGAAAATCCCTAGGACTCACAGGGATGGAGCTCAGGGCTGGGATACTTGTCTAGCATGGATCAGACCTTGGGTTTAGTCTTCAGCACCACAACAACAAAAGAAAAGAGGCAAGCAACTCCTTGGGTAAAAAGTACTTTGTTGAAACAAAAATTTGGGGGAATTCAAAGTGCTAACCTGTATTTAGCATTGATTAAAAGCATCTTTCTTTCCTTCAGATTTTTATTCCATTTTAGGTGTCTAAGTGTTTTGTCTGGATTATATATGTGCACCACATGTGTGCCTGGCCAGAGAGGGCAAAAGAGGATGTCAGTTCCTCAGCAACTGGAGACAGAGAGTTTTGAGCCACCTTGTGGGCACTGGGAAACCACCCACTCACAATGTCAGTGTGTGCATGCTCTCAGTGCTGTGCTGTCTCCCCGTCCCATCTGTTTGTCTTGGGATGGGATCACATGTAGCCCAGGCTGGCCTGTGACCCACTGCCCAGCCTAGGATGATGTTGATTTTCAGATCTTCCTGCTCTGCCTCTGCAGTGCTCAGGATCACAGACTCACACCATGCTCAGACTCTACAGGGCAAGGAACAGAACTTAGGGCTACATGCATGCTGGCAAGTACCACTACCCCAGCTACATCCCTGGCCATCTCTCCGTGGTAAGCACCTTATTTTAAGATGAAGGAAAGTGGGCTGCTTAGGACACAAAAGGTGTCTCCATCACAAGCTAGAGGATAAAAATGTTTTCAAAGTTTAGGAGCCTACAGTTGCTTTCAAAGAAAAGCACAAAAAAATAAACCCAAGCATCCATGAGAGTCTGTTCTCTGACCTCAGGGCAGTGTGACTCTCCTAAATATGTCATTAACAATTGTGTCTGTTCCAATATTTGTAAAGGAAAATTGCTTTCTTTCCTTAGCTCACAAGCATTAGTCACCAGCAGTTTGTCAACTGATTTATACAAACAAACTTTCTGCCCTCACTGTCCTGCACAGTAGTGGCTCTGTAGGCCTCGTCTTACCAGCTAGTGGTCCTGTACTGTGCCTGTTTGGGAGCCAAAAGCACGTAGCAGTTCGGCCAGGTTTCAGTGACTAGCACTCTGTGGAGTCTTAGATAGCAAGAACCAGAAATTGCCAAGGCTTCTGATGAGCTAACGAATCAGTTCAGGGCTTTGAAAAGTACCTCAGTTGAACCATGTATGGTGGTTCATACATAAAACCCTAGCATTCAAGAAGCTCAGACAGAAAGGGGCCATGAATTCAAGGCTAGCCTGGGCTGCAGAGATCCTGTCTCAAAACTATAAAGATGCTGAAACAACTAAAACAATAATAATGCTTCGTCTTGGTCACCTAGAGGAAACAGCAGCCTCTTTGGAGATGTGTGCAGCTTGTCACCTCTATGGGCTGCCCTAAGGGAACTTGGTGATGATTCCCTGGAGGCCATTAACCTCTGATTTGTATGTCCTATCCAAGCTCAACTCCAGGCAGGCTGCCTGGGAAGTCCCAGGCACAGCAGCCAGGGTTCACACTGGCCAGCTCCTCATGTGCCTCTGAACAGATCTGAAGGATAAGGAACAAACTCACTCTTGAGGGTTTCCACTGTCATGTTCTGCACCCCACCAAATCATGTTCTGTTATAAATCACACATCCTGTGTGAAATCTAAAACAAAAGCAACAAACCAATACAAAACAAAACCAAAAACAAGGTAAACCTAGGTACCTATGCCTGTGGGAGGCCTGCAAAGTGACATTAAAAACTGGAGAGACCTGGAAAGACATGCAGCCATCTGGACAAACCAAAATCATCTCATTAGCCTCTCACAACTCAAACATAAATTTCAGATACATCAAAGGGTTTTTTCTTTTTGAAACCCTGTGTGCTCCCTACAGCACCATGACCATGGAAGACATTGAGTAACACAGGAGCACTGTAGAGCTTCTCTGGGTGACAGGCTAAGAATGCTGTTCCCAGCCTTTCCTGCTAGCTAGCCTCTCCTGAAGATTACATCACCTCATGGAAGCTGGATTTTAGGTAGGTTGAACACAATCTCCTCACTCCAAGGCTGTGGAGAGAGCTCAGCTGTGGGGTGCGGGCTAAAGATAGTCAAGGCTCTCAAGAAAACATAGTCCCCCTAACCAGAGGAGTGATGAGAAAAGCCAAGGCTGGGCTTAGCTCTGTTTGATTGGTCTCAGCTGTATCATGGTCACTGGGGTATTGGGGGAGGTCCCCTGTTGAGTATTCCTTCCCTTCAGAGACTTAAACAATGTCTTTCCCCTCCTCCAAAATATGGTTCTACTGAAGTTATCCCCAGAGATAATGTTAGTTCATTGGGCTTCCTTAGAGGATGGGTGACCCCAAAGCAGCAACAGGAAGTCTTCATCCAGCGTGGGGATGATGGATTGTTCCAGGATTGATGTCCTTCTCTATGAACCCCCTAAACATCTAGCACCCCCAGATCCAGAGATCATGAATCATTAGTGCAGAGCAACATTGAAAATGGCCATTCTCAGAGCCAGATGGTTCTGACACATGCCTTTAATCCAACACTCAAGAGGCTAAGGCAGTTGAATCTTTGACCTGGAGGGTAGCCTGATCTACAGAGTGAGTTCCAAGAGAGCCAGAGCTACACCATAAAACCCGGTATCTAAAACGAAACAAAAACTGTATTCTAGTTTCATTTTTGTTGCTGTGATAAAATATCCCAACAAGGCAACTTTGAGCAGAAATGGTTTATTTGGCTCATGACTCCAGATCACAATCCATTATTGCAATGAAGTCAGTGCAGGAATTCAAGGCATCACATCCACAGACAAGAGCAAGAGGATAAAGACATAGATAACTGTGTGATCCCTTGTTCTGGTTCTCAGCTAGCTGGCTCCTCTCTTCGAAGTTCAGGAGCCTCTGCCTAGGGAATAGGGCTGTTCACAGTGTGTGGGGTCTTCCACACCAGTTATCACCAAAACAACACCTATTAGAAATGCCCATAGACCAACCTGATCTAGATAATTCCTCTCTTCCCTGTTTGTTCTAAGTTGTGTCACTGTGGATGTTTGAGTTAGAATGGCCCCAGAGTCTCATATATTTGAGGGCTTGGTCACCAGGTAGTGGCATAATTTGAAAGCATTGGGAGGTGTGGTGGCCTTGTTGGAGGAAATGTGTCTCTAGGGTGGGCTTTGAGGCTTCCAAAAGCACATTCCCTACCCAGAGTCTCATTCTTCCTATGGCCTGTGGATCTGAATCCAGATGTAGAGCTGTCAATTGCTTCTCCAGCACCATATCTACCTGCATGTCACCATGCTCTCCACAACAATGACAGTGAATTAAAACTCTGAAACTGTTAGCAAGGCCCTCTGAAATGCTTTCCTTTATAAGAGTTGTCATGGTTATGGTGTCTCTTTACAGCAACAGAACAATGACTAAACCAGTCACACTGACAAAACTAATGAGCCTACTTCTCCCCTTGCCATCTTGATACCCAAACACATCATTTTATACCACAACTTTCCAAAGTCTCATCTCTTAATATGAAATAAAATAGGTCCAACTCCAAAAGTCTCCAGAGACTCTCAACTGTGAGATTATCTTCAGTAGGTGGAGGAGCCTCTGCTCTACTGGAGGCTTCACCTTGACCTCTGTCTTCTCAGCACTCTTTGCAGGAATTGGACCCTGCCACAAGGTGTCAAGCCTCAGATGCTTTCCATGACCTCTCCTTGGATTTTTAATGCCTGAAAACCAGTACCACCAGAACGATGCTTGCAACACTGCCACGTTTAGCTAGGGGATCAGTCACAGATAATCTGATGGAGACGATTTGTTCAGAAGAGCATGTTCTACCAGCTAGCTACCACCTAGCTTCCATGTCCATGTCCATGTTGGCCCTCACTTCCACCTTGCCAGTTAGCAGACCATGCAACAGGTGCCAAGCCTACAGCATAAACAAAGTCATTAAGACAGTCATCTATGCATTTCCTGTGAGGTTCTGGTGCTCTGGTTGTCTTTTTACTGACGTTGAACATGTTAATGGTGTTTGGAAATGCCAGGATTCTCCTCAGGTCACCTTTGTCTAGTTTAGAAATATAAACCCTTCTGTCTGCCGAGGGTTGTGGGAATTGTCTGTCTTGCTCTCACCTGAGATATAAGTCTGTTACCTAGTCTCCAAAAAAACTGTGCCATAGGCTATCTAAGTGAAATCCATCTGATTGTGGGGACGTGTCTCAAAAACCACCCTGTGAGTGGTTCTCATAGGACAGAACCTGGTGTTTCTGGAGCCAAGGTGAGTCCCCAGCTTGGCTCTGAGTTTCCTCTGACAGCCCCTATGGAGGGGACAATGGGTGTTCTTATCCTCTTAAGTAGACAATAGGGACACTGCAGGGAGCCTTCCTGACAGTTTCTTACCTGAGGTCTAGAAGCTTCTTTGGCATCCTTGTCTTGGCCACAAGATGGGTGTTTGTGGCCAGACTGAGATTATTTTAATGGGACACTGTAGATATGTGATGTGGGAGAGCCCCAGTTTGGCAGCACCTCTGACCTCTGCCTTTTGTGTATGTGTGTGTGTGTGTGTGTGTTTCTGTGTCTGTCTGCGTGTGTGCACACGTGCTCCAGCAGTATCTTCACAGGCTCCAAAACAGAAATGCCCACAGATGCTGTCAGATGTCTCTCCTGACTTCAAGTGCTGGGTGGGCATGGGACCCAGGTCCCTTATGAGTTCCTGGCAAGAATATTCGAACCTGAGCAGGGAGATTCAGAGGCCCATATATTGAGTGCTGTCTTGGTTTCAGGAAAAGTCCACCAAGCCCAACCCAGTTTTTCAGGAAGATAATGAGAGTTGTTTTGGGGGTGGCCCGTGGGAGGAGCCACAACATTTGTCACCTATAGTGGCTGAGGCCCTGCACTTCCCAGAGCCCCCTCCCTCTGCAGATGTTTCAGCTGTTGCTCCTGGCGCTCTCCTTCCTTGAAAGTCCAGTGTTTATGGCCTCTGGTAAGTCCTGACTCACCTCAGTTAGTGGTTTGCATCAGGAAGGCAGTCCTACCTTGTCCCTGACCCCCAGCTGGCTCAATCTTAGGGTCACCTGAGCACTTGGTATCAACATCTGGTCCAAGATTGTTGTAACAGGAAGCTGGTCCTTGTTCTCTGACTTGTCAATGATGCTTTTAGTCTCTGTCTCCAGAAGTAAGTCAGTGGGCATTGTGGGGGGGTCACCGCACCCCACCAGGGAGGTGGCCATGGCAGGTCAGCCTGAGAACCTACGATTACAAGGCAAGCTCCTGGGTGCACATCTGTGGGGGCTCCATCATCCACCCTCAGTGGATTCTGACTGCTGCCCACTGCATCCAAAGGTGAGACACCACTGGGGGGCATCTGCTGGGTGTGAAATGTTGACATGATGCCACCCCTGACCATCTGCCTCTGAGCCATCAGGGTCTGTCTTCCCACAGCCAGGATGCCGGCCCAGCCCTGTTCCGGGTCCAGGTGGTGGAAGTATATCTCTACAAGGAACAGGACCTTCTGAACATCAGCAGGATCATCATCCACCCCGATTACAACCAATTCAGTAAGAGGTTTGATGTGGCCCTGATGCAGTTGACTGCCCACCTGGTCACCTCCACACATGTCAGTCCGGTCTCTCTGCCAAATAACAACTCAACCTTCAACTCAACTGACCAGTGTTGGCTGGCTGGCTGGGGCAATGTTCACCAAAATGGTAAGCACAGCTGTGGTGGATAGATGGAGAGACAGAGGGGACATTGCACAGTCTCCCCTTCCATGTCCCTTCTGGAGGGATAGCTGGCAGTGTGGAAACAATCGGGCAGGAGCAAGGCTCTGAGGTGACTCACAGGTGCAGGGGATCATGGGTAGGCTTCTTTGCCACCAATGAGATGCTCACAAAAGTCAGGACTATTTCATGTCTCATGGCTAGCAAGTAGCCAAGAGTGAACCAATCTGTGGTGCCTTGGTTTGAAGGTGCTGCTGCTTTTTGACTCTATCCCATGCAGGAGGGATGGAATACCCTCTTAGAGGAACCCCATTTCTTCATGTCATCTGGGTACTTCTAGGTGCACTCAGACCTTTTTCTTTTTTCCTTTTTTCCTTTTTTCTTTTTTTCCAGACAGGGTTTCTCTGTGTAGCACTTGCTGTCCTGGAACTCACTCTGTAGACCAGACTGGCCTCAAACTCAGAAATCTGCCTGCCTCAGCCTCCCAAGTGCTGGGAGTAAAGGGGTACACCACCACGGCCTAGCAGACCTTTTTCTTGTATGTGATGTAGCTGTGCACCCATGCAGCCACAGACTCAGGGTGCCAGCTACAGCAGTGAGCTCTCCTCTCACAATGTCTGTGGCCATGTTTCCAGCACAGGCTCCAGGTCCTTGTCCCTGCAGTGTCTCCAGCCCCACCTACCGTCACTTGTAGCTCTGTCACTATTCTCTGTGTTTCTATGTGGCTGTCCCCTCTGTGTTTTCTTCTGTCTCATAAAAGAACCCTTACAACGGGAGTAAGGGCTCATCCCCAATTCAGGATAAGCTGGCTAGCTGCAGATGGCTGTCTCGAACTTGATCCTCCTGCCTCAGTGTTAAGGCCTAGGGTTATAAGCTTCTCTCCCCATACCTGCCTCAGAATGATCTAATTATCTTTTTCTAAACTATCAGATAAACCCTCAAGTTTACTTGTTAAAACAGCATAGCACACTGGTCATCTGGTCATTGTGTGCATAGGTGTGTCACAGCAGTCTATCTGTCTTCACACTGGCAGGAGCCTTTCCTATGAGGCCTTCACAGGGGTCTGGGCACCTTTGGGAGTCTGAGCTGGAGCTGAAGCCTGGGCCTTAGCTGGAACTGTGGCCTCTGCCGTGGATGGAACCTTGGGTTCTGTCTAACAGAGCCTATGCCCCCGGCCATGCAGCTTTAAAGCCACTTCCCAAGCTTGGGGTGAGCCATGAAATCCAGGGGGCTGAGTTTGTGGCTGGGGCCCTTCAGCATCTTGGGCTTGGTGGCCTCAGGCTTCACCAGGGCCTTGATGGCCTCTGCACTTGCACTCACTGCCTTGCATTGTTGGCCTGCATTTTCTTCAGGCCTTTCTTGTCCTGCTTCTTGGCAAAGCGCACGTTCTTCAGGACCCTGGGTCGACCCCCTTAAGACATTCGTGTATTTGTGATCAGGGTTTCTTGATGCCATTTCTGTGCCATTTGTGGGACTGGTTTTGTGTGGTGTGGTTCTTGGACTTGGTCATGTCTGCACGGTAACCCGAGGCTCCCACAGTACCTGGGACCGGAAGAGTTTTAATTTTTTAACTCAATGACACACATAAATAATTTATCTTTAAACAAAGTCACATTCTGAAGTTCTAGGTAGGTGTGAATTTGGAGCCCCTCTAAGCTCTTTTAAAGACTCCTAAACCCATTTAAAATAGAAGGCTATGCCTGTACAGATAGCTTGAGATCCTGATCCCATCTAGGACATATGGGGAAATGGGGACTCTGACTTGCTCCAGGCCAAGGGAGTGAGGTCATGGCCAGTGTGACTGGCATGAAGTAAATCTGCTGGAGACATGCCACTCACCCCTGCTCTCTGACTCCTCTGCCCCTCCTCCAGTGGCTCTGAAGCCTCCCTATCAACTGTATGAGGTGAAGATCCCAATTCAGGATAATGAGAGCTGTAAGCGGGCTTATAGGAAGAAAATTCCTGATGAACCCCAAAGTGTAGCCATCTTTGAAGACATGCTTTGTGCTGGCACTTTAGGCCGAGGCCCCTGTTTTGTGAGTCACCTGGGTCCAGATGTGACCTTCCTATCCTGCTCCAGATGCCTTTTCTCCAAGGGAGGGTGGATTTGGGATTTCCCTAGTGCTTTGCCTCTGATAGGACTGCCCCTCTTCCTGCAGGGTGACTCTGGAAGTCCCTTGGTCTGCCTGAAGAGCAACAAGTGGGTACAGGTAGGCGTGGTCAGCATAAGCATAGACTGCAGCAATGACCTGCCGTCAATCTTCTCGAGAGTCCAGAGCTCCTTAGCCTGGATCCATCAGCACATCTAGTGGACGTGTCTCCCGGCTGCTGCCCAACATCAGAGACAGCTTCTTGACTCCTCTGATCTTCCCTTCCTGGACCCTTCCTTGTCCTGCCTTCTTCCCTGGCCTGTCCTTCCCTGCTGACAAGAATGCCCAGGAAACCCCAGTGTGGGGTTGGGCTGCCTGTGCCTGTATTTGTCTCAATAAACTGACAGCAAATGAAGGTGTTGGGAGTGGTCTTCGAGGCGTGGGCATGGCTTTGGATTGGGTGGACTCAGAGTTTCCAAGGCCAGTTATAATTCTCCACTTTCAGTTTTAGCACCCCAGTCTTGAGGTAGAATATATCCAGGAAACGTAATAAATAAGATGCATTTTTTGTTTTTATTTTTGTTTTTGTTTTATTTTGTTGTTTTGTTCTGTTTGAGACAGAGTTCTCTGTGTAGCCCTAGCTCTCCTGGTACTCTGTAGATCAGGCTGGCCTCAAACTCAAGAGATTTCATCTGCTTCTGTCCCCAGCCCCCAAGGGCTGGATTTAAAGGCATGTGCCCAAAACACCCAGCCTTCTTAATTCTTTTTAAACTACTAAAATACAGTCTTTCAGTGTTGCTTAGGCTGGCTTTGAACTCATGATTCTCTCATCTCAGCCTGTGCGTACTACCACACTCAGCTTTCTTCAAGAAATTTCATCTTTTCTCCTTTCCAAGTTGAGAGTTTCAGCATGGTTTCAATTTCCAAATGGTAAGAATCATGGATACCAAGTTATAGATATCCAGTTCAAAGGAACTCATTACACATTTTGAAAGCTAATAGATTCCTATCCTGGGTCTGCAACAAAAAGATACCCAGACTAACTAAGGAGGCCAGAACTTGAACACCAAGGACCATGCTCATTTCCAGCGCCAGCCGAGATGCATTTTTTTGTAACGTCTCTGCTTTTAGTCACTTTTGGAACGGCTCACACTAGCAGCTAACTCCATCTCTTTGGTTCGAGACAGCATCTTTTCATGAAGCAAACCCCTGCTCTCGCTTCTGACGTGCTGGGGTTACAGGTAAGTACTGCCAGGCCCAGGGTGACTTGATCTCAGTTCTAATAGTTTCCTCCTTGTGTCTGAACAATAGTGTCTGAAGACACTGCTGATCAGCCCTCTGGTGGACTGCCTGTCATTGTCCCAGGATGGCTAGGGAAGATCTGTCCTGGTTGGACTGACTCACACATTGGTGGGGGTGGGGGAGGGGAGGGGAATGTAAGTGACAATCTTCAAGGAGTTAATTCTAACAAATTTGCAACAGAGGCAGAGAAGGAAGGATTCTTAGGTCAGTGCCACCTGATACCACTCTGCTAGTCAGGTGGGAAACATCCTGGCATCTCAAGGCTGTACTCCTGTAGAATGCTAACAGTTTACTTAAAAGGCTCTATGAAAATACAACCAGCAGCAGCAAAGCCATTTTGAAAATTATTATCAGGTCTCTCTGATTCTGATCATTGTCTTTGGAAGCAGGAGTCAAGTGGTTTCAGGAGTCAGTGGCTGGAGGAAAGCCCAATACAGCACGATAAGGTTCTGTCATGTTTATCAGTCGATCATGCCACTGAGTCTTAGACTTATTTTCTCAATGCAGTGTTCTGAAATCATGGCAATTGTATACGATGGTCATGTATGAAGTCAGCTGTCACTGCTCCTGTGTTATTAAACTGACATGTGGATCATCTGACACATATTTAGAAAGATTTATTTATTTGATGTATCTGGGTATACTGTTGCTGTCTTCATATATACCAGAATTGGTCATCAGATCCCATTACAGATGGTAATTGAATCTGGGAATTGAACTCAGGACCTCTTGAATATTACTCAGTGCTCTTAACACCTGTGCTGACAGCAATACACTTCTCTCTCATGTGAGGTTTCTACTCTGTCTGCATCTGTCTTTCGCAGATACCCCAAGACAATATTTTAATGGTTATTCATGTGATGATTGATCTCAAAACCCACATTTCTCCATTTCAATTGCTCTGACAAAATGTGATGACTCAAGAGAGCCCCAAAACTTTCCTACCTGAAGGTAGATGTTCTAAATTATTCAAATAGAACTTCAGATTTGCTCAAAAGAGTTTCCACATCGACAAGGCCTGTCCTAGAAATGGCATTATTGTTAGATTATGAGCCTGTCCCTTTTAAGAGAGTCATCATTCTGTAAAGGTAAGCCATGTTCCCACCTAGAGCTGACAGGCCCCCTTACATGGGTCACAGGAGTTAAACAGCAAATCCAAATGAAGGGAGACCTAACTGTGTCTCACTGAAGCCACCACTGCAGCAGTGGCAGAGCTCTGTCTTCCAATCTCTGCAGTTCCTGACTTTGAATTACAGTTGGGGTCCAGTGGTTTTGGAAACCCTCTCTCTTTCATCATGTGGAAACCACGTTTCTCTTTAACAATAATTCCCCAATATTGTTCAAAGAAAGACAAAGCCCATACCAAATGAAGACTACCTCAAATGTTAAAAAAGAATCTCATACTGATCCAGGTATTGTGGCAAATGACTTTAATCCCAGCACTTAGAGGACAGGGGTATATGGATCCTTATGAGTCTGAGGTCAGCCTGGTCTATTAGAGAATTCAAGGCTATCCAAGGCTACACACTGGACCATGTCACAAAACAACAAGGAAAGCATGCAGGCAAGCAACAACAACAACAACAACAAATTGCTGAAAGGCATCCAAAGGCGAACAGGAAGACGGTGTGATGAACTAGCTTGACTCTGCCCTAAGACTCTGCCCATCTTATTACAATATCTAAATAAATTCATTTCTATTTTCTGTAAATCTTAAACCTGACCAGGTCTTGACTCTTTTTTGGAAATTTGGCATCTTCCACACCCTGTACCCCAACTTCCATCCTGATTAGATGTTATACCAAATAATTCTGTAATTTTCAGCCAAGTTCCTTCATAACCAAAATTCGTCTGCAAATCCCTCAGCCCTTGAAACCCCTCCGCACTTTTAGGACTGATATAAACCCTGCATTCTCTTGTGTTCAATTCTATTTTCTCAAACCCTGCTCTCCAGAGAGGTCCTGTCTGGGAGAATATAAAACTTGTATAATTTGACCAAGGAAGTTGGGTCATGGTCTTTACTCTTGTTGGGCAAGATCAAGGAAAGCCTGCACTCATAAGAAAGAGACTTCCCAGCCTGGCGTGGTTGGTCACACCTTTCATTCCAGCCTTTGGGAGGCAGAGGTAGGGAGATGCCTGTGAGTTGGAGTCTAGCCTGGTTACAGAGTAAATGCCAGTACAGTCAGGGCTACACAGAGAATCTGAGTTTTGAAAAATCAAAGATAAACAAGTCAAGACAACAAACTAAGCAACCACAACCAAGCCTTGGCGTGAGGAAGATCAGAAAAGTGGTTACAGCAAGATGCGGGAGGCTTTTCCAATGACATCTCAACTTTGGGGTTGGTGGAAGTTAGTGGTTTGTTAAGTTAAAATATTCCAAAGATGCTGGTGTTTTTGTTTTAAACACAAGTTTTTTGTTTTAAATACAAAGTTTTCTGTGTCACACTGGATGACCTGGACTTGATCTTTCGGCCAGTCTGGCCTTGAACCCAGAGAGATCCACCTGCCTCGGCCTCCTGAGTGCTTGGACTAAAGGACTGGCTCCAAAAATAATTCTTGTTCTCATTCTCCTTCTTGTTCTCGTTCTCCTCCTTCTTTTTTAAAAAGTTTTTTTTAATTTAATATATGTGAATACACTCTCACTGTCTTCAGATACATTACAGGATGGCACTGCAAGTTCTGAGATGCCAAGTATGTGCTGGGAATTGAACCTGGGTCCTCTGGGAAACAAAACAGTGCTCTTAACCACTAAAACATCTCTCTAGCTCCAGATCCCAAAGATTTTTATCTATTAATAACAGGATGCTAGTTCACACATAGAGGTAGGCAAAGAGGCTGTTCTGGAGGCCACAGCTGGGCCAAGATAAGATAATTAGCTTCTAGACCTGCAACATTTCAACTTCCCCACATCACTGTAATTTTAACCAGTCAATCAGTTGGTCAGTCAGTCAGTCGTCAGTCAGTCAGTCAGTCAGTCAGTCAGTCAGTCAGTCAGTAAGTCAGTCATCCAGTCAGTCATTGAGTCTGTATTTCTGTCTGTTGGTCAGTCTTCGCAGACACAGGTTCTTTCCAGGAATTCTCATTAACAATGCCCAGTCAGAGAGATATTCAACTTTTCAGGACAGGAGTTCTCCTAGCAGGAGAAAAAGGCCTCACCAGATCTTTGTTTTATTTTTTTATATTTTTATTTTCTATATTTTTTGCTTACATTCCAAAAGCTTTCCCCTTTCCCAGTTCCCCCCTCCCCATGTGTCCCATAAGTTCCCGCCATCCATTCTCCTATCTTTCTTTTTCTCTGTCCTGGTACTCACCTACAATGCTGGATCAAGCCTTTCCAAGATTAGGGCCCTCTTCTTCCTTCTTCATGGGAATCATTTGATATGCTATTTGTATCTTCAGTATTCAGAATTTCAGGGCTAATTAATATCCACTTATCAATGATTGCATTACATGTGTATTCTTTTGTGATTGCGTTACCTCGCTTAGGATGATATTTTCCAGTTCCAACCATTTGCTTAAAAATATTCATGAATTCATTGTTTTTAATTGTTGAACATTGAACAATTAGACATCAATTAATATGTGGATTATGTCTTGGGTATTCCAAGGTTCTAGGCTAATATCTGCTTATCAGTGAGTGCATACCATGATTGATCTTTTGAGACTGGGTTGCCTCACTTAGTATGATGTTCTCCATCTCCATCCATTTGTCTAAGAATTTCATGAATTCATTGTTTCTAATGGCTGAATAGTACTCCATTGTGTATATATACCACATTTTTTGTATCCATTCCTTCGTTGAGGGACACCTGGATTCTTTCCAGCTTCTGGATATTACAAATAGGGTTGCTATGAACATAGTGGAGCATGTTTCCTTATTGCATGCCAGGGAATCCTCTGGGTATATGCCCAGGAGTGGTATAGCAGGGTCCTCCGGAAGTGTCATGTCCAGATTTCTGAGGAACCACCAGATTGATTTCCAAAGTGGCTGTACCATCTTGCAATCCCACCAGCAGTGGAGGAGTGTTCCTCTTTCTCCACATCCTCGCCAACACCTGCTGTCTCCTGAGTTTTTAACCTTAGCCATTCTGACTGGTGTGAGGTGAAATCTCAGGGTTGTTTTGATTTGCATTTCCCTAATGACTAATGATGTTGAGCATTTCTTAAGGTGCTTCTCGGCCATCCGAATTTCTTCAGGTGAAAATTCTTTGTTTAGATCAGTACCTCATTTTTTAATAGGGTTATTTGGTTCCCTGGGGTCTAACTTCTTGAGTGCTTTGTATATATTGGATATCAGCCCTCTATCGGATGTAGGGTTGGTAAAGATCTTTTCCTAATTTGTTGGTTGCCGTTTTGTCGTTATGTCCTTTTGACAGTGTCCTTTGCCTTACAGAAACTTTGTAATTTTATGAGATCCCATTTGTCAATTCTTGATCTTAGAGCATAAGCTATTGGTGTTCTGTTCAGGAACTTTTCCCCTGTGACCACGTCCTCAAGGGTTTTCCCCAGTTTCTTTTCTATTAGTTTTAGTATTTCTGGTTTCATGTGGAGGTCCTTGATCCACTTGAGCTTAGTACAAGGAGATAAGAATGGATCAATTCACATTCCCCTGCATGCTGACATCCAGTTGAGCCAGCACCATTTGTTGAAAAGGCTATCTTTTTTCCACTGGATGCTTTCTGCTCCTTTGTCAAAGATCAAGTGACCATAGGTGTGCGGATTCATTTCTGGGTCTTCAATTCTATTCCATTGGTCCACTTGCCTGTCCCTGTGCCAATGTTTTAATCTGCTAGGCTTTTGTCTCAGGCCAGGAGGGTGAGGAGGAAGCTGGACTGGTGCCAAATTGGAAGTTTATAAGGTTTATTTTCTTTTATAAGGTTTATTTATATTATTTTTAATGATGTATATGATCTGTTACATATTTGTACATGTGAAGATACCCAAAGATGACAGAGGTGTTGGGAACCCAGGAGCTGGAGTTACAGGTTATTCTGAGCTGATCACATGGGTGCTTGGATCTGAACCCAGGACTTCTGTAAGAGCAGCAAGTGATCTTAAGGGCTGAGCCATCTCTCCATCCCCCTTGCTATCTTTATACCTAGTGGTGCCTCCTCCCTCTCGGTCATCCAGTCAGGGGGCCTTCTAACTCTTCATCCTTTGGTTTGACATTTCACATCTTTCAAAAGTACCTTACCCAGTTTATCACTGATCTACATCCTTTCTGTCCCTAGGGCTGAGATGAAGCAGGGCACATGAAAAACATGATTTTGCCTTTCCACTACTCCTGGGTGGACACTATGCTCTGAGACCCTGGTACCCCTGTGCTGTTCCCTTGTCCCAGCCTCTGCCCAGCACCCCTTCTTGAGACAGAAGCCCTGGGTGGCCACATCCTTCTAACGGCATCTCTGAGCCCAGAACCTGGTCAGGACCCTCTTATTGGCCAATCTATCGCCCCTTTGCTCACAGTTGGACCTGGTTCTTTCTGATGCTATCCCTGGATGTGGTGATGGTGGACTGACTCTGTTGTGATGGAAGTCACCCGAACAGTTCTGGTCAGGCTCTGACGCTCACATTGTCTTTCTGCTGAGGTCGGACATGCTAATAGTGTTTGAGGAAGCCAGGATTCAGGATTCGAGTTTGACATAGTTGTGGGTCACTTTTTCCAGCTTACCATATAAACCCTTCCTCCTGCTCAGGGGTGTGGGAACTGTCTGTCTTGCTTCTACCTGGGACACACTTCTGAGAATGAGTCCCCAGGACTGTTCTGCAAAATCCTGGGCACACCTATATCTTTGGGGGGGGGTCTCAGGACACCTGTGGCTAGTTCTTATACAAAGGAAGCTGGTGTTTTTGGAGCCAAGGTGAGTCCCCAGCTTAGTTCTGACAGCCCCTATGAAGGTATCCTGGTCTTCTTATGTGGACAATAGGGACACTGCAGGGAGCCTTACTGACAGTTTCTCAGCTAAGGTCTAAAAGTTTCTTTGGCATTCTTGTGTTGGCTAAAAGATGGGTGTTTGTGGCCAGACTGACCTCTGCCGTGTCTGTCTGTGTGTGTGTGTGTGTGTGTGTGTGTGTGTGTGTGTGTGTGTGTGACATCACTGTCTTCACAGAATCTAAACTAGAAATTCCTACAGATTCTGTCAGATGTCTCTCCTGATTGTGCAGTGCCGGGTGGAACTCACCAGGTGGCATGTGAGTTCCTGTCAGGAGCATAGAACACCCAGACCTGGTTGGCTAGGTGTCCCTTTTACCTTAGAGCAGCAAATTCCTCTGTAGAATAGGAGAGGAACAGGTACAGGTCCATTCACCTATCTAAAGACTCCAGCAGTCAGAATAGTGCCAGAGGCAAGTGCTGTTTATGTGGTTCACAAACAGGAGTGCTTGGCTTGTCCTAGAGTGGGCACCAAGAAGCATCTGTTCTCAGACTTGACAGTAAAGTTAGTCACAGCAGCCACAAGCCTGTGGGTGTGCCTAGCCAGCACTGGGCTCTTAAACCTCAGCTGTCCACTGAGGCAGTGAGGCTATCCTCACAGAATGCCCTGGGGCAGTCTCCTCAGGACACTGTGGTGCTGGACACTGCAGCTCCAGTGGAGGAACCATAGGCTTGAAGCTCCCCGTGACATGTGTTGGGTATGACTGTGGGATCCCAGCATGGGGGAGCTGCTCTGCTGTGTGATAGAGTTCACTGGATGGATGGGGGACTGTCGCATCCATAAAACACAGGCTGGGTCATCGATACCTGGTTCTTCAGAGTCGCCAGCCTAGCCACAGCCCTCCTCTATCTGACATTCCTGGTGATGCTACTGCATGCAGAGGGGATATCCATATATCCTGGGTGACAAGGGACTTCAGGTCCCTGAGCATGGGACA
This sequence comes from Apodemus sylvaticus, assembly GCF_947179515.1. Lineage (NCBI taxonomy): Eukaryota > Metazoa > Chordata > Mammalia > Rodentia > Muridae > Apodemus > Apodemus sylvaticus. The sequence goes on from NC_067481.1 coordinate 95,798,606, forward strand.
ACAGCCCCTCACATTCTTTCTGAGATCAAATGCCTCTGTCCACCCAGATCTCCCTCCAAGCAGAGGCCTGGACAAGCCCGCTGCCCACTACCTGGGGCTTGAGGATAAAGGGGCTGAGAGGCCTAAACAGGAAGAAATATGGCGATCTGGCTGGGTAAGGCCACAATCCCATTCTTTTCCAGATGCCACTAGCTGGTTTTGGATTTTAATCATCTCCATCCCAACCTGTGCAAGCCCAGATCCCTCCATGCCCAGAGTCATGCAAAGTCTCCAGCCCTCTCCATGCCCATCTGGGCTCCTCCCAGACCCCTCTCACTTCCCACCCTGTGCCTCAATATACAGATGCTGATCCAGCTGTGTCTGACCCTGTTCTTTCTTGGGTGCTCCATTGTTGGAAGCCCAGGTGAGTCCTTATCCCCTGCAGTCCCTCCATTCTACAGAGGCTCCAATGCTGTCTTCCTCTCTGATCCCCAGACACCCTGAATAGTTAACAGGCTGATTCAAGTCCCCCAAGCACCTAGCATCCCTGTATTATCCTGGGTGAGAGGTTACCCTGTAACCTGGCTGTGGTGACATTGTGGTAGGAAGTGTTAACAATCTCAGGTTTCCATCCTTGGGACAATGATATTCTGATTCTCATCAATGTCACCATGGGGCCACAGGACTGCTGTATTGGGACCTTAGAACCCAGTAGATTCAGATACCCAGTGTGGCTAAGGTTACCTTCATGGCTGGGTCTGTTGCCTTGAACTGAGCACAGTGATAACTGTTTAATGCACAGGGTGAAGGTGAGGAGTTCTGACTGCATGGCGGGAAGGGACTGATTAACTCTTCACTGTGAGCAGCAGACCTCAGGCTCAAACAGGGCTGTCCTCTCACCCTGAGCCTCCACCTAGGAGCTGACAGTCTGCAGAGGTCATTAGATGCACAGGGCAGTGATTGGCACAGACCTTTGTGGAGTGAGTGCTAACCTCAGACCAGATTCATGTCAAAATTCTGGGGTCAGGGTTCCCGAGGGTATGGAAGAGGCTCTAACTGGGGCTCTTCTGACTCTGGAGGGGGAACCAGGATTATGGGAGAGAGCTTAGGGCCTGTGGAGCTCCCAGCAGGTCCAGCCTCTGTTCTTCTGAAAGGGAAGTGGGTGCCTTTAGTATTGTTTCTTTCCCTTTCTTGTCTGTAGCTTGCCAGAGCAATGAGACAGAGGTGGTGACTTTAGGGAGACTTCTAGTTACCTTCTTCCCTGGATAGTGCTACAACTAATGTTCTCAAGCTGTCACATGCTCTCTGAATACACACACACACACACACACACACACACACACACACACACACCTGTATTTCTCCAACACAGCTCACCAATAGCAAGACCCGCCCAGTGCTCTAGCACATCCCCTGGAAAGGGAGGGTGGAAGGTAAAGGCTTTTCAGTAGCACACAACCTGGGTGACACTGCTTCAGGCTCAGAGGGTAAAGGGTAGCTGAGCCTGGAGTCTCTGGACCATGGCTATCCAATGCTCCCAGGATCCTGGAAATGGCTTGTCCCAGCCCTTTCTCTTGTATCGCTCACTTCCTGGGTGTGAGGTGTGGGTCCTCAGACTCCTGAGAAGATAGGGTATTCAGGGATCTGGGGCAGTGGTCACTGCTCCTCTGACTGATGCAGAGTTTGGTTCCACACAACTTGTGCTTGAGACCCTTCCAGTGCTACTGGCACCCCAGGTACCACAAGGACTGTCTTTTCTGCCTGTGACACACTGGAAGAAGGACTGTCTTTTCTGCCTGTGACACACTGGAAGCCAGGGCTAGAGAAATGTCATCAGTGGACTTTTTGAGCCCAAAGTCTGTGCCCAGCTGTGCTCTGCATGGCATTGGGTGTCCTTGCCTGTTGTGGTAGTCAGTGTTTCTGTGTGATTCACTGGGACACTAAGATCTGGAACAGGGAGTCAATACTTGTCAGCACCTCTAGGTGACATAGACCATACATTCTAAAGGTGTTCTGCTGCCCTTCAGAAGAATGTGTAAGCATATGTTCCCATAACCTACCTATCAGGGTGCACAAGTGTGTGTGTGTGGGGGGAGAAGAAGTTTGAGTTCAGAAGACAACTTATAGGAATCAGCTCCTTTCTTCTGACCACGAGGGTCTCAGGGATGGAGCTCAGTCATGAGAACTAGCTCTTTTGCCTCACCTGAGCTGGCTCTTCCCCCTAACTCCCCCCAAATCAGAAAAGCAGCAAAATCACAGTTATGAAGCAGCAATGAAAGTAGTTTTGTGATTGAGGGTCAGGGAGGGGTCACCACACACAAGGAACTGTATTAAGGGGTGGCACTGTTAGGAAGCTTGTGAACCAGTGCTCTACAAGATAGCAGTGGATTCCAGAGAAAGTATCCCTGTGCTTTTCCTGCTGTAACCTCCCTCTTAACCCTAGGAAGGGGCTTTGTCTCCACAGTTCTTACTGATGACACTATAGTGGCTTTCCTCTGCAAGGGCCTTGGCAGTCTCTCTCAGAGAATGGGGTACCAGGTCTGTGGATGCTGCTTCTCCAGGCTTAGTGTCTACATGCCCATAGGGGTCCTCCTCCTCATACCCTGGAAATATCCTGTGTAGTGTCCTCTGCAGGGTTAGCCTGGATCAAGGACAGTTAGTGCCTTTAGGGCCAGGCCTAGTAGGGCACACCAAGATGGTGGTCATTAGTATTATAGCTGGAGTTGTTACACACCCACTGTATTATTTCGGGTTCTCTAGAGTCACAGAATGTATGGATAGTCTTTATATAGTTAGGGAATTTGTCAATGACTTACAGTCTATAGTCCAACTCCCCAACAATGATCAGCAGCAGCTTGGATGGAAGTCCAAGGATCTAGCAGTTTCTCAGTCCGATGAAGCAAGCAGGCAAGGAAGAGTGAGAGAGAATCTTCCTTCTTCCAATGTCCTTATATATCTCCAGCAGAGGGTGTAGCCCAGATTAAAGGCTGTAGGTCTCCAACAGAGGGTGTGGCCCAGATTATTGGCATGTGGGTCTCCAGCAGAGGGTGTGGCCCAGATTAAAGGTGTGTGCATCCATGCCTTTAATCCTAAATGATCTTGAACTCAGATCTTCTTGTCTTAGCCACTATGCTTCAAGGTCTCCATGCCAAGATCCAGGTCAGAAACTTATATCTCTGAGCCTCCAAATTAGGATCATAGGTGAGCCTTCCAATTCTAGACTGTAGTTCATTCCAGATATAGTCAAGTTGACAACCAGGAATAGCCACTACAATCCACCCCTTGTCAACTTGACACAAATAATATTTCATGTCCACATGAAACAATAGCAAGATTGTGAATACGCCTAACATGATATAACTATTCCTCGTACAGTCGCAAACGCATTTGTAAATCTACAATGGGTAAATGTCCCTTGAGAACATTCTTTTAGTGTTTCAGTACCAATTGATGTTAAAGGGATTGGAAGAAAGACAAATGTATCTTCAACAAAATAAGATAGAAGCATTCATATTACTTATAATCCTCGTTTCTGCAACTGGTTACGTGGCCTTAGCTGGTATTTATAACTGCTTTCCTCTGCTACCCATTCTGTATTTCCTTCACCTTCGGCAAGCACCTCAGCAGGTCTTGGTTCTTTTTCTGGAGGATTGACCCATACCTTCATTCCTGATGGGTCTGTGTCCTTTGTCATCCTGCTTGGATTAGGCTGTTGTAGTTTCCCATTGACTTTAATTACAGGACATAGTAGTACTAAGAGAGACCCTAGGGAATCTCCTGCACTCCAGACATAATCCTGCTTACCTCCATTGTGGAGAGGCAATCCAATTTCCCCATGGTAATCTGGATCTATTACCCCTCCTAACACTGTTATTCCTTTCTTAGCCTGTTGGTTTAAGGGCATTAGAAGCCCAAAATGACCAGGGGGAAGTCTGAGCTTCCAGTTCAATGGAATATTTCTTGTGGCTCCTGGTAGGAGCACTCCCCCCTCTGGAACCAAAACTTCTAGGCCAGCAGAACCTAAATTTGTGGGGACAGGAAGCAAAAATTTTCCTAGAGGGTCACTAGGAGTGATAGTGAGTGGGACTATTCCCTTTTCCACCCCTTGATTCCTGGACCCATGGATCCTGGCTATGGGAGAAACTGTACCATATATTGAACGCTGATTCAAAGCATACACTGCCTTCTGAAGAACTCTGCCCCAGCCCTCCATGCTGTTGCCACTTAATTGGCGCCGTAACTGTGTCTTCAAAAGGCCATTCCATCTTTCTATCAGACCAGCTGCTTCAGGATGATGGGGAACATGGTAAGACCAGTGAATTCCATAATCGTGGGCCCACTGTCGCACTTCTCTGGCTGTGAAATGAGTTCCTTGGTCAGAAACAATACTGTGTGGAATACCATGACGATAGATAAGGCATTCTGTGAGTCCACGGATGGTGGTTTTGGCAGAAGCATTATGTGCAGGAAAGGCAAATCCATAAGCAGAATAAGTATCTACTCCAGTAAGAACAAAATGCTGTCCTTTCCACGGGGGAAGTGGTCCAATATAGTCAACCTGCCACCAGGTTGCTGGCTGGTCACCTCGAGGAATGGTGCCACATCTGGGGCTCAGTGTTGGCTTCTGCTGTTGGCAGATCTGGCAGTCAGCAGCAGCTGTAGCCAGGTCAGCCTTGGTGAGTGGAAGTCCGTGTTGCTGAGCCCAAGCATAACCTCTATCTCGGCCACCATGGCCACTTTGTTCTTGTGCCCACTGGGCAATAACTGGGATGGCTGGGGAAAGAGGCTGACTGTGCACAGAACGGGTCATCTTATCCACTTGATTATTGAACTCCTCCTCAGCTGAAGTCACCTTTTGGTGAGAATTTACATGGGACACAAATATCTTCACATCCTTTGCCCATTTGGAGAGAGCTATCCACATACTTCTTCCCCAGATGTCTTTCTCACCAATTTTCCAATTGTGATCTTTCCATGTCCCTGATCATCCAGCCAATCCATTGGCTACAGCCCATGAGTCAGTGAACAATCGTACATCTGGCCATTTCTTCTTCCAAACAAACTATAATACCATGTGTACTGCCCGAAGTCCTACCCACTGTGAAGACTTTCCTTCACCTGTATCTTTCAGGCTTGTCCCAGAAAGGGGTTGTAATGCTGCAGCTGTCCACTTCTGGGTGGTGTCTGCATAACGTGCAGAGCCATCAGCAAACCAGGTCCTAGTCTTCTCTTCTTCAGTCAACTGGTCATAGGGAACACCCCATGAGGCTATAGGCATGCTTGGCAGCAGGTGGCATTGTAACAGGAGTAGAAACCATAGGCATCTGAGCAACTTCTTCATGTAACTTGCTTGTGCCTTGAGGACCTGCTCTGGCCCGATCATGTATATACCACTTCCATTTGATAATAGACTGCTGTGTGCACGCCCTACTTTATGACTTGGAGGGTCTGATAACACCCAGCTCATGATGGGCAGTTCAGGTCGCATAGTAACTTGGTGTTCTATTGTCAAACGTTCAGTTTCCACTAAGGCCCAATAGCAGGCCAAGAGCTGTTTTTCAAAGGGAGAGTAGTTGTCTGCAGATGATGGTAGAGCTTTGCTCCAAAACCCCAAAGGTCTCTTCTGTGATTCACCTATAGGGGCCTGCCAGAGGCTCCAAACAGCATCTATATCTGACACTGACACCTCAAGTACCATTGGGTCTGCTGAATCATATGGTCCAAGTGGTAGTGCAGCCTGCCCAGCAGCCTGGACCTGTTGAAGAGCCTTCTCCTGTTCTGGGCCCCACACAAAGCTAGCAGTTTTCCGAGTCACTCGGTAAATAGGCCTGAGTAACACACCTAAGTGAGGAATGTGCTGTCTCCAGAATCCAAATAAACCCACTAAATGTTGTGCTTCTTTCTTGGTGGTGGGAGGGGCCAGGTGCAATAACTTATCTTTCACCTTAGAAGGAATATCTCTGCATGCCCCACACCACTGTACTCCTAAGAATTTCACTGAAGTAGATGGTCCTTGAATCTCGGTTGGATTTATTTCCCATCCTCTGATATGCATATGTGTTACCAATGATTCCAAAGTGGTTGCTACTTCCTGCTCACTTGGTCCAATCAGCATAATATCATCAATATAGTGTACCAATGTAATATTTTGTGGAAGAGACAAAGGATCAAGGTCCCTTCTAACTAAGTTATGACACAGGGCAGGAGAGTTAATATATCCTTGAGGCAAACTGTAAAGGTATACTGCTGGCCTTGCCAACTGAAAGCAAATTGCTTCTGGTGTTCCTTATGTGCAGGTACTGAGAAGAAGGCATTTGCCAGGTCAATAGCTGCATACCAGGTTCCAGGAGATGTGTTAACTTGCTCAAGTAACGAAACTACATCTGGTACAGCAGCTGCAATTGGAGTTACTACCTGATTTAATTTTCGATAGTCAACTGTCATCTTCCATGATCCATCTGTCTTCTGCACTGGCCAGATGGGAGAGTTAAAGGGAGATGTGGTGGGAACCACCACCCCTGCATCTTTCAAGTCCTTGATTGTGGCAGTAATTTCTGCAATTCCTCCAGGAATACGATATTGTTTTTGATTCACTATTTTCTTTGGCAGAGGCAACTCTAAAGGCTTCCATGTTGCCTTTCTAACCATAATAGCCCTAACTCTACAGGTCAGAGAACCGATATGAGAATTCTGCCAATTTCTGAGTATATCTATCCCAATTATACATTCTGGAACTGGGGAAATGACCACAGGATGTGTTCGGGGACCCACTGGACCTACTGTGAGTCGTACATCAGTCAAAACTCCTTTAATCACCTGTCCTCCATAAACCCCTATTCTAACTGGAGGGCCACAATGTTTCTTGGGATCTCCTGGGATCAGTGTCAATTCAGAACCAGTATCCAATAACTCCCGGAAAGTCTGATTATTTCCTTTCCCCCAATGTACAGTTACCCTTGTAAAAAGCTGTAGGTCCCTCTGGGGAAGAATTGGAGAAAGACTAACAGTAAAACTTTTAGGTGTCTTATCAAGATCCTTCCTTAGGGGAACCTGGCCATCCCTTCACTCAAGGGGTTCTGGGTCTGTAAACTGGCTCAATTCTGGAAATTGATTCACTGGCCGAGACTGCCTTTTGCCATGATCCAATGCAGCCTTTCTATCATTTGTCTGCTTATACAGATCAAACAGATATGCAGTAGGTTTCCTATGTATTTCATCCCTGGAAACACCATGATCGATTAGCCAGCACCAAAGGTCCAAATGAGTCATGCTATTATAAATTCCACCTCTCTGCCCATTACGGGGTATGTCATTATAAACATTGTTTTGTCTACGATCACCTTGTCTCTGGCGATTCAATGCTGCCACCTGGCCCTTGTTAACTTGGGGCCCAATTAAACCCATTGAATTTAATTCATCTAATTGAGCAGCAGCATCTCCAACCCTAAGGTCTGGCACAAGGAAAAGGGCAAGAACAAAACTCTTTAAATGTGCTGGTGCCCCTCTCACCAGTTTGCGTCTTATAGGACTGGTGAAGGGCATATCTTCTTGACCTTCCCACTGTGGAGGATTAGGTTTTACACAAAGTATCCAATCTAGCATTGCAATTTCCCTAAGTCATAAAATCCCTTCATCAACACTAAGCCAAGGGATATCAGGCATCTCCAACTCCTTTTCAGTAGGCCATCTTTTGATAAATACTTCAGTCATCCAATCAAACAAACTTTTGCCACCTTTTTGAACTGTGCGAGCTTCCATATTAAACCTAGAATCTCCACTCTTAGGGCCCATGCCAATAAACTCAGCCTGCTCTAGTTTTATGTTCCTTCCACCATTATCCCACACCCTTAAAATCCATTCCCACCCATATTCCCCAGACTTCTGCTTGAATGAATTAGCAAACTCATTAAGCTCCTTATTAGTATAGTGTATTTCCTCATGGACTACACTTTCTACCTCCCCTTTAGGGGCCTGCTTTGCCTTGAGTCTGGTTATAGGTCTAGAAGAAACTATTGGTGGGCCCTGAGAAACATCAGTATTGTCAGCAAAAGTCACTGCTGGATTATCACGCTTTGAGGGATTAATTTCCTCAGGTGGAGAAGGCATTATTTCAAGGGGTGGGGCTGAGGGTACTACTTCTTCAGATGGAGCAAATTCTTGAAAATCTGAAGATTCAAAATTCTCAATTTCCCAAGTTATAGGATCCCATTCTTTGCCAATTAATGCCCTTACTTTAACTGCTGACACCTTCTGAGGTTGAGACTTAAATTTTTGCTGTAATTCAGCCAACTTTATAATGAGGGCTTCAGTTTGATTTTCTGCTACTTGAGCTCTATGGCTGCTAGAGAGTAGATTCTCTTCAAGGGCACACTTAGCAACTTTTAGATTGTTTACTTGAGTCTGGAGCTCTTCGATTTTATCACACACTCCTTCCTTTCCTTCATTGTCTTTTCCCGAGATGGCAACCAGCCAGCAAAATCATTTTCTGATTTTTCCCCAACTTGGAGAATGTATTGTATACCACCGAATCACCTAATTCATCAAGATAATCAAAGGCATTAGCTTCTTTAAGCTCGAGATATAGTTTCATCCACGGGTCTTCAATTTTCTCTGAGCTTCCAGGAGGGAGAGAATCTGGAGAAGTTTCAGTAGTTGAAGGTGCTATTGGATCAATCAACCAACTCCAAAATTTTGAAACATTCATCCTTATACTTCTGCTCCTCTAGAACCACTCCAGGTACCAACTTCTGTATTAGTTTGGGGTCTCTAGAGTCACAGGATGTATAGATAGTCTTTATATAGTTAGGGAATTTGTCAATGACTTACAGTCTATAGTCCAACTCCCCAACAATGATCAGCAGCAGCTTGGATGGAAGTCCAAGGATCTAGCAGTTTCTCAGTCCCATGAAGCAAACAGGCAAGGAAGAGTGAGATAGAATCTTCCTTCTTCCAATGTCCTTATATATCTCCAGCAGAGGGTGTAGCCCAGATTAAAGGCTGTAGGTCTCCAACAAAGGGTGTGGCCCAGATTATTGGCATGTGGGTCTCCAGCAGAGGGTATGGCCCAGATTAAGGGCATGTGCATCCATGCCTTTAATCCCAAATGATCTTGAACTCAGAGATCTCTTTGTCTTAGCCACTATGCTTCAAGGTCTCCATGCCAAGATCCAGGTCAGAAACTTATATCTCTGAGCCTCCAAATTAGGATCATAGGTGAGCCTTCCAATTCTAGACTGTAGTTCATTCCAGATATAGTCAAGTTGACAACCAGGAATAGCTACTACACCCACCTTCCTCAAAAATTGTTCAGGCCTGGTTGTTATCTCTAAAACAAAAAATCAAATGGGTTTTCATCAATGGATGCTGGTGCTTGGGTGTTTTTCCTGCTACAGTGCTGGTTGAAACAAGAATCTGTGCATAGTAGACCAGCAGTCTGCCATTGAGTTATGTCCCCAGTCTGATGTCATTGCTGTTTAAATAGCAAAATGCTCTTTAAGAGATAAGACAATTGAGTGTAAAAGACAAGAAAATTAAATGAAGAACATCATAATTGAATGCTGGGGCGGTCTGCACAGAGATGTTTCTGTCCACCCTGGCCATTCTCATGAATGAGACACTGTATCTAGATGCCCTTGAAAGGTGTCCTTGGGACCTTTTCCTAGGGACACTCCTCACTGGGAACAGCTCTTGCCTCCTAAGGAAGTTGTGATTGCCCCTGCACTCCAGGTTAAGAACCATGGAGACAGTGGTTTCCCTAAGGTCACACACAGCAGCAGACAGGCTGGGGACCCTGGACCTCTCCCCCTGCTCACCTCTGGGTCTGAACCCAGGAGAAGAGACCCGGACATGTGTGACCCTGGGCACTCGAGACCAGCAGGTCAATGCAGGAATACACTCTTCTATGTGAGGTAGAGTTGTCAAGACAGAATTGTCCAAGTACCTGACCTCTTTCCTATTTCCAGATATTCTCAACCCCAGGCACATTGTCCTTGGTCCCTGACTCCCAAGCCAACTTCCAGTCTTCTCAAGGCTCAGCCTGAACTTCCATCAATCCAATGACAGTCAGGGGGCACCCAGCAAGCAGCTTGCATACCACAGCCCCATCATTGGGGCCCTTGGTTATTCCTGCTCCCTCAAATTCAACCTGAGGATCCTGGGAACCAGACAACCTCACACGTGACCAAGCATCATACATGACTACTCATGTGGACAATGGGGATTTCTCCCTGGATCACCCAGAACTGGAGAGGAGGACATTTCTGGTCTTGGAAAAGTATTATGCCTAACTCAGGACTAGTTCATCATTAATCCATGTTCCCCTCATACACAGGCTGGGATCTATTTGGGGACATTGGAAAAAACTGTGCATCTTATCACCTGTAATTTGTATCCCATAAACTCTGTTCATTTTAGTCTCAAACAGTGGTACCCAAGTGCTGGTACCTCATCCCAGCTCTCCCTCTTGCAACACCAGCCCTGGGCAACCATATCCTCTCCCCAGTGACACCCCTGAGCCCAGAAGTGGGACAGGATCTCTCATTAGCTAGGTTGTGGTTCCGAGCTAACGGCTCCCTGACCCAACTCACTTGGCCCCTAGTTCTCTCTGATCCTATCACTGGATCTGATCATTCATGGTGGCCTGGTCCTGCCTCTATCAGGGTGTCCTATCTCTAGGTCTTGTTGCCTAAGAGCAACAGCAGGATCACCAATGCGGGGCATCAGGTGCCCTCACACAGACAAGGCAGCCTGGGCTTGCAATGGGCATAGGAAACAGGAAAAGGTTTCTTCTGATGGAGCCCTCCGGTCACTCCTTACACTGTGCTATGTTCCTTCAAAAATGTAAAGGGCCCATCCTTCATCTTACTTCCTGTTTGTGCCCCATGCAGCTGTACAGATGGGCCTCCCTTGTCTGAGGGGACCTATCTCCCCATCTTTGCCATTCCTGTTCTTGTTAAGTGTTGTTTCTTTGAGATAAGTCTCACTATGTAGCCCAAGCTACCTTGGAGCTCAAAATTTAGGACAGACTAGCCTTAAACTCTCAGAGATCCACCTGCCCCTGCTTTCTGAGTGCCAGGATTAAACCTGTGCTGCCACCACACCCAGCCGGCTGCCCTGTCTTAATGGTCCATTCATGTTTCACACTAGGCTAAGTCTCCTGACCACAGTCACTTGTAGTCTAGCCACCATGCACAAGCCCCAGAACCAGGAATTTTATGCCCTGATACTAGGCTTTCATGGTTCCCCCAAAGTCAGGAGACAACTTTCAGGAATTTGTTTTCTCCTATCCTATGAGTCCCTGGGGATGAACAGGTCTTCAGACTTGACTGCAGCATTCTTACCAACTGACCCATCTCACCCACCCTGTGAGCACATAGGAACATCTTTAGCCTCCTAATTGTCACAGTTGGGCACAGATCTTGCCGATGTGTGTCTCCTACACACACTGTTCCAGGGATGGAGGTGAGCAGGGATGGAAGTGTCTCAGCCCCAGGGTGAGTTGGTAGGGAGTAGACAGTTAGGATCTACACAGCACCAACCCCACTTCCTTTCTCCCCAGTGTTGCTGTCCCCTCCCTACCACCTGCAGCAGGTTCAGGGACAGAGAGTGGATGATGTCATCTGTGAGCAGTCATACCATAATGCCACCAGGCACCACCCACAGGGCCACAAATCCATCCTAGATGACGTGTGTGTACTCGCAGTGATTACTGTGGGACCTGCCATGTGAGTTCAGTTGACTTCCTCCTTCCTGTTCCTAATCCCACTTCAGGGCCAATATCCAAGGATACTCTTCTAGGATGACTCAGGTGGCCCCCTGGTCTGCAGGGTAGCAGGCTCATGGAACTTGGTAGGAGTGGTGAGCTGGGGCTATGGTTGTGCCCTGAAGGACCTCCCCAGGGTCTATGCACGAGTGCAGTCCTTCCCGCCCTGGATCATGCAGCAGACGAAGTTCTCCTGAGCCCTGCTGGCCTGTGCTGGTCCTCAGAAGATGAGTCTCACAGTTCCCACTGCTTCAGCCTTTGCCTGGTTTTCTGAACCTGTCCTGTCCTCTGGCCTTCTGGGAGTCTGGACATCCCTGACCCAGCACAGGAAGCGGGGACGACAGTGGCCAGGGTGGGTGCTCTTGGCTTGAGGGAAGGTGGAGAGGAATGGAGACTCTCTATGCTTGCAGCTGTTGAAGGGACCGAGCAGCTTTTGCTTTCTGCTGTTCTTAATAAAGGTCGTGTGCACATGCAAGTTCAGGGTCTCGTGTGAGTTTTCTATTTCCTTCTCATTGGAAAAGATGCCCACAGGTGTGGTTTACCATGTCCTGCGAGAACTACCTGCTTGTGCTGCAGGTGTGTAGATCTGGGCTGAAGCCCAGTGTCGCACTGGGGACAGGAGGGACAGGGTTGTAGCCTTGTTTAGAACTAAACTCAGAACAGGATAGATTTACCCAAGCTGCAGGCATGTGAGAAGAGTTCTAGTCAGGGTTCACCTGAGGATGAGAGGGAAAAAGGGTTGCAGGGGTGGTCCCACCCACACCACATGCACATAGGACTATGGCCAGTATCTTATTGAGCATGACTTTGGGTGTAGACTGTATTCAAAATAGACTTGGAATCAGCCAGTTCTGTGGACAGCTGCAGGTCCCTGATATCAGCAAACAATCACCTTCCCACGTCCACCCGTGCATCAGCTCCTGGTTCTCTAGCAGAAATCCACCCCAGGATCACGGGACCTTCTCTGTCTTGCACTTTGGGACCTCCATGGCTGGGACTGAGGCAGGTCAATGCTAAATCTCCCACTGCTGCCCATCTGTCTCTTGCCTTGTGTGATCTGGAGATGGCTTTAACAAGGAGAACAGCAAAAGAAAGGTTTCAGGCAATTGCAGAAAGCAATGGGCTGGACAAGCTTCCAGTGTGCTTGTAAGAGTAAATCCTTGGAAAATGCTCTTTGCTACTCATGCGCACTGCCTCCAGGTGGCACTGCAGGACCGGAAGAGGGAACTGAGGTTCAGGTGTGCAGACAGGGAGCTGCACAAGAGGTTACTTCATAAGGAAACCTAATGCTTCCTGGTGCAGGGACTGCAGTTTTGTGTTCAGTAGGCAGAAAGCATCCCTTCCCTCTCTTTAGGGTCCTTTTCAGTTTTATTTCTTTTGGAGGAGAGAGATCTATGTGGCTCAGACGGGCCTCAAATTTCCATGCCAAGCTCTTTCAGAGAGTGTTCACTCTTTTCATAGGCTTTTATTTGCTATTTTCAGGGCTGCTGGCTGATGAAGGTGGACATCACAGCTTGTATTCAACTGCAGTTTGGGATTAGATGCTGTGGGAAGCAGGATTTTGGGACCTGGTACCTTCTGGTGAAATGGGTGGTGACAGGTTATATGCATGGCCAGGCTCCCAGCATCCCTCCCAGCTCCCAGAGTCCCATGGGGCCACACAGGGTAGGAGTTTTGTAATGATGATGTGGCTGTGAAACCATCAGAATCTGGGTAGAAAGTGGGTCCTCTCAGTTTGCTGTGCTCTTCCTGACCCACACTCTCTGGCTCCTGATTGTGGACATACTCGATGCCCTGTCTATTCTGGAGATTTGCATGTATAGGAAAAAGTCTACCATTAGGCTAGGTTCCCAGTCCTTTTTGGCATATTGAGTCACTATTGTCAGGTTGACAGGCTGCCTTGACCGCAGTCTTTCTGCCTCAGCCTCTCCCGTGGCTGAGAAGGCGGGCCTGTGTCTCCATATTCCTGCCTCCCCTGCCCTGTTTCTGAGCACACCAGGAGTCTCACACGGTGTCCTGGCTCTTCCCTTGTGGCTAATACTCTCTGTTGAAGGAATCCACAAGACTCGTTCCTCCTGGTACAAGTTAATGGACATTTGGGCTGTTTCTAATTGGAACTCTTGGGAGTAACTTTGCCTTTAACAGTTTGTGTTTTGTGTGAACACATGTTTTCTCTTGGAGGAGCACAACTGTGATTGAGGACTCACACAGAATGTTTGAAGGATACAAGACTTTCAGATTTGTTTCTGTGATTACATTCTCTTGGCTGTGGATAGGACTGGGCTTCTAATCAGATCTTGGTGTCTACCAACGCCTCCTTAGCTTCAGGAACTCTAGGCAGGGCTGGTTTGGGGTGCAGAGCTTCTTCCTGGGTTTTGCATGTGACAGCTCCCCCATATTCTCTGTAGTCCTGGATGGCTTCAAACTTGCAGTGATCCTCCTGCTTCAACCTCCATAGTGCCAGGCTTAGAAACATTGTCACCATGGCTAGTTCTGTGTTCTTCCTTCCTCCTTCCCCGCAGTCTCTCTCTTCTTTCTTTCTTTCTTTCTTTCTTTCTTTCTTTCTTTCTTTCTTTCTTTCTTTCTTTCTTTCTTTCTTTCTTTCTTTCTTTCTTTCTCTCTCTCTCTCTCTCTCTCTCTCTCTCTCTCTCTCTCTCTCTCTCTCTCTCTCTCTCATTTCAGACTGAGCCTCCTGTAGCTCAGGTTAGCCTTGAACTCCTGACCCTCTCACTTTCATCCCCTAAGTGCTATGGTTGCACATGTGCATTACTATGCCAGGTCTCTTAGTTTTATTTTTACTGTTGTTTTGATAAAACATCTTAAAAAATAATCTTAAGGGTGAAATGTTCATTCTAGCTCTCAGGCCAAGGTACACTCTTCCCTGTGGGGAAGGCATGGAGGCAGGGGCATGAGGTGAGTAGTCATATAATGGTCACAGTCTTTGAACATAGTGCCATGTACCAAAGCATCTCAGCTCTGTCTTTATTCACAGCATCTAGGAGCCCACCAGGGAATGGTGCCCGGACAGTAGATGCTCCCTCCCACCTCAATCAATGTAACACAAGCTGACTCCCCCTGCAGGCCCAGAGGCCCTTCTCTCAGGTGATTCTGTCAGGATGGAAATCAACTCTGTCACATTCAGCTTATTCTGGGCAGGGAACCCAACGCAGTCCCTCCTGAATGTTAGACAAGCACTCTGCCAACCGGGCCACACTCTGTGTCTGTTCTCCCTGTCTCTAATTAGCATTTTGTCAGGCCTAATGGTATCCATTTTGCCACATGTCCATATTGTGGCACTTGCATATCTTTTTGGGTGAGCTTGCAAATGATTTTTACTTTTTTTTGAAATTGCTTCCTGAGTGCTACATAATATACATCCTAAATCCAAGTATTGTAAACATTTAGATGTTCTATGGAGGACTGATCTTGGTGCACAGCATGAGAGGGTAGACATGACAGGAGTGGAGGGTAGCTGAGAGATCTGAGGGATTTGGCCATTTCTAGGTCTGGGCCACAAGGCCATGGAGTCTGTCTATCATGGTGACAAGACCAGGTGTGGGCCTCGATTTTGCTGTAAATTGGGAGGAGGAAGAAGGGATGAGGGATGAGTGAGGAGGGATGAGGGTTGAGGGAAGAGGGAGGAGGAATGAAGGATGAGGGGGAGGGAGGAGGGATATAAGAAGAGGGATGAGGGATGAGCCAGGAGGGTTGAGGGATGAGCCAAGAGGGAGGAGGGAGGAGGAATGTAAGAGGAGGGAAAAGGGAGGAGGGAGAGGGAGGATGGAGGAGGGAGGAGGTAAGGTCTGCAGACAGCGTCTCTATCCTGCTGCGTTTGGCAGAGAAGAGCTGTTACGTCCACCTGTCTTCACATGAACTCTGAAGCGCAGAATGCAGAGACCAGCTCAGAGGCAGAATACAGCAGAGATAGGATGCTGTCCTCACTGAAACCTGACTTTATTTTCCCAGTGTGGAAAGGCCACAGGGTCCCCTCCAGGCAGCCCTCCTGGTTCCTGCAGGATACACTCTCTCACATCTGGGAGCCCAGCCTCCGGGGCTCCTCAGAAAACCTGTGTGAGCTTAGGCCTCTGTGACAACACACCTTCTTCAGTGTCACTGTTCCCACATCCAGCCATGGGTCTTCTGACTCCAGCTCAGGTCAGAGGGGCCAAGTCACTGTCTCCCTGAACAGGGTTTCCTGTCATGGTTGGGGCCTCGTGGCCAGAGTGCAGAGTGCAGGACCTTTCTCAGTTCCAAATCTCAGGCAGGGTGGGAGGGTTCCATTGACACCCTCCAGATCAGGTGTTGGGAAACTGAGGCTAGGGAGAGTTGTTCAGTCCTCCTCCAGTGTGTGACATCATGTGATGTAATGTGGCTATTTCAGGCCTGCTTGTCCCACAGCTGAAGCTCAAGACTGCACAGTAGGCACAGGAGGGACGACCTGAGATTTAAGAGCAAGAACTGCTTTTGTAGACAACCCAGGTATGGGTGGTTTGCCTGTAACTCCAGTTCTGGGTCGTCTGTCACTCTCTTCTGGACATGATGAGTACCTGCACTCATGTTGCTCTCCCCACATTTATTAAATAGAAAATACACCTTTAAAGAAAGAATGCACACTAAGCGCTTGGCCTAATGAGTGATGATTAATGAAACTATTTGAATCTGGGCCTTTCTGCCTCAGGTGCCAGTCTATGAAGGGACTGTTTGGGAGGTAGGAACTGTCAGCTCATCCCAGCATAGACAGACCAGGGTGAGGGAGTCATGTTTCCCCATAGGCCATCCCACCTGGTCCTGGACCCTCATGCCACCTAGCTTGAGGGGTGTCCTTCATGGACAGATCCTCTGAGTCCTAAACACTGGAGCCATCACAGGTCCCTGTAGGAAGCCTGTTGCCTCTGGTCTGAGGGACCTGGTGTCCTAATCCTTTTGTCACCTAGTTCCCTGCATAGCTCTGGACACCCTGGATCCCAGGTCTGCTGGTCAGGAAGAAATTCTACCTGTGCATCCCTGCGTCTTCCCCTCGACCAATGACATGTGGGACCTTTGTCTAGATAGAAGGGCAGAGTGAGGTCACAGTCTGATCTTGGTGACCCTTTCCCCAACTACTGGAGTCTCCCGTATTCCCGGGTCATTGCTGTGGACCACAGTGACAATTTGCTCTAAGGTCTTTGTCTTCCTGTCTCTGGGGTTCTGTCCAAGAGTGGGGCTGGGGCTGGCCCCTCCTCAGGGCTGCTGACTTGCCTAAGGCTGCCCTTTGACCCCAAACAGGAGGGTTAAGCTGAGCGTATCTGTGAACCATCACTGGCCTGAGACACACACAGAGAGGGAAGCCCAATGTGGTCCCTGCTCTGTCCCCCTATCCCAGACAGGCTGTGGACCTCATAGTTAGAGCTTCAGGCTTTTAGGGCCCGACTTTCATTCTCTGAGCCTGTCGCATACACTACATGGCTGAATTCTCAGAAAGCTGTCTTCCCTGACATGGTCATTTACAACCCAGAAAGAGGTGACAGGTCACAGAGGAGAGGGTACAAGTGAGGGCTCCCTTTGCACGTGACTGGGTGTTGGGGTTGTTTAGGAGGTGCACTCAGAGTTCTCTGTCTATGTGGGCAGCTGGCTGTATAGAAATCGCTGGTCCTCCTCAGGAACCTAAGGCCTTAGCAACTGCTCTTCTGCTGTGCAGAGATACCACAACAAAGGCAACTCATAAAATAAAGCATTTAAACTGGGACTTGATTACAGTTTTAGAGGACGAGCCCGTGATTGTCACTGCAGAAAGAAGACCATGGCACTGGAGCAGTAGCTGAGAGCTTTGCATCCTGATGTACAGGCAGCAGGGAGAGAGAGCATATGGTGGGCGGGGGCATGGAGAATGAAGGGAGAGGGTAAAGGAAAGGGGGAGGGAGACAGACAGACAGACAGACAGACAGGCAGGATCTGCTGTGGCTTTTCAAACCTGAAAGTCCACTCTTAGTAACACACTTCCTCCAATAAGACCACACTTTCTAATCCTGCCCAAGCATTTCCACTCCTCAAACCTACGTTCTACTTCCTGTGATTAAGCATGCAAAGGAATGAGCCCAAGGGGGACATTCTTCTCCAAACCTCCACAGCTAGGAAGTGACTGTTCTTCTGTACAGTGAAGAGCAGACGCCTGTAAGTCCTGTAACTCTACTCTGTGTGTGGCTGGAGGGATGTTTTTCAGTTGGGAACAGGAGTTGGCCCCATAGAATAAGTTCCAGAAAGAGAGAGAGACAGAGAGACAGAGAGAGAGAGAGAGAGAGAGAGAGAGAGAGAGAGAGAGAGAGAGAGAGAGAGAATACTGGCACAAAACTGAAATCTCCCATCTGTAGGCTCAGCCCTCTCCCATGGTAAAAGTGCAGGAAAGGAAGTAAACCAATCACAGAAGGAGCAAGGGAGGCAGTGTTATTACAATGAATTAAAAAACAGGGATATTTTTTAGAGGAGTCCAATGATAAACTCATGCTACTCTGGCAAGCATCACTGTACACACAGAAGCATGTATGTGCCTTGTTATGTAGCCACAGGTCAGAGTCTCTCACATTTGTGCCCAGCGCTGGCCAATAATGCACTGAAACTACCTCTCCAAAAACAGTGCAGCCTCTTCCCAGGATTCACTAGGAGCCCGCCATTGGGAAGCAGCCTCAAGCCTCAGTATCACTAGGATCTTAGAACAGCCGTGTTATAACAGAGGAGGCAGCAGCGATGCCTGGTAAGGGGGTTGGGGGGTGGACGAGGTGTATCCTGCCAGCCCAGCACTGGGGGCACTGAGGCAGGATGGTTATAAATCAGCTGGTGCTCCATAGTGAGACTAGATTAAAAATACAAAAACTAATAAGGAACCACTGGGGACAGGGGACAGCTGGGACATGTGTCATGTCAGAGGAGACAAGCATGGGGACACGGGTCTTTGGGTATCAAGTTCAGATAGCAGCATGGCAGTGTGCCAGGCCAGGGTGCTTGCATTCTATGTGACATTTATTGGTGTCCTTAACAATCTCCACAGGACCACAGCCAGGGCTGCACGGATGGCTCAGTCAGCAAAGCTGTGTCTTGTAATTATGAGGACTTGAATTTGGGTCCTAAGAACCCATGGGAATGAATGTGGGTGTCTCTCTGGGATTGGCTGGAAACCTACTGCAATGGAAACTCCCAGGAATCTGTGGGGTGACCCCAGCTGAGACTTCTAGCAATGTGGGATATGAAGCCTGACCCTGCCATCCCCTCTGTCCTATGGAGGGATCAGGACACAATCTCAGACACACAACCCTTAACATACAATTTGTCTGACTGCAAGATGTTTTGGGGTAAATGTGGTACAAAATTGTGGAGGTGGCCAACCATGGCTGATCCAGCCTGAGAGGGAACCCACTCCTGACACGGCCTGGAGGGCCAGGAACCAGAAGCTGGAGAGCCCAGAGACCTAGGAGAGAACCAAAGACGACTGGAAAAACATTTAAAAGTCAATGAAATGATTCCCAGTGATAATCTGCTGTCCTCAGAGAGTCTTGCCTAGCCCAGTTGTCATCAGAGAGGCTTCCCCCAGGAGCTGACAGAAACAGATGCAGAGACCCACAGCCAAACCTCAGATGGAGCCTGAGGAATGCTGGGAAGAGGGGAGGAAGGATTGAAGAAGGGGTGAAGGACACCAAACGAAAGCCACAGAATCAACTCACCTGGGCTCACAGAGACTGAAGTGCCCACCAGGGAGCCTGCATGGGCCTGACCTAGGACATATGTTACAGTTGTGTAGTTTGTTGTTTTTGTGGGACTCCTACAGTGGGAGGGAGCAGGGGCTATCTCTGAGTCTGCCCTACCTTTGGGACCCATTCCTCCTCTTGGGTTGTCCTGTTTAGCCTGAATAGGGGAGGAGGTGTCCAGTCTGCAACTGGATATGCAGAGCTGGCTGATATCCAAGGGAGGCCTGCTCTTTTCTGAAGGGAAATAGAGGAAGAGTGGAGGCAGGAGGGGGAGGGGAGGACAGGAGAGGGACAGGGAGGATTAAAGGTGGCCAGGATGTAAAACAAAACAAAAGCAAAGGAACAAGAAAAACCCTGGGCATGGTGGCACCTTAGTGATCCTGTGGCTGGGCAGGTGGAGACAGAGGACTTCCGGCCTCCTGATGAGCCAGCCCAGGCTAATTGAGCAAGCCCCAGGCAAGTGAGAGACCATGTCATAGTTATTTATTTTTTTAAAGAAACCTGTTTTTCCACAAATGTGCACACACACACACACACACACACACACACTGCAGTGAGAAAGGACAGGCAGCATCAGCAACAGTGCAGTATTTCTGACTTTTTTGACTAAGGAAGGCAGGTGAAGACACTCTTCCCCAAGGGAGCAGTTTTCTATTGTTTAGACAAATGGAGATCTGTTACCCCAAGATCTCAGCCACGCCTTTAACAGCAGGTTCCAGTCACAGGACACCTACATGCACAGGAACAGTAATGGCCTGAGAAGCCTGAATGGGGACAGGCTAAGGTCCCAGGCTGCAGCTGACTACAACCCTCACAAGGCATTTCAAACAGCAGGAATGGAGCTGACCTGACTGTGGCAGTGTCTGTGGGAAGGTGAGCCTCTAGGACAGTCCCCACTGGGCACAGTCATGGGAACTAACTGTCAATCTGATAAGAAAGGATGTCTCTTGTCACCCTCAGGTAGGATGGAGGAGTATGCCTGGCTAAGGGGAAGGGTGCAGGCTGTGCTACATTTCTTGATTTGTTTATGGGAAGCCTTGCAGTCCTCAGTCCTCTTCCCCCTTTTCTCTGTATGTGTGCACATGTCTGTGTGTCCATGTGAAGGTCAGAGGTCAACCCTAGATGTCATTCCTCACAGCACTATCTTTCTTGTTTTTCTTTTTTTCTTTGTTTTGTTTTGGTTTTCCCAGCACTGTGGTTATGACTCACTAATTTAATCCCAGCACTTGGGAGGCAGGGGCAGAAGGATCTCTATGAGTTTGAGGCCAGCCTGGTCTACAGAGCAAGGACAACCAGGACAACCAGGACTGCACATAGAAACCCTATCTTGAAAACCAAAAATAGATCTAGCATTGGAAGGGAATATAAGGACAGAGATAAAGGAGGGAGGTGATTGGAGAAGGGATGGAGAGAAGGTTTCTGGGACATATGGGGAGGGGTGATCCGGGAAAGGGGAAATCATTTGGAATGTAAACAAAGAATATAGAAAATAAAAATATTTTAAAAAAGAAAACCAAAATTATAAAAAAACACCAAAAATGACACACCCTGCCAAAAGAAACCAACCCAACAACAAATCGGGGTGTCCTGGTTTTGTCAGGAGCTCACTCATGTCTCTAGGTGCGTGTTTCCAGATCCCTGGGTTGGGCTATGGTCATGTCTTATTACTCCTTGCTTTTTCAAATCAGTTCTGGGACCTCACTCCCATCTTTCTGTTTTACTGACTGTGTCATCTACTGAATCCCAGGTTTATCTTTTGGTTTTTCTTAATCTATTTTTTTTTTCTGAGGCAGGGTTTCTCCATGTGTAGTTCTGGGGATCCTGGAACTCTCTGTATAGACCAAGCTGGCATGAAACTCATAGAGATCCCCCTGCCTCTGTCTCCTAGTGCTGGGATTAAAGGCATGTGGCAACCACCAGGATATTTGCTTATTTTTACTTTAATCATGGTGTGTGTGTGTGTGTGTGTGTGTGTGTGTGTGTGTGTGTGTAGGTGTAAATGACAAAGACCTTTACCTGCTGAACCAACCCTTCCACCCCCTATATTTATCTCTTAAAATCTTCCTGCTGTTTCCTGGATCCCAAGGGTGTGGTGTGGTTGCTCCTTACCCAGAAGGAATGAACATGTGTAGAGAGAAGTTAAGATGACAGACAGGGTGGTGAGGAGGATCCACCTCACTATAGCTGCCAAGGCCCACGGCTGGCACCCCAAACTCAAGCAACATCACCCCAACTCTCCCAGGCACTTCATTTACTCCTCTTGATGCCAGATTCACAGCAAACTCACAGCAGCTTTGATGCATTTTATTGAGCCACAGCAGAGAGTGGCCGCCTGCACAGTATAGCTACCTGAGTGGGAGGACACAGGTGGTCAGGGGCTTAGGTAGAGCAGAGTTGGGGCTCAGGATGGGGAGCAGGAGAGGAAGTCAGGGATGCCACCCGGGCAGGAAGCAGCATGTTGGGAGCAACAGAGGTCACCCGTGACTCAGAAGTCCCTGGGGACATAGCGGCGGATCCAGTCCAAGTAATAGGTGACCCGGGTGTAGACACCAGGCCTGTTGGGCCGTGCGCAGCCCTTTCCCCAGCTCACCACACCTGCCTGCAGCCAGGTGTTTTTTCCCTTGCAGACCAGAGGTCCTCCAGAGTCGCCCTGGAGAGGACACGGGTCAGTACTCTTATAAAGGCTGTGTGGGGGTGGCAGGGTGAGGGGACAGGAGCTCACCTTGCAGGAGTCATGTTTTTCATCTCCAGCACACAGCATGTCGTCACGGATAATGCGGACAGGGGACAAAGATCTCCCTGTGCTGAGACGTTTGTGATACATCAAGTCACAGAGGCGGTTTCCTACAATGGGAACTTGCACCTCCATCAAAGGAAATGGTGGCGGCAGTTTTACTGTGGGTGAAAGAAAGACCATCCTGTGGCAGGGTCCCAGGTGCCAGGCTGGGACGGGCTCAGCTAACCCTGTCCTCTGAGGGTAGTTCTGCTCACAAGTCCCTCTGTGACTCAGGTCCACTTTATTCAGCTCTGCCAACCTGGCTTCTTCCTCCAGGCTGGACCTGGATTTCTGACCTTATTCAGAGAAGGAGGACAGTCCTGAGGGTCTTTAGCGCCCCGTCTGGTCAGTGGAAGGCAGGTCAGCATGGCTGGCTCTGGCCTATGCTGGGTAGAGGATCCCAATGGAGGCCTGGTCTCAACACTATTTTCATTCCTCTCTGTGTATGAGGAGATTTTATTCACCCTGTGGTTCACAGCCAGGGCCTGCCTGCTCATGGGCCTATCGCCGAAGCTCTACTCTGAGTTGACAAAAGGAATTAACCAAGACTCCTAGGGAGAAGAGAAATTGGCACTGGAGGCTCCTAAGGGAGTTGTCAAGCCACACACAATACCTGTAGCCTGGGCCACAGCTCATGAATTGTGGGTCTCTGACGAGGTCCATGAAATGCCAGTCACTGAAGTTGTAACCAGCTTCTGTGTGTGTGTGTGTGTGTGTGTGTGTGTGTGCATGTGCGCACATGTATTTATAAGATTGTTGGTCAGTGTGGTCTTAGTCTTCCTTAATCAAACTCCTGAAATACCAGCAGACTGTGGCCCCTTCAGACATGAAGCGTCTGAGATTCGAGGGACCGAATGACTTATCCTAGTTACGCTGGGATCTCCTGGCTTATGGAACCTGAGAGCCCTGTTGTTCTGATGCCTTCCCACTTCCTAGGCCATCCTACAAGTTGGAGCGAAGCCCTGTGCTGGGGATGTGGTGTGGCCACACCCTCTCTTGTCTCACCTCAGATTTCTCTACTACATACCATTTTCTCCAATTCTGCCCCAGCCTGTCACCCAGCACAATGTTCCTGAAGGGAAGGAGGTGGAGGCAGGAGGCAGGGAGACAGGGCGGACATTGCTGGAAATGTTCACAGGGTTTGTGAGTTTCAGCAGGGCAATGTCTGCCCCAGCCTTGATGCTGTAGAAGTCCGGGTGTGGGATAATTTTGCTCACAGTCAGCAGGTTGTCATGGTTATAGAGGTACTTCTTTTGGAGTGTTACTCTGACCATGTTGGGGCCAAAAATTTTCCTAAAGAGAAGAGATATTCATTAAGGAAGTCCATATCACTTCCAGAAACACAGAGATGGTGTGTGATGATCCCATCCTACCCCACTCTCCTCCCCATTCCTTGTCCCACCCTCCAGGCCCAGAGAGACTCACGGTTTCACACAGTGTGCCGCTGTGAGCACCCACTGTGGGTGGATGAGGGAGCCGCCACAGGTGTGTTTCCAGTTGGTGCCTTTTTTACGCAGGCTCACCTGCCAGGGCCACCTGTTCTCAGGTGCCTCCTGTCCCCCCACAATGCCCTCTCGTGGCTGAGCTGGACCTGGGGACAAGACAGGGCCAATCTTAGTACCCTGGCCTGTGAGCTACGAGGGTCGTGGAGAGGGACAGGAAGGGCCCAGGGGAGAACTCACCAGGGGCTGCATGCACCAGACTGCACAGGAGGGGCAGTGTCAGCAGCAGCAGCTTCAGCATTTGGACACAGTGAGGAGTAGTGCAGGCCCAGTTGGAGGTGAGGGCTGGGCTAGGCCTATCAGGTTGTGGGGTGCAGAACAAGCCAGGAACCTGGGAGCAGGAAGTTAGGCCCATTCCAGGAGCTTGAGGTCTCCAGTGGCTTGGCCACTCTGCTTCAGGGTCTGGGAGAGATCTCTGTAGCTGTCTTTGATCTTCTCTACCCAGCCTCAGGTTCCCTCTCCATTTATCCTTCCAGATCAGGGCGGGGTTGGAGGAAGGGCATGCCCCTGTCCAATCCAAGCCTGGAGGAAATGTGTGACTCACACTCAGGGCCCAAGCGTCTGGGCCACGAAGGGGCTCTGTCTACCCTCTGCTACATTAGACCCAGATCTGTGGTAAACCCTGCCCTGTGGCCTCTGGGCCCTGTCTGCTGAGCAGGAGCTTATCCAATCATGTGTGCTCCAGAGCAGAGCATTAACACACAGAAAGGGGGGATGGCAGAGAGGCCCCCAGCCTCCCCTCAGGCACTTGCCAGCCCTACCCCTCTCCTTGGCTGACTACTCTCTCGTTCATCCACCCTACTCTGTGACTCTCCTTGGCCTACTGATCATTTGTCTCTTGCCCTCTCCTTATCTTGATCTCCTGTCCCTCCCTGGCCTTCCCCCTCCCTGCCACCTTCTGGATCTCTCTCATTCCCTCCAGGCTCTAAGCCCTACCAGGCTGGACCTTCTGCACACCCCAGAATCTTCATCGGAACTCCTGGAGGCTGCATGAGGTGGTCAGAATTGTTTCTCTTCTCACTCGTTCTGCAACATATGCATACTTCCAATAATAATAATAGTAATAATAATAATAACAACAACAACAATAATAAATGCGTTTGCTAATTCTTTGAGAATTTCATACAATGTATTTTGATCAAATTCACCTTCTTCCCCAACTTTTCCCATAGCAACTCTTTCAATTCTCGCCAACCTAGCCATCCAACTGAGAGTTTTCTCCCTGCCCCAACTCCAGTTTTTATTGCCCAGCTATTCTTGGGAATGGAGACTGCACTAGGGTGTGGTCAGCCTGCCAGGGGTTGCATTGAGAAATAAAAGTGGACATCTCTCTCCCCTCCCAGCAGCTAACACACATGGACAGCACACATGGCACATGGATAGCACATGTGGACAGCTCCTTCACTGTTGGTAGGATTTTGTGTCAACCCCTGTCTCCATGCTAGGATTTTGTCAAGCTAGAGATTGTGAAGGTCTTGTGCCTGCTGTCACAGGTCTTGTACATGCTGTCACAATTGCTGTGAGTTGGTATGCACAACTGCCCCGTTGTATCCAAAAATATTGTTCCTTGAGGTTGTCCTGCAGTCTTTGTTTCCCCTTCCCCCCCAACCTCCCGCCCTTTCCTGTGCCTTCTGGGGAGGGAGCCACATGGCCACTCAGTTGTGGCTGAGCACTGCACAGTCTCTTATTCTCTCTACATTGGGCAGCTGGCGCCTCTGTGTTCAGTGTCAGCTCCTGTAGGGGAAAAACTTCTCTGAGGAGGGTCTAGAGAAGCACTGACCTATGGATATAGTAAGTCAGCTGAAGTTGTTTTGATACTCTGTCCATTTAACCAAATAATAGATTCTTCCCCAGGACTTATGACCTATACAGCCACAGGATGTTCGTCCCATTAACAGTGCCAGGAAAGGATTCTTCTATCTCTTGGAGCAGGTCTTAGATCCACAGTGAAAGAGGCTGGTTACTTCTGTATCATTATTGCCGCTATGTCCCCATGGGCATATCTTGTCAGGACAGTCATTATTGTAGCTTGCTGGGTGGGAGGGATGACTACTTTCCTCCTCTGGTGTTGTGATTAGTACCTTTCAGCACTATGAAAACTAGCCAGTAGGGATGAAGCTTCTAGGCCAGTACCAGATTGATTCCCTCATGTTCTATGGCTCAAGCATGTACCTCTTTGGCAATAGGGTCTCCCCACCAAGTTCTGGAGAGAAGCTGGGTGGTCGTGGTGCACACCTTTAATCCCAACATTTGGGAGGCACAGGTATGCAGATCTCTAATTTCAAGCTCAGACTGGTCCTTAGTTCCAGGATAGCCAGGGCTACACAGAGAAACCCTGCCTCAAAAAAGAATATATTTTCATAGCCTACAATGCTGTGGCGCATCTATGTGATCTCCCTGTAGCCCCATACCAGGAGCTGGTGTTTTTAGATGCTAGCATGAGGTAAATCAATCACATGTGGCTGAGGTATTCTCCCCCTATCTCCACTTTAGGGTTATTTGACTAAAGTATTTTAAATATGTATGTATTTTAGGATCCCTTTGCTATAGTAGGTTTCCATACATCCACTGACTGTTGAATGGTTAATAAAAATGTGATATATCTACACAATAGAATATTGAGCCATTAAGAAAAATAAAATTAAGTCAAATGTGATAGTTCACACCTCGGATCCCAGCACTCAGGAGGCAGATGCAGGTGGATCTTTGTGATATTAAGGTCATCCCGATATACAAAGGCAGTTCCACGCCAGCCAGGGCTACACAGAGAAACTGGATAGAACTTGAAACAGCCATTCTAAGTGAGGTAATCAAGACACAGAATGGTAAGCATCACAGGTTTTCTCTCATTTGTATATTGACTTTGAAATGCTAGATATGTGTGTGTCACTTCACACACCCACAGATCAAAAATAATGAAGGGGCCATGGAGGGGTGGGTACTTCCACAATGGAGAAGACAGAACGCACTGGTATAATGGGTTAAAAGAGTAACAGAGAAGGAGGGGTTAAACTGAGGTGGGGGAGCGGCGGGCAGAATGGGCAAGGGAATATTGGGAAGGATACTAAAGGCCTTTTGAAAAAGCAATATGTGCCTTCTAAAGTCCAAGACTGACAAGACAGGGCTCTCATGAGCCCTCAGGTGGCCAGAGGATAGACAAGGAATGCATAGGAAACTTCAGGGCCAGGAGCTCAGCAAGCACCACTAAGCTATTTACTGGACCCTGATCCTATAAGAGATATTCTGATTGGCTCAGGATCCATTAGTAGGATCAATCAACACATTGATGTTAGTTTCTTAGTCAGAAACTAAGGAGATTCTGTGCAAATGCTCTCACAGTGACTTTCTCAGTCAATCATACAATATCCTAACACTTTAAAGATTGTATCTGATTTATTTACTTTATTTTATGTATGTGGGCATATTGCCTGTATATATGTTTGCATACCACAGCCATTGCTGGTGCCTGTGGAGGTTAGAAGACATCCTGTACCCTGGAACTGGAGTTACAGATAGTTGGTGAGGCACCATGTAGGCACTGGGAACTGAACTCCTCCTGGTCCTCTAGAAGAGCAGCCAACACTCTTAACCACATAGCTATCTTTCTGACCCCATAATATTTTATCTCTTGGTTCTCAGTAACAGAAATAAGTTCTATCATATGGGATCAGCCACGAAACAGACAACTGACAATATCAAAATCTCCCAATGTGTTGAAGAAATGTAAAAGATTAGATTTAGTTAATGAAAATGAGACATCATTTTCAACATCAAAAATCTCCCAATGTGTTGAAGAATGGTAAAAGATTTGATTTAGTTAATGAAAATGTGAAAGATTTATAGCCGTCATTTTGGGAATCAAATTGCAAGAGTCCTGCAATGGAATTACCCTTAGTTCTGGGATGTGGTGTAAGCTATGTGCTGGAATATGGTGTGTGTAATGTGCCCTTACCCTCGGTGCTGGGATGCATTGTGTCATGGCTTTGTAAGAGACATTTTTGGGAAGCAGTGACCTCTTCAGCTTACTACAGACCCCTGGTACTCTGAAAACTTCAAGATGGATGAAAGAGTGAATGGATGAATGAGGGAATGGATGAATGAGGGAATGGATGAATGAGGGAATGGATGAATGAGGGAATGGATGAATGAGTGAATGGATGAATGAGTGAATGGATGAATGAGAGAATGGATGAATGAGTGAATGGATGAATGAGGGAATGGATGAATGAGGGAATGGATGAATGAGGGAATGGATGAATGAGGGAATGGATGAAAGAGTGAATGGATGAATGAGTGAATGGATGAACGAACACCACAAGAGTTTCATTCATGGCCTAGGTGGCCCCCTGGAAAGTCTGGATGGGGTCCTCTACGATCCAGAGGGTAGGAGCCAACTTGTAGGAGAATTCTGTGTCTGTCCAGCTCTCCACAGATGTCAGAGTGAGCTGAGGCCCTGGGTCACTCATTCTAGACCTGGACCCTGAGGTTCTGTCCTCATGGATTCTCCAGGCCACTGACTGAGGGAAGGGCACCACAGGAGAGGGATAGGGGAACTGGTGAAGGCCCAGTGAGGGTTCTAGGTAGTGCCTAGAGGGCATCAGCCTTCCACCACCACCCAACACTGGGAGGCAGAGGGAGAGGCGGGCCAGTCTCTGTGAGGTCAGCCTGGCCCACACAGATAGTTCCAGGACAGTCAAAGCTACATAGAGAGACCCTATCACCCACTCCCAAAGGTTATAGAGTCTTAATCAGTGGGCCAAAAAAATAATAAGGGAAGCTAGAAAGAGAGAAATCTGCAAAATAAAAACAACACATTTAAACATATGGGGTGCAGCCAAAAAGCATACTGGGAAGGAACAGTATGTCTACTGGGAACAGTATGAGCACCGGGAACCCAGAGCTCCAGAGGCCAGAAGAGCAGATGAACTCAGCAGTCACATAAGGAAGGGAACAGCCATCCCAGGAGAGGCTGAGACTATAACACAAGGCAGGGAGGTGAGGACAGGGACCGGTGTAACATGTTCCCACAAAACTGTCAGTATAAAAAGTTTGGGGTCTGTAAAGCATGTCTAATGTGGCCATCTTTCCAACCTCCAGAAGACGACATTACACCAGAATCCATGATGACAAGTCACATCCTGTGTTCTAATGCCCAGGCCAAGCTTGCTATAAGACAAGTCACTGGCCCACTTTTGTCCCCACAAGCCTGGTTTAAATGCCCAGTCAATAGAAAGGTGAAATGGGGTTTTGTAAATGCTTTAATTTTCTTCTTTCACAATCTCCAAGATTGCTGGCCAGAGTCAGCTGCTACTGTGAACAGTGTACCATATTTGTCTGATTTCTCTTTGTGATTAGATGGTGGTTGTAGATTTGGGGACATTCCCACAGAAGGGGACAATTTGCACCTTCCCATCAAGGGCAGCTGCTATCAACCAGATTCCATTGGGGGCCTTTGCCAACACTGTGGTTGGTGGAGGGCAGATTCGTCACTAGCCTTCTGCCATCCTCATGAGAGGATGGAGATGAGGAGACAGGGTCCCTGAGCTAAAGGTAAATTGTGCTGAGACAGGTGAGGGATTCCTTCTCCTGAGGCCAGCAGAACTCAGAATAACCAGTTTCCCCGAATTCTTGACTTCTCCAACCTTATGATAGCAGATTTCTGGTTTCCAGGTAGGACTGGCCAGGCCTGGGGATACTTGGCTTCCAAAGTTTCACACCCTGTGCTCTCCTCACTGGGGCAGCTCCCACCCTCCCTAAGGCACATTCTCCTTATGAGAGATTTCCCAAGGGAGGTAGGGCCCTGTTTGTCTCAGTATGTAGCTCAGGTACTGTGTACAGTGGCGGAACGGATACCTTTCTTAAGCATGTTTCAGTCACATGTTTAACACGAGCTTATGAGCAAAGCCTGCTGGGTGTCACCCTGCATGGAAATCACCCTGTATCCTGGGTGACCCTGGCATCATGGTCTCTCTACCATAGTCTTCAAAGTGCTGGGGTTTCAGTGCCACCAAGCCTCACTGGGGTGCCATCATCTTAAAAATAATAAGACCATTCCCTGTGCCTCAGTTTCCTTACATCTAATAGAAGCTCCCTGACCTAGAGAGTCTCAGTGGGACTCTGTAAAGTGTATGATTTAGAACAGGAATTGGAGACCGTGAGAAAGTCCCTGGCTCTCAGAACCCCATGTCTAATCAGCTTAGTCATCCGGCTCAAACCAGTCTGAGAACATTAGAAAGGGCCTGCCTAGTAAGTGTCCTATCTGTGGTGAAGACCATGGGACCTGGGTAGATGTGGTGGAGACATCACTGAAGTGCATCATAGAGACTCAGGCCATAGGAGTGGACCTGTCTATGGCAGGCTTTTTGTGAGGTTGACACTATTTTCCTCTTCTTTCTTTTTCTTTTTCTTCTTCTTCTCCTTCTCCTTCTTCTCCTTCTTCTCCTTCTCCTGCTCCTCCTGCTCCTCATCCTCCTCCTTCTCCTTCTTCTCCTTCTTCTTCCTTTCCCTCCTCCTCCTTCTCCTCCTCCTTTTCTTCCCCCCTCTTCTATCTAATACACCATTTGAGAATAGGATAGAGTTAATTATAAAGATTTAAAAGCCAGAAGAGATGCCCAAACAATGTACCCATATTTTATTATAATTAACATTCTATATTAAAATGATCCATGAATTACAGTCAATGAATCAATGTCAATTCATTCCACAGTTATTTAAGTTTGCTTGCTTGTTTTCAGATTTTGTTTTTGTTTTTTGAGACAGGATTCTTTGTGTCGCTCTGGATGACCTGGAATTGACTGTTTAGACCAGGCTGGCCTTACATTTAGAGATCTTCCTGCCTCTGCCCTCCACAATCTGGGATTAAAGGTGTGGTCCATCTCTATGGACCCAGCCTCAGTTAATTTAAGATGTAATTCACTTCTCCTGAATGTCTGTTTTCTGATAGGATATCTGGTGATGTTTAATTGTCCTGTCTCCTTGGGTTACTCTTGGTTGTGACAGGTTTTTTAAAAAAATGTTTTTAACCTTTATTTTTATATTATGTGTATGAGTGCTCTAGCTACATGTGTGTCTGTACACTAGATGTGAGTTGGACATCCTGGGACTGGAGCTACAGACAGTTGTGAGCTGGGAATTAAACCCATGCTCTCTGGAAGAACCACCAGTGCTTTTAACTTCTGAGCGATCTCTCCATCCCTTGGTTATAATAGTTTATCAAAATATTTTTGTTTTTTGAGACAGGATCTCTTGTAACACAAGCTAGTTTCTGTGTAGCTAAGGCTGGTCTGATCCTCCTGTCTCTGTCTCCCAAGTTCTAGAGTCACAGGTGTACAGGATGCCTGGCTTCCTTTTCATGTTGATCCTCTTGGTGGCTTTGTAGACGATGATCAGGAGCTTGCAGCATGCCCCTCTCTTGAGGTTTGCTAGATGCTTCCCTGTAGATTCTTGAGAGGAAAAGAACAGAGGGGAGGTGTCTTTCCCTCCTTTTATAGCTAGATCCCCCCCAAACCTTTGTGAACAATATGTGACATTTGTTTTAAGTGGTTTCAAACACACTGTGTATCCAAGGATGACCTTGAACTTCTGATCATCCTGCCTCTACCTCCTGGGTGTTGAGATTAAAATTCTGTGCTACTAGTGACTATAGTTTCTTTATTTGTTTGTTTGTTTTGTGTCCTGGGAATTGAACTAAGGGCTTCATACATACTAAGTGAGTATCAAGTAAGCTATGTTCCTAGCTCTTCTTTTCCTGTTCCAGCCACACTACAAGCCAATAGACTCTGCCTTGAACGCCAGCCCCCTGTGTACAGAGATTCCATTCATGGGCCACAAAGCCTGGGCACTGGGCAAGTGGGGCCATACTGCATCCTAGGGCCAATCTTCAACTTGATTCACCTTAGCACTTTCCCTTCTTGAGGATCTCAGTAGAGATGTGTGGGTGTGCTCTGCCCTCCTTCCTTGGACTCATGATGAGGTCTTTCCTACACACACACTGGTATGATCTACGGAGCCTCCTGTTTCTACAACTATAAACACTTTAGTTCATGACAATAGTGTGCGTCTCTATCCACATTGACTCAAAGAACAGATGTAAGTTTTAAGGCAATACTGAAACTAGAGATTATCTAGTTTCAACCTATCTAGAACAGGTTGAGATGAAAGGAGATATAAACAAGAAGACAGACATCTCATGTGATACTTGGAAAGCTTGACATTTTGAGGACAACAGCTCTGCCCCTTGCAGCTGTCATTAGTGCAGCAACTATCAAAATTCAGAAATGGAAAATCACAGTTCTCAAACTCACAGGGCAGTGAGTGATCAATCCCAGGCAGTCAGAGGAAGATTGGAAACACAGGTAAAAGCTGGAAGACTCACATTTCCAATTTTGTAATTTCGTGTAAAGCCCTAGGAGCCCACGGTTTGACATTGGCATGTAAACAGACAACAAAGGAACAGAGCTGAGATGCAGGGGCGGGTCCACACAGAGATGCCAATCAATCACAGAGGTGCCAATCAATCATAGAGATGCCCACATAGAGATGCCAATCCCAGATGGTGCTGGGAAATAGGATCTCTCATGCACAGAGATGAAGCCCCTTGCCTACCTCACACCATGTAGAAGTTAACAGAAGCCAGATGTGGGGGTGCATGCCTGCCATTCTAGTTCTTGGAAAGCTGAGGTAGAAAGATTGTGGATTTGAGACCAACTTAGAATACAAAAACCTTTTTATAAATACAAAAACAAACAACAACAACAAACAATACCTTCTCCCCAAACACACAACCCAGAAACACACAACCCAGAAACTCCCTCAGTTTGGGAGATGGATTCTTTTTTTTTTTTTTTCATTCTTTTTTTTTTTATTCGATATAATTTATTTACATTTCAAATGATTTCCCCTTTTCTAGCCCCCCCCCCACTCCCCGAAAGTCCCGTAAGCCCCCTTCTCTTCCCCTGTCCTCCCTCCCACCCCTTCCCAGTTCCCCGTTCTGGTTTTGCCAAATACTGTTTCACTGAGTCTTTCCAGAACCAGGGACCACTCCTGCTTTCTTCTTGTATCTCATTTGATGTGTGGATTATGTTTTGGGTATTCCAGTTTTCTAGGTTAATAACCACTTATTAGTGAGTGCATACCATGATTCACCTTTTGAGTCTGGGTTACCTCACTTAGTATGATGTTCTCTAGCTCCATCCATTTGCCTAAGAATTTCATGAATTCATTGTTTCTAATGGCTGAATAGTACTCCATTGTGTAGATATACCACATTTTTTGTATCCACTCTTCTGTTGAGGGATACCTGGGTTCTTTCCAGCATCTGGCAATTATAAATAGGGCTGCTATGAACATAGTAGAGCATGTATCCTTATTACATGGTGGGGAATCCTCTGGGTATATGCCCAGGAGTGGTATAGCAGGATCTTCTGGAAGTGAGGTGCCCAGTTTTCGGAGGAACCGCCAGACTGCTTTCCAGAGTGGTTGTACCAATTTGCAACCCCACCAGCAGTGGAGGAGTGTTCCTCTTTCTCCGCACCCTCTCCAACACCTGCTGTCTCCTGAATTTTTAATCTTAGCCATTCTGACTGGTGTAAGATGAAATCTTAGGGTTGTTTTGATTTGCATTTCCCTAATGACTAATGAAGTTGAGCATTTTTTAAGATGCTTCTCCGCCATCCGAAGTTCTTCAGGTGAGAATTCTTTGTTTAACTCTGTACCCCATTTTTTAATAGGGTTGTTCGGTTTTCTGGAGTCTAACTTCTTGAGTTCTTTATATATATTGGATATTAGCCCTCTATCTGATGTAGGATTGGTGAAGATCTTTTCCCAATTTGTTGGTTGCCGATCTGTCCTCTTGATGGTGTCCTTTGCCTTACAGAAACTCTGTAACCTTATGAGGTCCCATTTGTCAATTCTTGCTCTTCGAGCATACGCTATTGGTGTTCTGTTCAGAAACTTTCTCCCTGTACCGATGTCCTCAAGGGTCTTCCCCAGTTTCTTTTCTATTAGCTTCAGAGTGTCTGGCTTTATGTGGAGGTCCTTGATCCATTTGGATTTGAGCTTAGTACAAGGAGACAAGGATGGATCAATTCGCATTCTTCTGCATGCTGACCTCCAGTTGAACCAGCACCATTTGTTGAAAAGGCTATCTTTTTTCCATTGGATGTTTTCAGCCTCTTTGTCGAGGATCAAGTGGCCATAGGTGTGTGGGTTCATTTCTGAATCTTCAATCCTGTTCCATTGATCCTCCTGCCTGTCACTGTACCAATACCATGCAGTTTTTAACACTATTGCTCTGTAGTATTGCTTGAGGTCAGGGATACTGATTCCCCCAGATTTTCTTTTGTTGCTGAGAATAGTTTTAGCTATCCTGGGTTTTTTGTTGTTCCAGATGAATTTGATAATTGCTCTTTCTAACTCTGTGAAGAATTGAGTTGGGATTTTGATGGGTATTACATTGAATCTGTATAGTGCTTTAGGCAAAATGGCCATTTTAACTATATTGATTCTACCAATCCATGAGCATGGGAGGTTTTCCCATTTTTTGAGGTCTTCTTCCATTTCCTTCTTCAGAGTCTTGAAGTTCTTGTCATACAGATCTTTCGCATGTTTGGTAAGAGTCACCCCAAGATACTTTATACTGTTTGTGGCTATTGTGAAGGGGGTCATTTCCCTAATTTCTTTCTCAGCCTGCTTATCCTTTGAGTATAGGAAGGCCACTGATTTGCTTGAGTTGATTTTGTAACCTGCCACTTTGCTGAAGTTGTTTATCAGCTGTAGGAGCTCTCTAGTGGAGTTCTTTGGGTCACTTAGGTAGACGATCATGTCGTCTGCAAATAATGATAGTTTGACTTCCTCCTTTCCAATTTGTATCCCTTTGACCTCCTTATGTTGTCGAATTGCCCGAGCTAGTACCTCAAGTACAATATTGAAAAGATAAGGAGAAAGGGGGCAGCCTTGTCTGGTCCCTGATTTCAGTGGGATTGCTTCAAGTTTCTCTCCGTTTAGTTTGATGCTGGCTACCGGTTTGCTGTATATTGCTTTTACTATGTTTAGGTATGGGCCTTGAATTCCTGTTCTCTCCAAGACTTTAAGCATGAAAGGATGCTGAATTTTGTCAAATGCTTTTTCAGCATCCAATGAAATGACCATGTGGTTTTGTTCTTTGAGTTTGTTTATGTAGTGGATTGTATTGATGGATTTCCGTATATTGAACCAACCCTGCATTCCCGGGATAAAGCCTACTTGATCATGGTGGATGATCGTTTTGATGTGTTCTTGGATTCGGTTGGCAAGAATTTTATTGAGTATTTTTGCATCGATGTTCATAAGGGAAATTGGTCTGAAGTTCTCTTTCTTTGTTGGATCTTTGTGTGGCTTTGGTATCAGCGTAATCGTGGCTTCGTAGAAGGAATTGGGTAGTGTTCCTTCTGTTTCTATTTTGTGGAATAGTTTGAAGAGTATTGGTGTTAACTCTTCTTTGAAGGTCTGGTAGAATTCTGCACTGAAACCATCTGGTCCTGTGCTTTTTTTGGTTGGAAGACTTTCTATGACTCCTTCTATTTCTTTAGGCTTTATGGGACTGTTCAGATGGTCTAGTTGGTCCTGATTTAATTTTGGTATTTGGTATCTGTCAAGGAAATTGTCCATTTCCTCCAGATTCTCCAGTTGTGTTGAGTACCGTCTCTTGTAGTAGGATCTGATGATTTTTTGGATTTCCTCAGTTTCCGTTGTTATGTCTCCCTTTTCATTTCTAAGTTTGTTAATTTGGATACTTTCTCTGTGCCCTTTGGTCAGTCTGGCTAAGGGTTTATCTATCTTGTTGATTTTCTCAAAGAACCAGCTCCTGGTTTTGTTGATTTTTTGTATGGTTCTCTTTGTTTCTACTTGATTGATTTTGGCCCTGAGTTTGATGATTTCCTGCCTTCTACTCCTCCTGGGTGAAATAGCTTCTTTTTGTTCTAGGGCTTTCAGGTGTGACCAATTATATGGTCGATTTTGGAGAAGGTACCATGAGGTGCTGAAAAAAAGGTATATTCTTTTGTTTTAGGATAGAATGTTCTATATATATCAGTTAAATCTAATTGGTCCAAAGCTTCAATTAGTTTCATTGTGTCCTTGTTTAGTTTCTGTTTTCCTGATCGGTCCATTGAGGAAAGTGCAGTGTTTAAGTCACCCACAATTATTGTGTTAGGTGCAATGTGTGCTTTGAGTTTTAATAAAGTTTCTTTTATGAAAGAGGGTGCCCTTGCATTTGGAGCATAGATGTTCAGGATTGAGAGTTCTTCTTGTTGTATTTTTCCTTTGACCAGCAAGAAGTGTCCCTCAGAGTCTCTTTTGATGACTTTGGGTTGAAAGTCAATTTTATCTGATATTAAAATGGCTACTCCAGCTTGTTTCCTGAGACCATTTGCTTGTAAAATTGTCTTCCAGCCTTTTACTCTAAGGTAGTGTTTGTCTTTGACCCTGAGGTGTGTTTCCTGTAAGCAGCAAAATGTAGGGTCCTGTTTACGTATCCAGTCAGTTAGTCTGTGTCTTTTTATTGGGGCATTGAGTCCATTGATGTTAAGAGATATTAAGGAATAGTGATTGTTACTTCCTATCATTTTTGACGTTATTTTTTAAATTTGATTGCTTAACTTCTTTTGGGTTTGATGAAAGGTTACTATCTTGCTTTTTTCAGGGTGAAGTTTCCCTCCTTGTATTGGTGTTGTCCTCCTATTATCCTTTTTAGGGCTGGGTTTGTGGATAGATATTGGGTGAACTTGGTTTTGTCGTGAAATATCTTAGTTTCTCCATCTATGGTGATTGAGAGTTTTGCTGGATATAGTAGTTTTGGTTGGCATTTGTGTTCTCTTAGAGTCTGCATGAGATCTGCCCAGGACCTTCTAGCCTTCATAGTCTCAGGTGAAAAGTCTGCTGTGATTCTGATAGGTCTTCCTTTATATGTTACTTGGCCTTTTTCTCTTACTGCCTTTAATATTCTTTCTTTGTTTAGAACATTTGGTGTTTTGATTATTATGTGACGGGAAGTATTTCTGTTCTGGTCCAGTCTGTTTGGAGTTCTGTAGGCTTCTTGTATATTCATGGGCATCTCTCTCTTTAGGTTAGGGAAGTTTTCTTCCATAATTTTATTGAAGATATTTGCTGGCCCTTTAAGTTGTAAATCTTCACTCTCATCTATGCCTATAATCCTTAGGTTTGGTCTTCTCATTGTGTCCTGGATTTCCTGGATATTTTGGGTTACAAGCTTTTTGCATTTTGCATTTTCTTTAACTGTTGAGTCCATGGTTTCTATGGAATCTTCAGCATCTGAGATTCTTTCTTCTATTTCTTGTATTCTGTTGTTGATATTTGCATCTCTGTCCCCTGATTTCTTCCCAAGGCTTTCTATCTCCAAAGTTGTCTCCTTTTGAGTTTTCTTAGTTGTTTCTACTTCTGATTTTAGATCCTGGATGGTTTTGCTTAGCTCCTTCACTTGCTTGTTTGTGCTTTCCTGTAATTCTTTAAGAGATTTTTGTGTTTTTTCTTTCATGACCTCAGCCTGTTGACCAAAGTTCTCCTGTATTTCTTTAAGAGATTTTTGTGTTTCGTCTTTCATGACCTCAGCCTATTGACCAAAGTTCTCCTGTATTTCTTTAAGTGTTTTTTGCATTTCCTCCTTGTTGGCTTTTGTATTCTCCTGGATTTCTTTCAATGATTTTTGTGTTTCCCTTGCAAGGGCTTCTAACTTTTGATCCATTTTCTCCTGAATGTCCTTCATGTGTTCCTGTACCAGCGTCATGACCAGTGATTTTAAATCCAAATCTTGTTTTACTGGTGTGATGGGGTATCCAGGACTTGCTGGTAGAGGAGAATTTGGTTCAGATGTTGCCATATTGCCTTGATTTCTGTTAGTGACGTTCCTGCGTTTGCCTTTTGCCATCTAGCTCTCACTGGTGTTACTTGGTCTTGTCAGTGCTGGACTCACCAGTGCAAGCTGCCCCTTCCCCGTTGGCCTCTGGTGCACAGCTTACACTCTGCACTGCCTGTAGACAGGGTGCTGTTGTCCAGGCTGTTCAGATCCCGAAGCAGGCACCTGAAGGCTCCCGCTGGGGCCCGCAGGATTTATTGGAGCACACCGACTTCTCTCAGCTGGCCGCCCGGAAGCCCCCACTAGCCTCTTGAGGGACCTGGAGATGTGGCGGCCACCCAGGCTGATCTGAAGCGGAGAGAGTTGACCTGAGGGCTTCTGCCTGAGGCCTTGCCCCAGATTGTGTCTGTGGGCCAGATGGAACCCGTGTGCATCCCCAGGGAGCTCCGAAGGTGTATGTTGCTGTGACCTCCCCTGTGTTCCGCTCACTCCGCTGGGCAGCTGATTTCCCCAACCGGGCTGGCGCACACTAGGTTAGCCTTGTCGCCCGGGCCCTGAGTCCAGGCAAACGCCTGGGAGGCCAAGGTCTGAGCAAAGTTCCCCTAGGGCTATGACTGTTATTTGGGTCTGCCGGGTGACCCGGATGGCGGGCGTGCGCGTCCGCGCTCCCCGAAAGCACCGGGAGAGTCTGTTGTGCTAATAACCTCCTGGGCGGGTTGACACACAGATGGCCCACCAAGCCGCCCAGTTCTTGGGGTCAGTCCTGTGCCTTTTGGGGCCTAGACCCCCGTTTTGTTAGCCTCAGGCTACGCTTGTTAGCAGTCTCTGCCCTCCCGAGCACTCTGGCTCCTGTAGGCAAAATGGCGGCGCGTGCGCCGGCCGGGGCAAAAAAAAAAAAACTCCTGGCTGGGTTGGCGCCCCGATGGCCACTCGAACAGCCCAGGGCCTGGGTGCAGGCCAACGCCCGTCTGGCTCAGACCCCTGCGGTGTTGGGCCTAGGATTATGTTTGTGTACCTCAGTCTGACCGATCTCTGGAGCCCGGGATCAAGATGGAGGTGAGTCTCTCCTCGGGAGATGGATTCTTAAGAGTATATTTTCCCCAAGCCTGAGAAACAAACAAACAAACAGCAGTATATGAATTGGACTTCGTTAAATGGTGGTGTGGCTCAGTAATTAAGAGCATGTAATGCAGGCCTGAAGAGAGGACTCTATGGTCAAGAGCACAAGATGCTTCTAGGGACTGAGTTCTGTTCCCAGCATCAACAACTCCCTGTAATTCTAGCTCCAGAAGACCTGACGCCCTGGCCTCCAAGAGGACCTGAATGGACAAACATGCACAAGTACACACAGTTGTTTTGAAAAATTAAAAAAATTTCATAACTGAAACATAAAAGGTGGAGTTGGCTAGAAGGGTTCATTGGCAGCTGAGAGTTGACAGCTCTTGTAGAGGACTATGTTCTAAAGCTCAGTTCCCAGCACCATGTTGGACAACTCAATGCTGCCTGTAACTCTAGCTCCAGGGGATCTGATGCCCTCTTCTAGCTTTCATGGACACATACTCACACACATTCACACACACTCACACACATATGCACACTCACACACACATTCACACACACACACTCACACACATACAGTCACTCACACATATGCACACAGTCACACTCAAGTCACACACTCACACACACTCATACACATATGCACATTCACACACACTAACAGTCACTCACACACACACTCACACAAACTTACATTCACATAGTCACACACATTCACACACTCTCACACACATTCTCACACACATTCTCTCTCTCTCTCTCTGTGTCTCACTCACACACACACACACACACACACACACACATTAACGATATACAGATGTCAGTGAAGATGTGAGAAGACACTTGGCATTATCTACCTCTTAGGAAACACAGTACAAACCATCCAAGATTCCTCCTCATCTGAACAAGAATGGCTATCTTAACAAGGGATTTGGACCAGTCATATGGCTCAGTATGTGACATCGTGGGCACCAAGATCAACAACTAAGAAGTGGGGTCTCATGAAACTGAAAATCTTCGTTAAGGCAAAGGACACTGTCAAGTGGAAAAAGAGGCGGCCTACAGAATGGAAAAGGATTTTCTCTTTTTATTAACTCCACATCCAACAGAGGTCTAATACCTGAAATATATAAAGAACTTATCAGATTATATGTAAAAATAGCACAATTAAAGTGGGGTACATATCTAAACAGAGAATTCTCAATAGGGGAATCTCAAATGGCTAAAACAACACTTAAAGAAATGTTCAATATACTTAGCCATCAGGGTAATGCAAATCAAAACTACTTTTCATTCCATTTTAGTAAACCTGGCAGAATGGCTAGGATCAATAACTCAAGTGACAGCTCATGCTGGTGAGGATGTGGAGGAAGGAGAACACTGCTCCATTGCTGCAGGAGTGTAAACTTGGACAGCCATGATGGAAATCCATAGGGTTGTTCCTCCAGAAACTGAGAATCGATCTTTCTCAAGACCCAGCTATACTGTTCGGGGATATACCCAAATGTTGATCCATCCTACCACAAGGACGCATGCATAACATGTTCATTGCTGTTTAATTCAAAGGGGTCAGAAACTGGACACAAACTAGATACTTCTCATCAGTGGATAAAGAAAAATGTGGTTCATTGACCCAATGGAGTATTACTCAGCTGTAAAAAAAAAAAAAAAAAAAAAAAAAAAAAAAAAAAAAAAAACCAACAACAACATCATGAAATTTGCAGGCAAATGGTTGGAACTAGAAAAAAAATCCCTAGTGAGGTATCCCAGATGCAGAAAGACAAATATTGTATGTATTCATTTACAAGTGGATATTAGCTATTAAGTAAATTATTATCAAGCTACAGTCCACAGACCCACAGAGGTTAGGTAAAGAGGAGGTCTCTTGGGGACATATGAGCTCCCATGGAAGAAGAAATAAAATAAATTTTGTGAGTGGACTGGGGGCAGATGGAGATGGAGATTGGAGCAGGAGTGATCGGGTTGTGGAGGGATGAAGAGTGGGGGGCAGTGGGGGAGCAACTGGAATTAGGAAACATTGCATGGGTGATAGAGAAACCTAGTGCAGTCGAAACTTCCAGGAATCTATGAGGGTGACCTTAGTGAATGCCCCACCTAATGAAAGATATAGAGTGCAAATTGGCCATCTTTTGTAGCCAGACAATGGTTTTTCAATGGTGAGACTGGGTTATGTTCAGTTGTTGGCCAAGGAAATCCTGTGGAGATCCCTAGACAACTGACTGACTGACTGACTGACTGACTGACTGACTGACTGACTGACTGACTGACTGACTCTCTGAAAACTGACAGTGGGGTCCCTTTGCCAAAACAGCATCCACACAGACCATTGAGTGTTAAGAGGTTACACTGGTGCCTGCCGGGAGCTTTCATCCCTGTTTTAGCCTCTTTGGTGTGAGAAGATACTCTTGCCAGCTATGGAAAGAGAAACCTGGACATTCACCCAGCTAACAAAACCCTCACCCTACAGTTGGTCCTGCCTGCAAGGTGTGCTGGGGCAGTGGTGCCCGAGAACTTGTGGGAGTTGTCAACCAATGCTTGGTTTAACTTGAGGCCCATGACTATAGGACAAGTGGACCATGCCACCAGACAGAAGAACCGGTAAAGTTGAGAAGGCTCAAAACCCAGGGAATCTCAGAATTGAGAACATCAGGCATGGAGCCAGCTCCCTACCAAACTATCTGATCTGGGATGCATAACCAAGACACCCCACTGAGAGAACCATGACAATCAGTCAGGTAATGCAAAAAAATTGTAGTTCTCCATGCTAATGAGTTATCTAAATAGACCTTTAATGTTCAGCCAACAAATGAGCTTCCCTTCCTGGGTGTTCCTTCCCGCAAAAGGTATTTAATTCCTGGTTCACCCATATTAAGGTGTATGCATTTATAGCCACCATCAAATAAAACAGTTTGGACAAGCATGGATCATCTCCTTCATCAAGGATGGCCATGGACTGGTGGGGGTGGGGGAAAGCCTTTGTTGCAAAGAGCCCCACCCAAACCTCCCTCACAAGACCTCCTCTCTTTAAACCCCTCAGTACCCTCAGCACTCACTTGGAACCAAAACGGAATCTACCCCAGTCCTGGGCTCAGCATAGGTAACCTGATGCATAGGTATCCTGAGAGGACTATGAACCTCTGTTCCGGACTCCCAGTGGCATCCCAGTGGTTTCTGGATACACAGGAGGCCAGGAAGCACAGTATCCGTCTCAGACTGTACTGTTTCTCCTCCGGGGAAACACAGATAGTGACTTGCCCGTGGAGCTCAGGCATGCCAGTGGTGTGGCACAAGGAACAAAGTGCTTCTTGGATTTGCAGAACATGGATAAAGGATGACTTTCAGGAGGGTGGGTAACCCCAAAGCAATTGCACCATGAGTCTCACATCACCATGGACAAAGATTCCCCTCCCCCACTTAACCTCCCATACTTTATATACACTCGTACCTCCCCAGTCCATGAGGTTGTGTGCACTTAGGGTATTACTGTCTGACATCTAACGGCCCTCGCTATCCCTTTCTTGTCCTCCTCCTCCTCTTCCTCTTCTTCCCCCTCTTCTCTCCTCTTTTTCTTCTCTCACGTCCTTCTCCTCCTTCTCCTCCTCTTGGTTTTTTGTTTTTGTTTTTGTTTTTGTTTTTTGTTTCCTTCCTTCCTTCCTTCCTTCCTTCCTTCCTTCCTTCCTTCCTGTCTTTCTTTCTTTCTTTCTTTCTTTCTTTCTTTCTTTCTTTCTTTCTTTCTTTCTTTCTTAGACAGGGTTTCTCTGTGTACCCCTGGCTATCCTGGAACTCACTGGATAGATCAGGCTGTCCTGGAACTCACAGAGATCCACCTGCCTCTGCCTCCCAAGTGCTGGGATCAACTGTCTGGCCACCATGACCTTGTCTCTCCCTTTTTTTCTGTGAAGGAATCAACAGACAACAGGCTGTTCTGAAGAAGATGCTGATTGTCCTGCTGCAGGACAGCATTCTATAACACATTCCCATGTGTGCATTCATGATCCACACCCACATTGCACACACGTTTCTATGGCTACAATGAAAACTACAAGCTCTTGTTTACAGAGCTTGTAACTGTATTAAGGGGTGGCAGTATTTGAAAGCATGAGAACCAGTGCTCTACAAGATAGCACTGGCTTCCAGAGAAGGAATCCCTGTGCTATTCCTGCTGTAACCTCCCTCTTACTCTTAGGATGGGTCTTTGTCTCAATAGTTCTTACTGATGACACTATAGTGGCTTTCCTGTGCAAGGGCCCTGTCAGTCACTCTCAGAGAATGGGGTACCAGCTCTGTGGATGCATCTTCTCCAGGCTTAGTGTCTACATGCCCATAGGGGTCCTCCTCCTCATACCCTGGAAAGCCTGTGTAGTGTCCTATTCAGGATTAGCCTAGATCACAGACAGTGCTCTTGAGGCCAGGCCTAGCAGGGGACACACTTAGATGGTGGTCGTAAGTGTGATAGCTGGAGTTGTTACACATCAAACTTC
Source organism: Apodemus sylvaticus (assembly GCF_947179515.1). Taxonomy (NCBI): domain Eukaryota; kingdom Metazoa; phylum Chordata; class Mammalia; order Rodentia; family Muridae; genus Apodemus; species Apodemus sylvaticus. The sequence continues at coordinate 95,841,749 of NC_067481.1, forward strand.
CACAAAAATTGTTCAGTCCAGGTCATTATCTTTAAAAGAAAAAATCAGATGGGCTTTCTTTGATGGACGCTGGAGCTTGGGTGTTTTTCCTGCTACAGTGCTGGTTGAAACAAGAATCTGTGCTTAGTAGACCAGCAGTGTGACATTGAGTGATGCCCTGAGTCTGATATCCTTGCTTTTTAAATAGCAAAATGCTCTTTAAGAGATAAGCGAATTAAGTGTAAAAGAAAAGAAAATTAAGTGAAGAAAATCATAACTGAATGGTGGGGCGGTCTGCACAGAGATGTTTCCGTCCACCCTGGCCATTCTCATGAATGAGACACTGTATCTAGATGCCCCTGATAGGTATCTTGGGAACCTTTTCTTAGGGACACTCCTCACTGGGAACAGCTCCTTCCTCCCAAGTCAGGTGAGATTGCCCCTGAACTCCAGGTTAAGAACCATGGAGACAGTGGTTTTTCCCTAAGGACACACAGCAGCAGACAGGCTGGAGACCCTGGACCTCTCTCCCTGATTACCTCTGCGTCTGATCCCATGAGATGAGACCAGGAAAAGTGTGACCCTGGGCACTCAAGACCAGCAGGTCAATGCATGGAGACACTCTTCTATGTGAGGTAGAGTTGTCTAGACAGAATGGCCCAAGCACCTGACCTCTTTCCTATTTCCAGATATTCCTAATCCCAGGGACATCCTGCTTGGTTACGGACTCCAAAGCCAACTTCCCATCTGCTCAAGGCTCAGCCTGAACTTCCATCAATCCAATGATAATCAGGAAAACCCAGCAAATAGCTTGCATTCCACAGCCCCATCATCTGGGCCCTTGATTACTCCTGCTCCCTCAACTTCAACCTGAGGATGCTGGGAACCAGACAACCTCACACGTGACCAAGCATCATACATGACTGCTCATGTGGACAATGGAGATTTCTCCCTGGATCACCCAGAACTGGAGAGGAGGACTTTTCTGGTCTTGGGAAAGTACTGTGCCTATCCCAGGGCTACTTCATCATTAATCCATGTTCCCCTCATACACAGGCTGGGATCTATCTGGGGCCATCTTATCAGCTATAACTCAAGTGTCCCAAGAACTCTGTTCATTTTAATCTCAAACAGTGGTACCCAAGTGCTGGTACCTCAACCCAACTCTCCCTCTTGCAACACCAGCCCTGGGCAGCCACATCCTTTCCCTAACGGCATCCCTGAGCGCAGAACTGCGACAGGACCTCTCACTGGCTAGCTTGTGGTTCCAAGCTAACGGCTCCCTGACCCAACTCACATGGTCTCTAGTTCTTTCTGATAGTATCACTGGATCTGTTCATTCATGGTGGCCTGGTCCTGCCTCTATCAGGGTGTCCAGGTGTCCTATCTCTAGGTCTTGTTGCCTATGAGCAACAGCAGGATCACCAATGCAGGGCCTCAGGTGACCTCACACAGACAAGGCAGCCTGGGGTTGCAATGGGCACAGGGAGCAGGAAATGGTTTCTCCTGTAGGAGTCATCTGGTTACTCCTTATGCTGTGCTAGGTTTCTTCAACAATGGAAAGGGCCCAACCCTGACCTTACTTCCTGTCTGTGCCCCATGCATCTGTCCAGATGGTCATCCTTTGTCTGAGAGGACCTATCTCTCCCTCTTTGCCATTCCTGGTTTTGTTTAGTGTTGTTTCTTTGAGATAAGTCTCACTATGTAGCCCCACTTAGCTAGGAGCTCGCTATTTAGGACAGACTAGCCTTAAACTCTCAGAGATCCGCCTGCCCCTGCTTTCTGAGTCAAGGATTAAACATGTGTTGCCACCATGCCCAGCCGGCTGTCCTGTCTTGATGGCCCATTCATGTCTCACACTAGTCTATCTTTTTCTCAGGCTGAGACTTCTGACCACAGTCCCTTCTAGTCTAGCCACCTTGCATGAGCCCCAGATCCAGGAATGTTATGCCCTGATACTAGGCTTTCATGGTTCCCCCAAAGTCAGGAGACAACATCCAGGAATTTGTTTTCTCCTATCCTATGAGTCCCTGGGGATGAACAGGTCTTCAGACTTGACTGCAGCATTCTTACCAACTGACCCATCTCACCCGCCCCTGTGAGCACATAGGAACCATCTTCAGCCTCCTAAGCGTCACAGTTGTGCATGAATTTTGCAGATGTGTGTCTCCTACACACACTGTTCCAGGGATGGAGGTGAGCAGGGATGGAAGTGTCTCAGCCCCCAGGGTGAGTTGGTAGGGAGTAGACAGTTAGGATCTGTGCAGCACCAACCCCAGTTTCTTTCTCTCCAGTGTCTCTGTCCCCTCCCTACCACCTGCAGCAGGTTCAGGGGCAGAGAGTGGATGATGTCATCTGTGAGCAGCCATACCATAATGCCACCAGGCACCACCCACAGGGCCACAGTTCCATCCTAGATGACGTGTGTGTGCTCGCAGTGAGGACCGTGGGGCCTGCCATGTGAGTTCAGTTGACTTCCTCCTTCCTGTTTCCAATCCCACTTCAGGGCCAATATCCACAGATGCTCTTCTAGGGTGACTCAGGTGGCCCTCTGGTCTGCAGGGTTGCAGGCTCCTGGAACTTGGTAGGAGTGGTGAGCTGGGGCTATGGTTGAGCCCTGAAGGACCTCCCCAGGGTCTATGCATGAGTGCAGTCCTTCCTGCCCTGGATCATGCAGCAGACGAAGTTCTCCTGAGCCCTGCTGGCCTGTTCTGGTTCCAGAAGATGAGTTTCCCAGTACCCACTGCTTCAGCCTTTGCCTGGTTTTCTGAACCTGTCCTGTCCTCTGGCCTTCTGGAATCTGGACATCCCTGACACAGCACAGGAAGCAGGGATGACAGTGGCCAGGGTAGGTGCTCTTGGCTTGAGGGAAGGTGGAGAGGAATGGAGACTTTCTATGCATGCAGCTGTTGAAGGGACCGAGCGACTTTGCTTTCTGCTGTTCTTAATAAAGGTCGTGTGCACACGCAAGTTCAGGGTCTCCTGTAAGTTTTCTATTTCCTTCTCTTTGGAAGAGATGCCCACAGGTGTGGTTTTCATGTCCTGAGAGAATTACCTGCTTGTGCTGCTTAATGTCCTTGTGTTCTGTGTCCTTGTCCTGGGTAGGTATCCAGAATGGTACCACTGGGTCTTTTTTTTAAATGCTCCTCTAAAAGTTTCCTTCTTTGTTTCTTTCTTTGTTTCTTTGTTTCTTTGTTTCTTTCTTGCTTTCTTTCTTTCTTCCATTTTTTTAAAAAGAGTTATTTATGTATGTACACTGGAGCAATTTTCAGACTCACCAGAAGAGGGCATTAGATCTCATTACGGATTTCTGTGAGCCACCATGTTGTTGCTAGGATTTGAACTCAGGACCTTAAGAAGAACAGTCGGTTCTCTTAACCACTGAGTCATCTCTCAAGCCCCCACAACTGGGTCTTAATATCTTGGCATTCCAAACGTACCTGGACTCCAGGTGTGGCCATACTGTACACACTGGGTTTGGGGACAGGGGAGACCTTCAGCATGACAAAAGATATTAGCCATCAGAAGTGGCAGAGTGTGCTTGGGATGAATGACTCACAGAAAGTCCCTGGCCTTCCTCCTCATGTCGCTCTGTGCTGGGACTCTGTAGACTCTGTGCATACAGAATAGGTTACCTGTAGAACATAGGGACTGAAAAAAGTACCTGCATCAGTACCACCCCCAGAGTCCTGCACTGACACGAATGTCCTAATTTCCTGCTGCGGGATCGGCAGGTGAGGATGAACGTGGTAGCAACTGGTCTTATCTAGAGCACATTCTGAGTTTGCCAAGGAGGATGCCCACAGGTGTGTAAGGATGATCTGGGCTTCATCCCAGTGGCACATAGGGGACAGGACAGGAGGGACAGGGTTGTAGTCTTGTTTGGAACTAAGCTCAGAACAGCATAGATTTACCCAAGCTGCATGGATGTGTGAAGAGTTCTACTCAGTGTTCACCAGAGGGTGAGAGGGAAATAGGATTGCAGGGGTGGTCCCACCCCCACCACAAACACACAGGCCTATGGCCAGTATCTTATTGAGCAGGACTTTAGGGCTGGACTGTATTCAAAAAAGACTAGGAATCAGCCAGTTCTGTGGCCCGCTGCAGGTCCCTGATACCATGAAACAACCACTGCCTAAGTCCACCCCTGCATCAGCTCCCGGGTCTCTAGCAGAGATCCACCCCAGGATCATGGTACCTTCTGTGTCCTGCACTTTGGCACCTCCACGGCTGGGACTGAGGGAGGCCAAGAGGGAGGATGAGCCCTGCTACCTCTGCACATCTGTCTCTGGCTTTGCGTGGCTGGAGATGGCTTTAACAAGAAGAACAGCCAAAGAAAGTTTGTCAGGCAATTGCAGAAAGCCAAGGACTGGACTTGCTTTCAGTGGGAAAATGCTTGTTGCTATTCATTCGCAGCGCCTCCAGGTGGCGATGCAGGACGGGAATCGGGAATTGTGGTTCAGGTGTGCAGACAGGTAGGTGAGCAAGGGGTTCCTCCTTAAGGAAGCCCAATGCTTCCTGGTGCAGGGACTGCAGTTTTGTGTTCAGCAGGCAGAAAGCATCATTACCCACTCTTCAGGGTCCTTTTGAAGTTTATTTCTTTTGGAGGAGAGAGATCTTTGTGGCTTAGACTGGCCTCAAATTTCAATGCCAAGCTCTTTCAGAATGTTCACTCTTTTCATAGGCTTTTATCTGCTATTTTCTGGGCTGCTGGTGAATGAAGGTGGGCAGCCCAGGTTGTATTCGACTGCAGAGTTTGGAATTAGATGTGATGGTAAGCAGGATTTGTGGACTTGGTACCTTCTACAGGAAAGTAGGTTGTGACAGGTTATATGCATGGCCAGGCTCCCAGCATTGCCCCCCCCCCCCCAGCTCCCAGAGTCTCATGGGACCACACAGATTAGGAGTTTTGTGATGCAGATGTGGCTGTGAAACCCTCAGAATCTGGGTAGAAAGTGGGTCCCATCAGTTTGCTGTGCTCTGCCTGACCCACACTCTCTGGCTCCTGATTGGCAGGAAGCCAGGTGGCTTCTTGTGGAAGTAATCAATGCCCTGTCTATTTTGGAGTTTTGCATGTATAGGAAAAAGTCTACCATCAGGCTAGGTTCCCAGTCCTTTTTGGCATTTTGAGGCAGCATTGTTAGGTTGACAGTCTGTCTTAACCTCACAGGCAGTCCTTCTGCCTCAGCCTCTCCCGTGGCTGATTATGCAGGCCTGTGTCTCCAGACTTGGGTCTCCTCTGCTCTGTTTCTGAGCACACATGGAGTTTCCCACGGTGTCCTGGCTTTTCCCTTGTGGCTAATACTGTCTGTTGAAGGAATCCACAGGATTCGCTCCTCCTGATACAAGTTAATGGACATTTGGACCGTTTCTAATTTGGACTCTTTGGAGTACCATTGCTTTAAACAGTTTGTATGTTGTGTGAACACATGTTTTCTCTTGGAGGAGCACAGCTGTGATGGAGGACTCACACTGAATGTTTGAAGGATACAAGGCTTTCAGATTTGTGCTTGTGATTACATCCTGTTGGCTGTGAATAGGACTGGGCTTCTAATCAGGTCTTGGTGTCTACCAAACCCTCCTTAGCTTCAGGAACTCTAGGCAGGGCTGGGTTGGGGGTGCAGAGCTTCATCCTGGACTTTATATGTGACAGTTCCCCCACACTCTCTTTAGATCAGGATGGCTTCAAACTTGCAGTGATCCCCCTGCTTCAGCCTCCAGACTGTTAGCCTTAGAAACATTAATCCACCATGGCTAGTTCTGTGTTCTTCCTTCCTCCATCCCCACTCTGTCACTTCTTTCTTTCTTTGTTCTAACCCACAGGACAGTCAACAGGGCCCCCAGAACTACCTAAGGGGAAGGCGAGAGACAAGAGACATGAGAAGACGGAAAGCAAGTCTGATTCTGATCAAGCTTTCAAATTTTATTTTTTACACAAGCCAATTAAAAGGAATGGTAAAGGTGTAGGGAGGAGTTAAGGGGGAACAATCTCATGGGGGCTGACATCCTTTTTAAGAAACAGTTTCTCATAATTTCTGGGTAAGGCTAGTTATTTCTGCTGAAATCTTGGCATGATAAAAAGGGGGTCATGAGGAGGTGAAGTAGAAAAGGGTTGCTATAGTAACCTATCCACAGATGAGCTACAAAAGGATGGGGTTTTGATATCTATGTAAGAATGGCTCCTGGTATGGAGATCTAAGTGAGAATGACTCCTGGCATCGAGGTCTAGGTGGGGATGGCTCCTGGCATTTCCTGTCTTTCTTTGTTTCTTTGTTTCTTTGTTTCTTTGTTTCTTTGTTTCTTTGTTTCTTTGTTTCTTTGTTTCTTTGTTTCTTTGTTTCTTTCTTTCTTTCTTTCTTTCTTTCTTTCTTTCTTTCTTTCTTTCTTTCTTTTGTTCATTCATTCATTCTTTCTTTCTTTCTTCCTTCCTTCCTTTCTTTCTTTCTCTCTTTCTCCTCTCTCTCCCTCCCCCTCTCTCTGACTCTCTCTCTCTTTCTCTCTCTCTCTCTCTCTCTCTCTCTCTCTCTCTCTCTCTCCTTTTCAGACAAAGCCTCCTATAGCCCAGGTTAGCTTTGAACTCCTGAAAGTCTCACTTCTAAGTGCTGCAGTTACAGATGTGCATCACCATGCAGGTCTCTTACTTTTATTTTTAATTTTGCTTTGATAAAACATCTTAATGAAATAAACTTAAGGCTGAAATGTTTATTCTGGCTCCCAGTCCAAGATACACTCAACACTGTGGGGAAGGTGTGGAGGCAGGGGCATGAGTCGAGTAGTCATATAATGGTCACAGTCTAGGAACCTAGAGCCAAGTATGAAAGAAGATTCATACATAAAGATTCACAGCATCTAGGAGCCCACCAGGGAGTGGTGCCCGGACAGTAGATGCTTCCTCCCACCTCAATCAATGTAACATAAGCTGACTCCGTATGCAGGCCCAGAGGCCCTTCTCTCAGGTGATTCTGTCAGGATGGAAATCAACACTGTCACATTCAGCTTATTCTGGGCAGGGAACCAAACTCAGTTCCTCCTGAATGTTAGACAAGCACTCTGCCAACCGGGCCACACTCTGTGTCTGTTCTCCCTGTCTCTAATTAGCATTTGTCAGGGCCAATGGTTTTCATTTTACCACATGTCCATATGGTTTATTTGCATATCTTTTTTGGTGAGCATGCAAACTTTTTTACTTTTTTTTTCAAATTGCTTCCTGAGTGCTACATAATATACATCTTGAATCCAAGTATTGTAAACATTTAGATGTTCTATGGAGGACTGATCTTGGTGCACAGCACGGAGGGTAGACATGAACAGAATGCATGACAGGAGTGGAGGGGAGCTGAGAGGTCTGAGGGATTTGGCCATTTCTAGTTCTGGGCCAGAAGGCTGTGGAGTCTGTCTATCATGGTGACAAGACCAGGCCTGGGCCTCGATTTTGCTGTAAATTGGGAGGAGGAAGGAGGGATGAGGTACGAGTGAGGACCAATGAGGGATGAAGGAGGAGGTAAGTTTTCTTACCTCCAACAGCATCTTCATCCTGCTACATTTGTCACGGAAGAGCTGTTACCTCCATCTGTCTTCACATGAAGTCTGAAGCCCAGAATGCAGAGACCAGCTCAGAGGCAGAATACAGCAGAGATAGGATGCTGTCCTCACTGAAACCTGGGTTTATTTTCCCACTGTGGGAAGGCCACAGGGTCCCCTCCAGGCAGCCCTTCTGATTCCTGCAGGATACACTCTCTCACATCTGGGAGCCCAGCCTCTGGGGCTCCTCAGAAAGCCTGTGTGAGCTTAGGCCTCTGTGACAACACACCTTCCTCAGTGTCCCTGTTCCCACATCCGGCCCTGGGTCTTCTGACTCCACCTCAGGTCAGAGGGTCCAAGTCTCTGTCTCCCTAGCAGGGTTTCCTGTCATGGCTGGGGCCTCGTGGCCAGAGTGCAGAGTGCAGGACTTTTCTCAGTTCCAAATCTCAGGGCAGGGTGGGAGGGTTCCATTGACACTCTCCAGATCAGGTGTTGGGGAACTGAGGCTGGGGAGAGTTGTTCTGTCCTCCTCCAGTATGTGACATCATGTGACATAATGTGGCTATTTCAGGCCTGCCTGTCCCACAGTTGAAGCTCAAGACTGTACAGTAGGTGCAGGGGGGACAACAGGACAGCTAAGAGCAAGAACTGCTTTTGTAGGCAACCCAGGCATGGGTGGTTTTCCACCACCTGTTACTCCAGCTCCAGGACATCTATCACCCTCCTGTGGCCACTATCAGTACCTGCACTCATGTGCGCAGGTGGCTCTCCCCACATTATTAAAAATACATCTATAATAAAAGAATGGACACTAAGCGTTTTACCTAGTTAGGTATGAGTAATGACATGATGTGAGTCTTGGCCTGCCTACCTCAGGCGGCAGTCTATGAAGGGACTGTTTGGGAGGTAGGAACTGTCAGCTCATCCCAGCATGGACAGACCAGAATAAGGGAGTCATGTGTCCCCACAGGCCATCCCACCTGGTCCTGGACCCTCATGTCTCCTAGCTTGAGGGGTGTCCTTCATGGGCAGATCCTCTGAGTCCCAAACACTGGAGCCATTATGGGTCCCTGTAGGAGGAGCTGCTCCCTCTGGTCTGAGGGACCTGGTGTCCTATTCCCTTTGTCACCTAGTTCCCTGCATAGCTCTGGACACCCTGGATCCCAGATCTGCTGGTCAGAAGGAAATTCTACCTGTGCATCCCTGCATTCTCCCATTGACCAATAACATGTGTGGCCTTTGTCCAGAGGGAGGTCACAGTCTGGTCTTGGTCACCCTTTTCCAAACTACTGGGGTCTCCTGTATCCCAGGGTCATTGCTGTGGACCTCAGTGGCAGTCCCTCTAAGGACCTGGCCTTCCTGTTGGGGGGACAATGAGGGGGAGAGGGGAAGGGGAGACAGACGGACAGACAGGATCTGGTGTGGTCTTTGAAACCTGAAAGTCCACTCCCAATAACACACTTCCTCCAGCAAGACCACACATCCAATTCCTGCCCAAGCAGTTCCACTCCCTGAATCTATGTTCCACTTTCCGTGATTAAGCCTTCAAATGGATGAGCCCAAGGGGGACATTTTTCTTCCAACCTCCACACCTAGAAAGTGATTCTTCTGTACATGAGCAGCAGACACCTGTAAGTCATGTAACTCTACTCTGTGTGTGGCTGGAGGGATGTTTGTTAGTTGAGAACAGGAGTTGGCCCCACAGAATTAGTTCCAGAAAGCCAGAGATATGAGAGAGAGAGAGAGAGAGAGAGAGAGAGAGACAGAGACAGAGACAGAGACAGAGAGACAGAGACAGACAGACAGACAGACAGACAGACAGAATACTGCCACAAAGCTGAAATCTCCCATCTCTAGGTGCAACTCCCTCCCATGTTAAAAGCACAGTAAAAGAAGCAAACAGATCACAGAAGCAGCAAGGGAGGCGGCGTTGTTGCACTGAATTAAAATGTGGAGATATTTTTAGATGAGTCCAATGACTCATCCTACTCTGGCAAACATGGCTGCACACACTGTAGCACGTATGTGCCCCATTATGCAGCCACAGTTCAGCATCTCTCACATTTTTACCCAGTGCTGGCCAACAATAAACAGAAACCACCTCTCTGGAAACAGTGAGGCCTCTTCCCAGCATTCACCGGGAGCCTGCCAGCAGAAAACGGATCCGTAGGATCTTAAAACAATCCTGGCATAATGGAGGAGGAGGCACAGATGTCTAATAAGAGTGCTGGACAAGGTGGACCCTGCCAGCCAGCACTCAGCACGCTGAGGCAGGAAGGTCATGGATTGGTTGTCAGCTTGGGCGCCATAGTGAGACTAGATTAACAATACAAAACCTAATAAGGAACCACTGGGGACAGGGGACAGCTGGGACATGTGTCACCTCAGATGAGAAAGGCATGTGACTTTGGGTATCACGTTCAGATAGCAGTGTGCCATGTCCAGGCCAGGGTCCTTGCATTCTATGTGACACTTACTCCATGTCCTTAACAATCTCTCTAAGACCACAGCCAGGGCTGCACGGATGGCTCAGTCAGCAAAGCTGTGCCTTGTAATTATGAGGACTTGAATTTGGGTCCCAAGAACCCATGGGAAAGAATGGGGGCGTCTCTCTGGGAGGGGCTGGAAACCTATTACAATGGAAACTCCCAGGAATCTGTGGGGCGACCCCAGCTGAGACTTGTAACAATGTGGGATATGAAGCCTGACCCAGCCATCTCCTCTGTCCTGTGGAGGAATCAGGACACAATCTCAGGCACAAAACCCTTAATCTACAATTTGTCTGCCTGCAAGATGTTTTGGGGTAAATGTGGTGCAAAATTGTGGGAGTAGCCAACCATGGCTGATCCAGTTGATATGACAGTTGTGTAGTTCGGTCTTTTTGTGGGATTCCCACAGTGGGAGGGAGCAGGGGCCATCTCTGACTCTGCCCTACCTTTGGGACCCTTTTCCTCCTAGTGGGTTGCCCTGTTTATCCTGAAGAGGAGAGGAGGTGCCCAGTCTGCAACTGGATATGCATAGCTGGCTGATATCCAAGGGAGGCCAACCTTTTTCTGAAGGGAAATGGAGGAAGAGTGGAGGCAGGAGGGGGGGAGGGCAGGGGGAGGGACAGGGAGGATTAAAGGTGGTCAGGATGTAAAACAAAACAAAAGCAAAGGAATAATCAAAACCCTGGGCACGGTGGCACCTTAGTGATCCTGTGGCTGGGCAGGTGGAGACAGAGGACTTCAGGCCTCCTGATGAGCCAGCCCAGGCTAATTGAGCAAGCACCAGGGGAGTGAGAGACCTTGTTTTATTTATTTATGTTTTAAAGACATCTGTTTTTCCACAAATGTGCACACACACATAGGCACACACACACACACACACACACACACACACACACAGAAGTGAGAAAGGACTGGCAGTATCAGTAACACTGCAGTATTTCTGATTTTTTTGACTACTCAAGGGAGGTGAAGACACTCTTCCCCAAGGGAGCAGTTTTCTATTGTTTAGACAAATGGAGATCTGTTACCCCAAGATCTCAGCCACGCCTTTTGGCAGCAGGTTCCAGTCACAGGACACCTACATGCACAGGAACAGTAATGGCCTGAGAAGCCTGAATGGGGACAGGCTAAGGTCCCCGGCTGCAGCTGACTACAACCATCACAAGGCATTTCAAACAGCAGGAATGGAGCTGACCTGACTGTGGCAGTGTCTGTGGGAAGGTGAGCCTCCAGGGCAGTCCCCACTGGGCACTGTCATGGGAACTAACTGTCAATCTGACAAGAAAGGATGTCTCCTGTCACCCGCAGGTAAGATGGAGGAGTGTGCCTGGCTGAGGGGAAGGGTGCAGGCTGTGCTACATTTCTTGGTTTGTTTGTAGGAAGCCTTGCAGTCCTCAGTCCTCTTCCCCCTTTTCTCTGTATGTGTGCACATGTTTGTGTGTCCATGTGAAGGTCAGAGGTCAACCCTAGATGTCATTCCTCACAGCACTATCTTTCTTGTTTTTTTTTTTTTTCTTTGTTTTGTTTTGGTTTTCCCAGCTCTGTGGTTGTGACTCACACTTTTAACCCCAGCACTTGCGAGGCAGGGACAGAAGGATCTCTATGAGTTCAAGGCCAGCCTGGTCTACAGAGCAAGGACAACCAAGGACAACCAGGACAACCAAGGCTACACAGAGAAACCCTATCTTAAAAAACCAAAAAATATAAACAAACACCGAAAATGACACACCCTGCCAAAAGAAACCAACCCAACAACAAAACAGGGGTCCTGGTTTTGTCAGGAGCTCACTCATGTCTCTAGGTGCGTGTTCCCAGCTCTCTGGGGCTAGGGCTAAGGTCATGTCTTATTATGCCTTGTGTTTTCAAGTCAGTTCTGGGACCTCACTCCTGTCTTCCTGCTTTTCTGTGTTATCTACTGAGTTCTAGGTTTATCTTTTTGATTTTTTGGTTATCTGCTTTTTATGAAGTAGGGTTTCTCCATGTAGTTCTGGGTATCCTGGAACTCTCTCTATAGACTAGGCTGGCATTGAACTCATAGAGATCCCCCTGCCTCTGCCTCCTGAGTGATGGAATTAAAGGCATGTACCACCACCACCAAGCATCTTTAGATTTTAAGATTGCATATATTTGATTAGGGGTGTCTGTGTGTGTGTGTGTGTGTGTGTGTGTGTGTGTGTGAAGTGTATATAACAAGGACCTTTACCTGTTGAACCATCTCACCAACCCTCCCACCCCCTGCATTTATCTCTTAACATGTTCTTGCTCTTTCCTGGATCCCAAGTGTGGAGTGTGGTTGCTCCTTACCTGGAAGGAATGAATGTGTGTAGAGAGAAGTTAAGATGACAGACAGGGTGGTGAGGAGGATCCACCTCACTGTAGGAGCCAAAGCCCCCGGCTGGCACCCCAAGGTCCAGCAACATCACCCCAACACTCCCAGGCACTTCATTTACTTCTCTTGACGCCAGATTAACAACAGAACTCATGGCAGCTTTAATGCATTTTATTGAGCCACAGCAGAGAGTGGCCGCCTGCACAGCGTAGCTACCTGAGTGGGAGGACACGGGTGGTCAGGGGCTTAGGTAGAGCAGAGTTGGGGCTCGGGATGGGGGGCAGGAGAGGAAGGCAGGGATGCCACCCGGGCAGGAAGCAGCATGTTGGGAGCAACAGAGGTCACCCTGGACGTGACTTAAAAGTCACTGGGGACATAGCGGTGGATCCAGTCCAAGTAATAGGTGACCCGGGTGTAGACGCCAGGCCTGTCTGGCCATGCGCAGTCTTCTCCCCAGCTCACCACACCTGCCTGCAGCCAGGTGTTTTTTCCCTTGCAGACCAGAGGTCCTCCGGAGTCGCCCTAGAGAGGACACGGGTCAGTACTCTTGTAAAGGCTGGGTGGGGGTGGCAGGGTGAGGGGACAGGAGCTCATCTTGCAGGAGTCACGTTTTTCATCCCCAGCACACAGCATGTCCTTGTGGACAATGCGGATATGGTCACCTGTGCTGAGACCTTTGTGATACATCTTGTCACACAGGTCGTTTCCTACAATGGGAACTTTCACGTCCATCAATAAAAATGGTGGCGGCAGCTCTTCTGTGGGTGAAAGATAGACCAAGCTGTGACAGGGTCCCAGGTGCCAGACTGGGCTGGGCTCAGCTAACCCTGTCCTCTGAGGGTAGTTCTGCTCACAAATCCCTCTGTGAGTCAGACTCACTTCATTCAGCTCTGCCAACCTGGCTTCTTCCTCCAGGCTGGACCTGGATTTCTGACCTTATTCAGAGAAGGAGGACAGTCCTGAGGGTCTTTAGCGCCCTGTCTGGTCAGTGGAAGGCAGGTCAGCATGGCTGGCTCTGGCCTAGGCTGGGTAGAGGATCCCAGTGGAGCCCTGGTCTCGGACACTATTCTCAGGCCCCACCTCTGTGTGTGAGGAGATTGGATCCACCCTGTGCTCCACAGCCTGCTCATTGCCCTGTCCCCAAAGCTCTACTCTGAGATGTCAAAAGAAAGTAAGCAAGACCCCTAGGGAAAAGAGAAATTGGCACTGAAGGCTTCCAAGGGAGCTGTCCAGCCACACACAATACCTGTGACCTGGGCCACAGCCCATGAAATGCGTGTTTCTGACACGGCCTGTGTAATTCCAGTCCCTGAAATTATAACCAGCTTCTCTCTCTCTCTCTCTCTCTCTCTCTCTCTCTCTCTCTCTCTCTCTCTCTCTCTCTCTCTCTCTCTCTCTCTCTCTGTGTGTGTGTGTGTGTGTGTATGTGTGTGTGTGTGTAACATTTTTGGTAAGTGTAGTCTTCCTCATTCAAATCCCTGAAATACAAGCAGAATGTGGCCCCTCAGACATGAAGTGTCTGAGATTCGAGGGACCGAATGACTTATCCTAGCTACCCTGGGGTCTCCTGGCTTATGGAACCTGAGAGCCCTGTTGTTCTGAAGCCTTCCCACTTCCTAGGTTTTCAGATTTCCATCCTACAAGATGGAGGGAAGCCCTGTGCTGGGGATGTGGTGTGGCCACGCCCTCTTCTGTCTCACCTCTCTTGTCTCACTTCAGTTTTCTCTACCACTTACCCTTTTCTCCAATTCTGCCCCAGCCTGTCACCCAGCATAATGTTCTGGAAGAGAAGGTGGTGGAGGCAGAAGGCAGGGAGACAGGGCGGATGTTGCTGGAAATGTTCACAGGGTTTGTGAGTTTCAGCAGGGCAATGTCTGCCCCATTCTGGAAGATGTAGAAGTCAGGGTGTGGGATAATTTTGCTCACAGTCAGCAGGTTGTCATGGTCATAGAGGTACTTCTTTTGGAGTGTTACTCTGACCTTGTTGGTGCTAAGGATTTTCCTAAAGAGAAGAAACATTCATTTGGTAAGTCCTTGTTATTCCAGACACCCAGAGATGGTGTGTGATGATCCCATCCTACCCCACTCTCCTCCCCATTCCTTGTCCCACCCTGCCAGGCCCAGAGAGACTCACGGTCCCACACAGTGTGCCGCCGTGAGCACCCACTGTGGGTGGATGAGGGAGCCGCCACAGGTGTGGTTCCAGTTGGTGCCTTTTTCAAGCAGGCTCACCTGCCAGGGCCACCTGTTCTCAGGTGCCTCCTGTCCCCCCACAATGCCCTCTCGTGGCTGAGCTGGACCTGGAAACAGGACAGGGCCAATCTTAGTACCCTGGCCTATGAACTCCGAGGGTCAGGGAGAGGGACAGGGAGGGCCCAGGGGAGAACTCACCAGGGGCTGCATGCACCAGACTGCACAGGAGGGGCAGTGTCAGCAGCAGCAGCTTCAGCATTTGGACACAGTGAGGAGTAGTGCGGGCCCAGTTGGAGGTGAGGGCTGGGCTAGGCCTATCAGGTTGCAGGGTGCAGAACAAGCAGGAACCTGGGAGCAGGAAGGTAGGCCCATTCCAGGAGCTTGAGGTCTCTTGTGGCTTGGCCACTCTGCTTCTGGTCTGGGAGAGATCACTGTAGCTGTCTTTGATCTTCTCTACCCAGCCTCAGGTTCCCTCTCCATTTATCCTTCTAGATCAGGGTGGGGCAGGAGGAAGGGCATGCCCCTGTCCAATCCAAGCCTGGAGAAAATGGGGGACTCACACTCAAGGCCAAGCGTCTGGGCCACGAAGGGGCTCTGTCAACCCTCTGCTACATTAGACCCAGATCTGTGGTAAACCCTGTCCTGTGGCCTCGGGGCCCTGTCTGCTGGTCAGGAGCTTCTGCTTATTTTATCATGTGTGCTCCAGAGCAGAGGCAACACAGGGAAAGGGGGATGGCAGAGAGGCCACCAGCCTCCCCTCAGGCACTTGCCACCCTGCACCTCTTCCTGGCTGACCAACCTCTTCTTTAAGCACTCTACTCTGTGACTCTCCTTGACCTACTGATCATCAACAGCACCTCTGCCCTCAGGTCTCCTGGGAATAGAAGCCAGTGTTCATGACCAAAAATCTGTGATGTTTGCTTGGGAATGCTGTGGCATCATTGGCGGCTACCCTGTCTCAGTCCCCCAGTTCCCATTTCATGTCAGCCTGCAGTTCTACAACACGAGGCACAGCAGATGGAAACACATCTGTGGGGGTCTCTCATCCACCCTCAGTGGGTGCTAACTGCTACCTACTGGGTAAAGGTGTGAATTGGGTCACCCGTTCTCTTGGTTGAGAGCAGATGGGTGTCGGGAGGTGGGTGGTACTTGGTGAGATACTTTCCTCATCAAGTCAGGAAGGCTGTGACTCCTGCCTTCCTGAGGGAGCCAGGATTTCTGACACCCTCCTGATCCCTGTTCTGACTGATCCCTATGTGTCTGCTGGTATTGATTTTCCCTACTCTTCAGCCCCTCTGAGGGGTTCATTGTCCTGTCTCCCAGTTCAAAGATGGTGGCCTGTGACTTTAGAGTCCATGTAGGACAGCTGGGGCTCTATGAAAACAATCAGCTGGTGAAGGTGGCCAAGATCATCTCCCACCCCAAGTTCAGTGACAAGCTGTCTGCCCCCAGGTAGGCAGACATCACTCTGCTGAAACTGGGCACCCCAGTTGTGCTGTCCAAGCATGTCCACCATGTTTTCCTCCCTGCTGCCTCCCAGAGGATCTCCTCAAAGAAGACCTGCTGGCTGGCTGGCTGGGGTGTCATCGAGAACCACAGTGGGTATTGGGAAGACATTGTGTCCTTTGCCAGAACTGGCGGGAAGAGGCAGAAGCCTCCAGCTTTGGTCCTCAATGGCTTTTCTCCACAGGGCCACTGCCTCCGCCCAACCACCTGAGGGAAGTGGAGGTCTCCGTTGTGGACAATCATGACTGTGAGCAGAAGTACCTGACCAATTCTTCCTCGGACAGCACAACCAGAATCATCAAAGATGACATGTTTTGTGCTGGGATGGAGGGCTGTGTGAATCCTGCCAGGTAACAACCTGACCAGTCCTCTCTCCTCTGTCCCTTCCTTGCCCAGGATGCTGGTACCCACTCTACTTCTTGCCCTCCTTGTGCTGATTCCTGCCTTTGTCCACAGTTTGACTCCAGGGGGCCCCTTGTTATTCAGGTGGAACTTCTCCTGGGTCCAGGTGGGTGTTGTCACCTGGGGCAGAGGCTGTGGCCTTCCTGACTTCCCTGGTGTATACACCAAGTGATGAGGTACACGTCCTAGATCAACTGCTAAATCCCCAAGTTCCCGGAACGTTTGATGGTGCCAGATGGGATTCATACAAGAGAGGAGACACCAGCCACTCATGTAGATCTGTGCACTCCTCCTTCCTGCCAGCCTCACTTTCCTAAACCTCCCTATCTCATGGTAATGAAACTAACTGCTGCTCCCAGTCTGGTGTCTCGGGTGTCCCTTAACTCTGCCATGGAGGGGCTAAAACCACATCTCAAAAGTAGCTGGGCAGCCTATATCTCCTCCTTGCCATGTTTCTCATTAAATGATGGATTGTCTAATTGATACCTGTCTGGACTTTGAACCCAGGGATTGGCACTAAAGGTGGGGCTGAGCTGGTCCACTGAGGCCTCCCCCATTCATGTCTCTGAGCCCTTGGTGGTGTGAAGGGGTGGAACTCTCAGTCAGCCCACACTATTTTGTGGTGTCCAGACCTCCCAACATTGCCTGCCTGTTCAGGCTCCAGGAATAATAGGCAGGGGTCAGATTTGTGAGACTCCAGATATTTCAGTCTTTGACTACTGATGTCAAAATGCTCCTTTCTGAGCCCACATGGCCATTCAAATCCTAAATGATAGTTTTTTCCCCTTCCCTCTTTTTTCCTTCTTTCTTCCTCTCTTGCATGTTTGTGGAACTTGCATGAACATGTATGCACGTTCACATATGTGTGAGAGTGTGTTGTGTTTGTATGTACACACATGTGTGTATGTAGAAGCTGGAGGTAGACATTACGTCTCTTTCTCTAGTACTTTCTCCTTTATTTACTAAGGCTGGTCCTGGCTGAACCCAGAGCTTGCCCCTTCAGCTAGCTTAGCTAGCACGCTTGCCCCAGGAATCCCCCATCTCTTTCTCTTATGGGGACTTTAGGTAGACTGCCACATCCCCTGGGTTTTCTTGTGGAATCTGGGAATCTCAACTCTAGTCCTTCTGCCTGCATAGAGCTTCATCCACTGAGCCACCTCCCTAGCCCAGTTTGTTTTGTTTAGGTTTTTAAATTTTTATTTATTTATTTTATGTATATGACTACATTGAGGCTGTCTTCAGACTCACCAGAAGAGGGAATCCGATCCCATTACAGATGGTCCATGTGGTTTCTGGGAATTGAACTCAGGATCTCTGGAAGAGTAGATAGTGTTATTAACTCCTGAGCCATCATGTCTCCAGTCCGCCCGTGTGTATGTGTGTGTGTGTGTGTGTGTGTTTTGACAGAGGGTCATATATAGCTCAGACTGACCTGAAACATATGAAATAGCTGAGGATCACCTTGAACTTCTGACCTTCCTGTTTCCCCTTGCAAGTGCTGGAATTACAGGTATTACAGATATGCACACCATACCCCATTATGTGACTCCACCCAGGGCTTAGTGAATGCTAGGCAAGTGCTCTACCAACTGAGATACAGCTATGGCTCTCAAGTCCATCTATCTACCCATGATGCTTTGAGATCTTCTGCATGCACCTTGAGGCCCTTATGCCTCCCCACATCTCATCCCAGCTGGATGTCACTGGAGGAGCCAAGTTCTATAGGGGCCACACATGTGTGCCATCCAGCACCTAGGAAAGAGTGCTCTCTTTCCATTGATGGTGGCTTTGCCCTGAGACATGACTTTCTTATCTCTAGCTCAGAAACCTTAGGAGGTGATTATAACAGGGACCCCAGAGAGCTGACTTGTCCATCTGACATGTAAGGACACAATGGGAAGGCACACCTGTGATCTAGTAGGTAGGCCGTCTCCAAAATCTACCTGAGGACACCTAGCTTCAGATCAACAGATTGAAAGACCTGGTGTGCACAGTGCTGGGTGGAGGGGCCTCAGGGGCTGAAGTAGGAAGTCTCTAAGCTACTCATTGAATCAGTGTCATCTGGGTTCCTGGGATGGCTAGGGACCAAACAGGAAGCAGTTCTCTGTTAGGTGAGTGAGTGAAGCTGGCCATGAGTGACCTACTGTCTGATCTCCTGGAGAAGGAAGTCCACAGGGAGCGGGCAGGTGTCTGCTATGGGGCTGGGGAGGGGAGCCAGGACAGGGATGGCTTGCACTCCAGGCATGGGCTGAAACCCACACAACTACACTCTCTGTGTTTTGTTTTTGAGACAGGGTCTCACACCATAGCCCAGGCTAGCCTTGAACGCTAAGAAATGCTAATGGGTTAGCCTCCCAGGTGGAAAAAAAGTGGGCTGTTTAGGGGACAAAAGGTGTCTCTTATCACAAGCTAAAGGATAAAAATGTTTTCAAGGTTTAGGTGCCTACAGTGGCTTTCAAAGAAAAACACACACAAAAAAACAAACAAACCCAAGCATCCATGACAGTCTGTTCTCTGACCTCAGGGCAGTGTGACTCTCCTAAATATGTCATTAAGAATTGTGTCTGTTCCAACATTTGTAAAGGAAATTGCTTTCTTTCCTTAAATCTCACAAGCATTAGTCACCAGCAGTTTGTCAACTAATTTATACAAACCCCCTTTCTGCCCTCACAGTCCTGCACAGAAGTGGCTCTGTAGGCCTCATCCTATCAGCTAGGAAACCCCATTCCGTGGTCCTGTTCTGTGCCTGTGTGGGAGCCAAACACAAGCAGCAGTTCGGCCAGGTTTCAGTGCCTAGCGCTCTGTGGAGTCTCAGACAGCAAGAACTGGAAATTGTCAAGGCTTTTGATGAGTTAACTAATCAGTTCAGGGCTTTGAAAAGTACCCCAGTGGAACCATAAATGGTGGTTCATACATACAACCCTAGCATTCAAGAAGCTCAGACAGAAAGGGGGCATGAGTTCAAGGCTAGCCTGGGCTGCAGAGATCCTGCCTCAAAACTATGAAGATGCTGAAAGCACCTAAACCAATGAGAATGCTTTCCTCTTGAACACCTAGAGGAAACAACATCTTCTTTGGGGATGTGTGCAGCTTGTCACCTCTATGGGCTGCCCTAAGGGAACTTGGTGATGATTCCCTGGAGGCCATTAACTTTTGATCTGAATGTCCTACCCAAGGTGGGCCCCAAGTCCCAGGCACAGCAGCCAGGGTTCACACTGGCCAGCTCCTCATGTGCCTCTGAACAGATCTGAAAGATAAGGAACAGTGAGTAAGGCCCTGTGTAGAGTCAGGTTCAAGTTCCCTGGCTACTGGAAGGAAAACACCTCACAGGCTTGGGGTTTTCACCAAGTTTAGCACCAATGGACTTGATGACAGAGTAGCTGGGAATTGGCTCATCTCTGATGGCTGTGGGGTAAAATATATTCCCAATTGTGGCATGTATCCTGGACAAGTAGCAGGAGACCCACAAATTCACTCTTGAGGGTTTCTACTGTTTTGTTCTGCACCCCACCACACCGTGTTTTGTTATAAATCTCACATCCTGTGTGAAATCAAAAACAAAAGCAACAAACCAATACAAAACAAAACCAAAAACGAGGTAAACCTAGGTACACATGCCTGTGGTAGGTCTGCAAAGTGACATTAAAAACTGGAGAGACCTGGAAAGACATGCAGCCATCTGGACAAAGCAAAATAATCTCATTAGCCTCACACAACTCAAACATAAATTTCAGATACATCAAAGGGCTTTTTCATTTTGAAATTCTGTGTGGCCTAGAACTTGCTCCCTGCAGCACCATGACCATGGGAGACATGGAGTAACACAGAAACATTGTAGAGCATCCCAGGGTGAGGGGCTAAGCATGCTGTTCCTAGCCCTTCCTGCAGGCGAGCCCCTCCTCAAGATTACATCACCTCATGGAAGCTGGATTTTAGGTAGGTTGAACACAATCTCCTCACTCCAAGGCTGTGGGGAGAGCTCAGCTGTGGGGTGTGTGCTAAAGATAGTCAAGGCTCTCAAGAAAACACAGTCCCCAAAACCAGAGGAATGATGAGAAAAGCCAAGGCTGGGCTTAGCTCTGTTTGATTGGTCTCAGCTGTATCATGGTCACTGGGGTATTGGGGGAGGTCCCCTGTTGAGTATTCCTTCCCTTCAGAGACTTAAACAATGTCTTTCCCCTCCTCCAAAATATGGTTCTACTGAAGTTCTCCCCAGAGAAACTGTTAGTTCATTGGGCTTCCTTAGAGGATCGGTGACCCCAAAGCAGCAGCAGGAAGTCTTCATCCAGCGTGGGGATGATGGATGGCTCCAGGATCGATGTCCTTCTCTAATGAACCCCCTAAACATCTAGCACCCCACGATCCAGAGAGCATGAGCCATTAGTGCAGAGTAACATTGGAAATGACTGTTCTCAGAGCCAGGTGTTGCTGACACATGCTTTTAATTCAACACTCAAGAGGCAAAGGCAGTTGAATCTTTGACCTGGAGGCTAGCTTGATCTACAGATTGAGTTCCAGGTCAGCCAGAGCTACACCAAGAAACCTGGTATCTAAAACCAAACAAACAAACATCTATTCTGGTTCCATTTCTGTTGCTATGATAAAATATCCCAACAAGGCAACTTTGAGCAGAAATGGTTTCTTTGGCTCACGACTCCAGGTCACAATACATTATTGCAGAGAAGTCAGTGCAGGAATTCAAGGCATCACATCCACAGACAAGAGCAAGAGGATAAAGACATGGATAACTGTGTGATCCCTTGTTCTGGTTCTCAGCTAGCTGGCTCCTCTCTTCAAAGTTCAGGAGCCTCTGCCTAGGGAATAGTGCTATTCACAGTGTGTGGGGTCTTCCACACCAGTTATCACCAAAACAACACCTCACAGAAATGCCTACTCACCAACCTGATCTAGATAATTCCTCTCTTCTCTGTTGGTTCTAAGTCGTGTCACTGGATGTTTGAGTAAGAATGGCCCCAGAGTCTCATATATTTGAGGGCTTGGCCACCAGGTAGTGGCATAATTTGAAAGCATTGGCAGGTGTGGTGGCCTTGTTGGAGGAAATGTGTCTCTAGGGTGGGCTTTGAGGCTTCCAAAAGCACATTCCCTACCCAGAGTCTCATTCTTCCTGTGGCCTGTGGATCTGAATCCAGATGTAGAGCTCTCAGCTGCTTCTCCAGCACCATATCTACCTGCATGTCACCATGCTCTCCACAACGATGACAGTGAATTACAACTCTGAAACTGTTAGTAAGGCCCTCTTAAATGCTTTCCTTTACAAGAGTTGTCATGGTTATGGTGTCTCTTTACAGCAACAGAACAATGAGTAAACCAGTCACACTGACAAAACTAACTATGTGAAGTGGGAGAGCCGCAGTTTGGCAGCACCCCTGACCTCTGCCTACTTCTCCCCTTGCTATCTTGATACCCTAACACATCATTTTATGCCACAACTTTCCAAAGTCTCATCTCTTAATATGAAATAAAATAGGTCCAACTCCAAAAGTCTCCAGGCACTCTCAACTGTGAGATTATCTTCAGTAGGTGGAGGAGCCTCTGCTGCACTGGAGGCTTCACCTTGACCTCTGTCTTCTCAGCACTCTTTGCAGGGATTGGATCCTGACACAAGGTGTCAAGCCTCAGATGCTTTCCATGGCCTCTCCTTGGATTTTAATGCCCTGAAAACCAGGACAACCCGAACGATGCTTGCAACACTGCCACGTTTAGCTAGGGGATCAGTCACAGATAATCTGATGGAGACGATTTGTTCAGAAGAGCATGTTCTACCAGCTAGCTACCACCTAGCTTCCATGTCCATGTCCATGTTGGCCCTCACTTCCACCTTGCCAGTTAGCAGACCATGCAACAGGTGCCAAGCCTACAGCATAAACAAAGTCATTAAGATAGTCATCTATACATTTCCTGTGAGGTTCTGGTGCTCTGGTTGTCTTTTTACTGACGTTGGACATGTTAATGGTGTTTGGAAATGCCAGGATTCACCTTAGGTCACCTTTGTCTAGTTTAGAAATATAAACCCTTCCATCTGCCCAGAGTTTTCAGAATTGTCTGTCTTGCTCTCAACTGAGATATATGTCTGTCAACTAGACTCCAAAAAACTGTGCCATAGGCTATCTGGGTGAACCCACCTGTCTGTGGGGGCGTGTCTCTAAAACCACCCTGTGAGTGGTTCTCATAGGACAGAAGCTTGTGTTTCTGGAGCCAAGGTGAGTCCCCAGCTTGGCTCTGAGTTTCCTCTGACAGCCCCTATGGAGGGGACAATGGGTGTCCTTATCCTCTTAAGTGGACAGTAGGGACACTGCAGGGAGACTTACTGACAGTTTCTCAGCTGAGGTCTAGAAGATTCTTTGCCATCCTTGTCTTGGCCACAAGATGGGTGTTTGTGGCCAGACTGAGATTATTTTAATGGGACACTGTGGATATGTGAAGTGGGAGAGCCCCAGTTTGGAAGCACCCCTGACCTCTGCTGTGTGTGTGTGTGTGTGTGTGTGTGTGTCTGTGTCTGTGTCTGTGCATGTGCTCCAGCAGTATCTTCACAGGCTCCAAAACAGAAATGCCCACAGATGCTGTCAGATGTCTCTCCTGACTTCAAGTGCTGGGTGGGCATGGGACCCAGGTCTCTTGTGTGCTCCTGTAAAGAATATTTGAACCTGAGCAGGGAGATACAAAGGCCTATATTTTGAGTGTTGTCTTGGGTTCAGGAAAAGTCCACCAAGCCCAATCCAGTTTTTCATGATGATAAAGAGAGTTGTTTTGTGGGTGGGCAGTGGGATTAGCCACAGTATTTGTCACCTGTAGTGGCTGAGGCCCTGCACTTCCCAGAGCCCCCTCCCCCTGCAGATGTTCCAGCTGTTGCTCCTGGCTCTCTCCTTCCTGGAAAGCCCCGTGTTCATGGCCTCTGGTAAGTCCTGACTCCCCTCAGTTAGTGCTTCACATCTGGAAGGCAGTCCTGCATTTTCCCCGACCCTCAGCTGGCTCACTCTTAGGGTCACCTGAGCACTGGGTGTCAACATCTGGTCCAAGGTTGGGGTAACAGGAAGCTGCTCCTTGTTCTCTGACTTGTCCATGATGCTTTCAGTATCTGTCTCCAGAAGTAAGCCAGTGGGCATTGTGGGGGGTCACCGTACCCCACCAGGCAGGTGGCCATGGCAGGTCAGCCTGAGAACCTACGATTACAAGGCAAGCTCCTGGGTGCACATCTGTGGGGGCTCCATCATCAGCCCTCAGTGGATTCTTACTGCTGCCCACTGCATCCAAAGGTGAGACACCACTGGGGGTATCTGCTGGGTGTGGAATGTTGACACGATGCTACCCCTGACCATCTGCCTCTGAGCCACCAGATTCTGTCCTCCCACAGCCAGGATGCCGACCCAGCCTCGTTCCGGGTCCAGGTGGGGGAAGTATACCTCTACAAGGAACAGGACCTTCTGAACATCAGCAGGATCATCATCCACCCCGACTTCAACCAATTCAGTAAGAGGTTTGATGTGGCCCTGATGCAGTTGACTGCCAGCCTGGTCACCTCCACACATGTCAGTCAGGTCTCTCTGCCAAATAACAACTCAACCTTCAACTCAACTGACCAGTGTTGGCTGGCTGGCTGGGGCAATGTTCACAAAAATGGTAAGCACAGCTGGGGTGAATAGATGGAGAAACAGAGGGGACATTGCACAGTCTCTCATTCCATGTCCCTTCTGGAGGGATAGCTGGCAGTGTGGAAACAAACAGTCAGGAGCAAGGCTCTGTGGTGACTCGCAGGTGCAGGGGATCATGGGTAGGCTTTTGGCCACCAATGAGATGCTCACAAAAGTCAGGATATTTTCAGGTCTCATGGCCAGCAAGTAGCCAAGGTAGAACCAACCTGACTGCCCTGGTGTGAAGGTGCTGCTGCTTATTTGTCTCTCTCCCATGCAGGAGGGATGGGGATACCCTCTTAGAGGAACCCCATTTCTTCATGTCATCTGGGTACCTCTAGGTGCACTCAGACATTTTCTTTTCTTTTTTCTCTTTTTTTTTGTTTTTCTTTTCTTTTCTTTTTCTTTTTTTCTTTTTCTTTTTTTTTTTTTTGAGATAAAGCCTCAAGTTTATTTGAAAAAAAAAACAGCACAGGACACTGGTCATCTGCAAACAGTGCTTGGGTTTGTCACAGTAGTTCATCTGTCTTCACACTGGCAGGAACCTTTTCTATGAGGCCTTCATAGGGGTCGGGCACCTTTGGGAGTCTGAGCTGGAGATGAAGCCTGGGCCTTAGCTGGAACTGTGGCCTCTGCCATGGATGGAACCTTGGGTTTTGTCTAACAGAGCCTATGCCCCCTGGCCACGTAGCTTTAAAGCCACTTCCCAAGCTTGGGGTGAGCCATGAAAGCCAGGGGGCCGAGTTTGTGGCTGGGGCCCTTCAGCATCTTGGGCTTGGTGGCCTCAGGCTTCACCAGGGCCTTGATGGCCTCTGCACTTGCACTCACTGCCTTTGCATTGTTGGCCTGCATTTTCTTCAGGCCTTTCTTGTCCTGCTTCTTGGCAAAAAGCATGATCTTCAGGAATCCCCTAAGACATTCGTGTATTTGTGACCAGGGTTTCTTGATGCCATTTCTGTGCCATTTGTGGGACTGGTTTTGTGTGGTGTGGTTCTTGGCCTTAGCCATGTCTGCATGGTAACCCGAGGCTCCCACAGTGCCTGGGACCAGAAGAGCTTTAATTTTTTAACTCAATGACACACATAAATAAATTATCTTTAAACAAAGTCACATTCTGAAGTTCTAGGTAGGTGTGAATTTGGAGGCCCTCTAAACCCTTTCAAAGAGTCTTAAAACCATTTAAAATAGAAGGCTATGCCTGTACAGATAGCTTGAGATCCTGGTCCCATCTAGGACATATAGGTAATGGGGACTCTGACTTGCTCCAGGCCAAGGGAGTGAGGTCATGGCCAGTGTGACTGGCATGAAGTGAATCTTCTGGGGACATGCCACTCACCCCTGCTCCCTGACTTCTCTGCCCCTCCTCCAGTGGCTCTGAAGCCTCCCTATCAACTGTATGAAGTGAAGATCCCAATTCAGGATAACGAGAGCTGTAAGCGGGCTTATAGGAAGAAAATGTCTGATGAACCTCAAAGTGTGGCCATCTTTGACGACATGCTCTGTGCTGGCACCTTAGGCCGAGGCCCCTGTTTTGTGAGTCACCTGGGTCCAGATGTGACCTTCCTATCCTGCTCCAGATGCCTTTTCTCCAAGGGAGGGTGGATTTGGGATTTTCCTAGTGCTTTGCCTCTGATAGGACTGCCCCTCTTCCTGCAGGGTGACTCTGGGGGTCCCTTGGTCTGCCTGAAGAGCAACAAGTGGGTACAGGTAGGCGTGGTCAGCATAGGCGTAGAGTGCAGCAACGATCTGCCATCAATCTTCTCGAGAGTCCAGAGCTCCTTAGCCTGGATCCATCAGCACATCTAGTGGACGTGTCTCCCGGTTGCTGCCCAACATCAGAGACAGCTTCTTGACTCCTCTGATCTTCCCTTCCTGGACCCTTCCTTGTCCTGCCTTCTTCCCTGGCCTGTCCTTCCCTGCTGACAAGAATGCCCAGGAAACCCCAGTGTGGGGTTGGGCTGCCTGTGCCTGTATTTGTCTCAATAAACTGACAGCAAATGAAGGTGTTGGGAGTGGTCTTTGAGGCGTGCGCATGGCTGAGGAACGGGTGCTCTCAGCGGCTCCAAGGCCAGTTATAATTCTCTACTTTCAGTTTTAGCACCTCAGTCTTGAGGTAGAGTATATTCCAGAAATGTAATAAATGAGACACATTTTCGTAACTTCTCTGCTTTTAGTCACTTTTGGAAAGGCTCACACTAGCAGCTAATTCCATATCTTTGGTTAGAGATAGCGTCTTTTCATGAAGCCTAGGCTGGCGTCAAACTCACAAACCCCTGCTCTCGCTGCTGACGTGCTGGGGTTACAGGCAAGTGCTGCCAGACCCAGGGTGACTTTATCTCAGTTCTAAGAGTTTCCCCCTTGTGTCTGAACAATAGTCTCTGAAGACACTGCTGATCAGCCCTCTGGTGGTCAGTCTGTCATTGTCCCAGGATGGCTAGGGAAGATCTGTCTTGGTTGGCCTGAGTCACACATGTGTGGGATCTGGGGAGGGGCAGGGAATGTAAGTGACAATCCTCAAGGAGTTAATTCTAACAAATTTGCAACAGAGGCAGAGAAGGAATTATTCGTAGGTCAGTCCCACCTGATACCACTCTGCTAGTCAGGTGGGAAACATCCTGGCATCTCAAGGCTGTACTCCTGTAGAATGCTAACAGTTTACTTAAAAGGCTCTATGAAAATACAACCAGCAGCAGCAAAGCTATTTTGAAAATTATTATCAGGTCTCTCTGATTCTGATCATTATCTTTGGAAGCAGGAGTCAGGTGGTTTCAGGAGCCAGTGGCTGGAGGAAAGCCCAATACAGCACGATAAGGTTCTGTCATGTTTATCAGTCGATCCTGCCCCTGAGTCTTAGACTTATTTTCTCAATGCAGTGTTCTGCAACCATGGCAATTGTATAGGATGGTCATGTATGAAGTCAGCTGTCACTGCTCCTGTGTTATTAAACTGACATGTGGATCATCTGACACATATTTAGAAAGATTTATTTATTTGATGTATCTGGGTAAACTGTTGCTGTCTTCATATACACCAGAATTGGTCATCAGATCCCAATGGTTGTTGGTAATTGAACTCAGGACCTCTTGAAGAATAGTCAGTGCTCCTAACACCTATGCTGATGGCAACACACTTCTCCCACGCGTGAGAGGTTTCTTCTCTCTGTCTGCAGCTGTCTTTCGCAGATTCCTCAAAACAATATTTTAATGGTCACACACATCATGGCAGATCTCAAAACCCCCATTTCTCCATTTCAATTACTCTGATAGAATTTGATGGCTCAAGAGAGCCCCAAACCTTTCCTACCCCAAGGTAGATATTCTAAAAGCTTCAATAGCACTCCACGTTTACTCAAGAGATTTTCCACATCGACAAGACGTGTCCTAGAAATGGCATTATTTCTAGATTATGAGCCTGTCCCTTTAAGAGAGCCATCATTCTATAAAGGTAAGCCATGTTCCCACTTAGAGCTGACAGGCCTCCTTACACAAGTCATATGTGGGAAAAAGCAAAGCCAAGTCAAAGGAGACCCAACTGTGTCTCACTGAAGCCACCCCTGCAGCAGTGGCAGAGCTCTGTCTTCCAACTCTGCAGTCCCTGAAGTTGAATTACAGTTGGGGTCCAGTGGCTTTGACAACCCTCTTTTTCACCACGTGGATACCATGTTTATCTATTTAATAGCAATACCCCAATATTGTTCAAGAGCACAGAAAGACAAAGCCAGCTACCAAATGAATATTACCTCAAATATTTAAAAAGAACATCAAACTGATCTGGGTATGGTGGCAAATGACTTTAATCCCAGTACTTGGAGGACAGAGATATATGGATCCTTATGAGTCTGAGGTCAGCCTGGTCTATTAGAGAATTCCAGCCTATCCAAGGCTATACACTGGACCATGTCACAAAACAACAAGGAAAGCATGCAGGCAAGCAGTGGTAGCAGCAGCAGCAGCAGCCGCCGCCGCAGCAGCAGCAACTTGCTGAAAGGCATCCAAAGGCGAACAGGAAGACGGTGTGATGAACTAGCTTGACTCCACCCTACGATTAGAAGCCATCTTATTCCAATATCTAAATGAATTCATTCCTATTTTATGTAAATCTTAAATCTGACCAGGTCTTGTCTCTTTTTTGGAAATTTGTCATCTTCCACACCCTGTACCCAAACTTCCATCCTGATTAGAAGTTCTGCCAAATAATTCTGTAATGTTCAGCCAAGTTCCTTCATAACCAAAATTCCTCTGCAAATCCCTCAACCCTTAAAACGCCCCAGCATTTTTGGTGCTGATATAAACCCTGCCTTCCCTTGTGTTCAATGCTATTTTCTCAAACCCTGCTTTCTGGAGACGGTCCTGTCTGGGAGAATATAAAACTTGTATAATTTGACCAAGGAAGCTGGGTCATGGCCTTTACTCTTGTTTGGTGAGATCAAGGAAAGCCTGCACTCATAAGAAAGAGACTTCCCAGCCTGGTGTGGTGGGTCACACCTTTCATTCCAGCCTTTGGGAGGCAGAGGTAGGGAGATGCCTGTGAGTTCGAGTCCAGCCTGTTCTACAGTGTGAATTCCATGATAGCCAGGGCTACACAGAGAAACTGTGTCTTGAACAACCAAAGACAAACAAGACAAGACAAAACAAAACAAAATAACAACTACAATGCAGTCCTGGTGTGAGGAACATCAGAGAAGTGGTTCTCCCCCAAGATGGGGGAGGCTTTTCCGATGACATCTTAACTTTGGGGTTGGTGGAAGTTAGTGGTTTGTTAAGTTAAAAGATTCCAAAGATGCTGGTGTTTTTGATTTAAGACAGGGTTCTCATGCCGGGCGGTGGTGGCACACGCCTGTAATCCCAGCACTCTGGGAGGCAGAGGCAGGTGGATTTCTGAGTTTAAGGCCAGCCTGGTCTACAGAGTGAGTTCCAGGACAGCCAGGGCTACACAGAGAAACCCTGTCTTGAAAAAAAAAAAGACAGGATTCTCTGTAACCCTGGGTGGCATGGACTTGATCTGTCGACCAGTCTGGCCTTGAACCCACAGAGATCCACCTGCCTCTGCCTCTAGAGTGTTCAGACTAAAGGCCTGGCTCCAAAAATTATTCTTGTTCTTGTTCTTGTTCTTGCTTATTTTTTTTTATTTTCAAATTATATTTTATTTCCTTCTCATATATACTTTGCAAAAGTACAAGTTAAATGGTGAGCTTCACTCACAAACAGGACTTCTTCCAGAAGAAACAGAATTCATCTTCAGTGGTCAGTTTGGCATGGAAGTAAGCTTGTTACCAAAGCCAAAGCACTCAGGAGTTTCCTTGTTTCCACTGCCCAGTTCCCTGTGCCAGCACGGTGTGTCTATGGAAGGAGAGGACCTGCACACAGCAGTGGTGGCAGCAGCGTGTCCGGTGTCTATCCAGTGACACTCATGTCCACTCTGCACTCAGAGCATATTCTCATGAACATGCCATACAGAATCTTGACTGGCAGACACCGGGTGCCCCACCCCCCTGCCACTCTGCCCCTCAGTGTCGTCCTCGGCATCTTTGGCTCTGAAGGGCATTTTTCTGACTTCTTGTCTGCTCATGGAAGGACAAGATGAAGAGGTGGCAGATCCTGCATAAGCTCAGCATTCTCGAAGAAGCGACTCACGGGCATGGGCTGGTTGCTGTCGTTATCTAGAAAGACGCTGCTGTCCATCTGAAGCACGGATGCCCGCCTGTACCTCCTCTGTCCTGGGCACAGACTCCGCCTGTCTGGCAGAAGTGTCATCGGGCTCCTGAGCTGCGGCAATTCTGCTGGGGTCTGTGGACAGGCCCTTCTCGGCCTTTGCTGAGGGCTCCTCACTCTCAGGCTTGGGGCAGCCCTGAGGAGGCACTTGGCTCTCCGGTGCAGGGACAGCAGCTTCAGCACCATCCTCTGCAAACTTATCTTCACAAGGGGCCACAGGGCCACTTTTGGCAAAGAAGAAAAGTCACTCTTAGGGCCAACTTTTTGTAATTGTGCCTTCACAAGGTGACCTTTGTCATACTTGAACTTTTTTGATGTCTGTCTGCCTGTAGCTTGTGTGATGAGGAAGCCATCATGTTGTTTTTGCAGAGGAACTGGTGATGGCCCCTGCAGAGGCCAAGTTGACTGCAGAGTAACTTCCATTGTAAAGCTAGGAGAGGAACAGGTACATGGCCTGTCCTCGAATACAGAGGTCCCCTGGGCTTCTTACAGGGCCATTCACCCACCTAAAGACTTTAGCAGCCAGAATATGGCTTCAGGCGAGTGCTATTTATGTGGTCCACAAACAGGAGTGCTTGGCTTGGCCTACTGTAGTCACCAAGTAGCATCTGTGACTAATAAAGTTAGTCACAGCAGCCATAAACCTGGTCTGTGGGTGTGCCTGACCAGCACTGAGCTCTTAAACCTCAGCTGTCCACTGAGGCAGTGAGGCTATCATCGCAGAATGCCCTGGGGCAGTCTCCTCAGGATACTGTGGTGCTGGACACTGCAGCTCCAGCGGAGGAATCACAGGCCTGAAGCTCCCCGTGACATGTGTTATATATTACTGTGGGATCCCAGCATGGGGGACCTGCTCTGCTGTGTCTTAGAGTTCACTGGATGGATGGGGAATTGTCTCATCTATAAAACACAGGCTGTTTCAGGGATACAGGGTACTTCGGAGCCTGAGCCCCAGCCCTCCTCTGCCTGACATTCCTAGTGATGCTACTGTATGCAGTTGGGGATACCCATGAAACCTTGGTGCAAGGGACTTCAGGTCCCTAAGGATGGGACAACAGCCCCTCACATCCTTTCTGAGGTCAAATGCCTCTGTCTACCCAGCTCTACCTCCAAGTAGAGGCCTGTCCAAGCCCGCTGCCCACTACCCGGGGCTTGAGGATAAAGGGGCTGAGAGGCCTAAACAGGAAGATCATGTTGCGATCCAACTGGATAAGGCCACCATCCCTTCCTTCCTCAGATGCTGCTAATTGGTTTTGGATTTCAATCATCTCCATCCCAACCTGGGCAAGCCCAGACCCCTCCATGCCCAGAGTCATGCAGAGGCTCCAGCCCTCTCCATCCCCATCTGGGCTCCTCCCAGACCCCTCTCACTTCCCACCCCGTGCCTCAATATACAGATGCTGATCCAGCTGTGTCTGACCCTCTTCTTTCTTGGGTGCTCCATTGCTGGAAGCCCAGGTGAGTCCTTATCCTCTGCACTCCCTCCATTCTACAGAGGCTCCACACAGCTCTGTCCCCAGTGTTATGGAGCTATGTGTGTGGCCTGTGCTGCCCCAGTGGGAGGGAGGGTGATCAGGCTGAGCACTGATGCACTAACCTTCTTACCTGTTGTTTCAGCTCCTGTGCCTGAGGATGTGCTGGTGGGCATCTTGGGGGGCCATAGGGCCCCACGGGGGAAGTGGCTGTGGCAGGTCAGCCTGAGGAGCTATAGTTACCACTGGGCCTTCTGGGTGCACATCTGTGAGGGCTCCATCATCCGCCCACAGTGGGTGCTGACTGCTGCCCACTGCATTCGTGAATGAGTCCCTTTGTCATCTAGTGCTGGGTAGGATGTGGGGGTGAATCAGAAAGGCTGGACCAAGAAAGGCTGGTCCAGAGGCCTGGGTTCTAGTTGATTCTGTCTAGGCCTGTGGAGAACTTCCTACAGTCACAACCTCTCTCTGGCCTCAGGATGGATGCCGACCCGTCAGCCTTTCAGATCCACGATGGGGAGGTGCACCTCTACGGGGGCAAGGAGCAGCTGAAAGTCAGCCGGGTCGTCCTCCACCCAGACTTTGTCCATGCTGGCCTGGGCTCAGATGTGGCTCTGCTCAGCTGGCAGAGTCTGTTCAACCCTTTCCTACTGTCAAGCCAGTCAAGCTGTCCTCTGAGCCTCTCGAGGTCACCAAGAAGGACGTGTGCTGGGTGACCGGCTGTGGTGCAGTGAGCACGTGCAGCAAGTTCTGGGGAAAGATTGGAGCTGTGGGAGCAAACTTGCTACCTGAGGATCCTGGTGGGTGACACCCAGGGCCTGGGAGCAGGAGCCAGAGAGCATGGAGTGTCACTGGCCAGCATGACTAACTGGTCACATCACTGTGGTATTCGAGCTGCCCAGGACAGTACCTGTACCTGAGGCCAGTGACACAGCAGGTCCCAGAATCTATGACTCTGAGGTGGAATTGCTGCTTCTTATTTTCCAACTAATAATAAAGTAATTTGGAGAAAATATCAAGGGGAAAAAGCATTTGTTTTTGTCCCTTGACAGGCAAGCAGACAGAATCCTAAAACTCACAGGTAGATGTGGGCCCTTGGAACTGGCATCTATCAGCCAGGAGGATGATGCTGAGGTCAAGGACAGAATCAGACCAGGACAGGGATAGAGCTATGATGGATATAATCCTTCCCTGTATCCCCAGGTGGAACAGGGGAATTGTGGGTTAGGTGGGGGATCTAGGGAACACCAGCTAGCCACAACTCTCTTCTCAGGATCGCTGCCTCCTCCCTACCGCCTGTAGCAGGTGCAGGTAAAGATAGTGGACAATGCACTTTGTGAGGAGCTGTACCACAAGGCCACCAAGTACGAGGATTGTGGTCAGAGACTGATCCTACAGGATGTGCACAGGCAGCCATGGGCAGGATGCCTGCTATGTGAGTCCCACTCACCTCCTCCTCTCGGTCCTCATTCCCAGGTCAGGGCTAGCAGTCATCAGAGATTCTTTCCCTTCCAGGGTGACTCAGGTGGGCCCCTGGTCTGCAATGTGACAGGCTCCTGGACCCTGGTGGGAGTGGTGAGCTGGGGCTTCGGCTGTGCCCTGAGGGACATCCCTGGGGTCGGTGCACGTGTACAGTCCTTCCTGCCCTGGATCACGCAGCAGATGCAGAGCTTCTCCTGAGCCCCATGGCGGTCAGCTGAGGATGGGTTGGCTTTGGTCATGATTCCAGAGTGGACAGTCAGGATTTAGGCTCTGTACCAAGCATTAGCTACTGACAGACATGGCTCTGTTTCCTGGCTTCCTAAATAAAGATGTGTTGCACATTCTTCATGCTCAGGCTTTCTTTTAATGTGAATACAAATCCATTTATCTCCACTGGAAACACCCGTGGATGCTGTTTCAATGGTTTTATAAATGAGGAACCCAAGGCTTGAGCTCACCCAGGGTGGGACTCAGGCAGCTCTCACTGTGTCCTCGTCTGTGATCCACAGACTCCCTGAATAGTTAACAGGCTGATTCACGTCCTCCAAGCACCCAGCATCCCTGTATTATCCTGTAACCTGGCTGTGGTGACATTGTGGTAGAAAGGGTAACAATCCCAAGTTTCTGCATCCTTGGGACAATGATACTCTGACTCTCATCAATGTCACCATGGGGCCACAGGACTGCTGCATTGGGACCCTAGAACGCAGTAGATTCAGATACCCAGTGTGGCTAAGGTTACCTTCATGGCTGGGTCTGTTGCCTTGAACTGTGCACAGTGATAACTGTTTAATGCACAGGGTAAGGGTGAGGGTGAAGGGCTACATAGCCTCCCACACATGAGTTCTGACCCTGGGTGCATGGCGGGGAGGGGCTGATTAACTCTTCACTGTGAGCAGCAGACCTCAGGCTCAAACAGGGCTGTCCTCTCACCCTGAGCCTCCACCTAGGAGCTGAGAGTCTGCAGAGGTCATTAGATGCACAGGGCCGTGACTGGCACAGACCTTTGTGGAGTGGAGTGCTAGCCTCAGACCAGATTCATTTCATCAAATGCTGGGTACAAGGTTGGAGTGGGGATGGAAGAAGCTCTGACTGGGGCTCTGCTGAGTCTGGAGGGGGGACCAGGATTGTGAGGGAGAACTTAGGGCCTGTGGAGCTCCCAGCAGGTCCAGCCTCTGTTCTTCTGAAAGGGAAGTGGATGCCTTTAGTTTCTTTCCCTTTCTTGCCTGTAGGTTGGCAGAGCAATGAGACAGAGGTGGTGACTCCAGGGAGACTGCTAGTTACCTGCTCCCCTGGATAGTGGAACAACTAATGTCCTCAAGCTGTCACATGCTGTCTGAATACACACACACACACACACACACACACACACACACACACATCCATACACACACACACTCAGAGCCACACATGCACACACACACACACACACACACACACACACACACACACACACATACACACACACACCAGTATTTCTCCAACACATCTCACTAATAGCAAGACCTGCCCAGTGCTCTAGCACCTCCCCTGGACAGGAAGGGTAGAAGGTAAAGGCTTTTCAGTAGCACACAACCTGGTTGACACTGCTTCAGGCTCAGAGGGTAAAGGGTAGCAGAGCCTGGAGTCTCTGGACCACAGCTATCCAATGCTCCCAGGATCCTGGAAATGGACTGATCCAGCCCTTTCTCTTGCAACGCCCCCTTCCTAGATATGAGGAGTGGGTCCTCAGGCTGCCGAGAACATAGGGTTGTCAGGTTTCTGGGGCAGTGGTCACTGCTCCTCTGACTGATGTAGAGTCTGGTTCTCCACAACTGTGCTTAAGACCCTTCCAGTGCCACAGGGACCCCAGGTGCCCCAAGGACTGACTTTTTTGCTTGTGACACACTGGAAGCCAGGGCTAGAGAAATGTCATCAGTAGACTTTTTGAGCCCAAAGTCTGTGCCCAGCTGTGCTCTGTGTGGCATTGGGTGTCCATGCCTGTTGTGGCAGTCAGTGTCTTTTGAAGTATTTCTGTGTGGCTCACAGGGACACTAAGATCTGGAACAGGGTGTCAATACTTGTCAGTACCTCTAGGTGACAGAGACCATACATACTAAAGGTGTTCTGCTGCCCTTCAGAAGAATGTGTAAGCATATGTTCCCGTAGCCTACCTATCAGGGTGCACAAGTGTGTGTGTGGGGGGGGGGAAGAAGAAGTTTGAGTTCAGAAGGCAACTTGTAGGAATCAGCTCCTTTCTTTTGACCACGATGGTCTCAGGGATGGAGCTCAGGCAGGAGAACTAGCTCTTTTGTCTCACCTGAGCTGGCTCTTCCCCCTAACTCCCCCCAAATCACAAAATCAGCAAAATCACAGTTATGAAGTAGCAGTGAAAGTAGTTTTGTGATTGAGGGTCAGGGAGGGGTCACCACACACGAGGAACTGTATTAAGGGGTGGTAGTGTTAGGAAGCTTGTGAACCACTGGTCTATAAGATGTCACTGACTTCCAGAGAAGGAATCCCTGTGCTATTCCTGCTGTAACCTCCCTCTTACCCCTAGGAGGGGCTTTGTCTCCACATTTCTTACTGATGACACTATAGTGGCTCTCCTCTGCAAGGGCCCTGGCAGTCACTCTCAGAGAACAGGGTACCAGGTCTGTGGATGCATCTTCTCCAGGCTTAGTGTCTACATGCCCATAGGGGTCCTCCTCCTCATACCCTGGAAAGCCTGTGAAGTGTCTTCTGCAGAGTTAGCCTGGATCAAGGACAGTTAGTGCCCTTGGGGCCGGGCCTAGCAGGGCACACATTTAGATGGTGGTCATAAGTGTGATACCTGGAGTTGTTACATGCCTGACTTCCTCAAAAATTTTTCATGCCCGGTCATTATCTCTAAAACAAAAAATCAGATGGGTTTTCATCAATGGACACTGGTGCTTGGGTGAGTTCCCTGCTACAGTGCTCGTTGAAACAAGAATTTGTGCTTAGTAAACCAGCACTGTGCCATTGAGTGATGCCCCGAGTCTGACATCCTTGCTTTTTAAATAGCAAAATGCTCTTTTAAGAGATAAGAGAATTAAATTAAAAAGACAAAAAATTAAATGAAGAAAATCATAATTGAATGCTGGGGCGGTCTGCACAGAGATGTTTCTGTCCACCCTGGGCATTCTCATGAATGAGACACTGTATCTAGATGCCCCTGACAGATGTCCTTGGGATCTTTTCCTAGGGACACTCCTCCCTGGGAACAGCTCCTTCCTCCCAAGGCAGGTGAGATTGCTTCTGAACTCCATGTTAAGGACCATGGAGACAGTGGTTTTCCTAAGGTCACACACAGCAGCAGACAGGGGGGACTCTGGACCTCTCCCTCTGCTCATCTCTGGGTCTGAACCCACGAGAAGAGACCAGGACAAGTGTGACCCTGAGCACTCAAGATCAGCAGGTCAATGCAGGGAGATACTCTTATGTGTCAGGTAGAGTTGTCAAAACAGAATGGCCCAAGCCCCTCTCCTCCTTCCTATCTCAAGCTGTTCTTCTCAGTCCCACGGAATTCCTGCTTGGTCCCTGACTCCCAGGCCAACTTCCCATCTGCTCAAGGCTCAGCCTGAACTTCCATCAATGCAATGATAATCAGAGGCACCCAGCAAGAAGCTTGCATTCCACAGCCCCATCATCTGGGCCCTTGATTACTCCTG
This sequence comes from Apodemus sylvaticus, assembly GCF_947179515.1. NCBI lineage: Eukaryota > Metazoa > Chordata > Mammalia > Rodentia > Muridae > Apodemus > Apodemus sylvaticus. Next base: position 95,878,153 of record NC_067481.1, read on the forward strand.
CTCCCTCAACTTCAACCTGAGGATGCTGGGAACCAGACAACCTCACACGTGACCAAGCATCATACATGACTGCTCATGTGGACAATGGGGATTTCTCCCTGGATCACCCAGAACTGGAGAGAAGGACTTTTCTGATCTTGGGAAAGTACTGTGCCTAACCCAGGACTACTTCATCATTAATCCAAGTTCCCCTCATACACAGGCTGGGATCTATCTGGGGACATCTTATCAGCTGTAACTCAAGGGTCCCAAGAACTCTGTTAATTTTAATCTCAAACAGTGGTACCCAAGTGCTGGTACCTCAACCCAGCTCTCCATCTTGCAACACTAGCCCTGGGCAACCACATCCTTTCTCTAACAGCATCTCTTAGCCCAGAACTGCGACAGGACCTCTCACTGGCTAGGTTGTGGTTCCGAGCTAACAGCTACCTGATCCAAATCACATGGTCTCTAGTTCTCTCTGATCCTATCACTGGATGTGCTCATTCATGGTGGCCTGGTCCTGCCTCTATCAGGGTGGCCAGGTGTCCTATCTCTAGGTCTTGTCGCCTAAGAGCAACAGCAGGATCACCAATGGGGGCCTCAGGTGACCTCACACAGACAAGGCAGCCTGGGCTTGCAATGGGCACAGGGAGTAGGAAATGGTTTCTCACGAGGGAGTCATCTGCCCATCTGTCTCTTGCCGTGTGTAATCTGGATATGGCTTTAATGAGAAGAACAGCAAAGGAAAGGTTTTCAGGCAATTGCAGAAAGCAAAGGGCTGGACAAGCTTCCAGTGTGCTTCTAAGAATAAATCCTTGGAAAATGCTCTTGCTGTTCATGCACACTGCCTCTAGGTGGCGCTTCAGGACCAGAACAGAGAAATGCAGTTCCGGTGTGCAGACTGGTATGTGAGCAAGGGGTTACTTCATACTGTACAAACTGGCTTTGGGGTCAGGGGTCGTCTTCAGTGTGACAACAGACATTAGCCATCACAAGTGGCAGAGTGTGCTTGGGATGAGTGCTCTTTGCTGTTCATGCACACTGCCTCCAGGTGGTGCTGGAGGAGCAGAACAGAGAACTGCAGTTCAGGTGTGCAGACTGGTGGGTGAGGAAGGGATTACTTCATAATCCCTTTTGTGTTCAGCAGGCAGAAAACATCCCTTCCCACTCTTCAGGGTCCTTTTCAATTTTATTTCTTTTGGAGGAGAGAGATCTATGTGGCTCAGACTGGCCTCAAATTTCCATGCCAAGCTCTTTCAGAGAATATTCACTCTTTTCATAGGCTTTAATTTGCTATTATCTGGGCTTCTGGCCGATGAAGGTGGACAGCCCAGCTTGTGTTCAACTGCAGAGTTTGGGATTAGATGCTGTGGGAAGCAGGATTTGGGACCTGGTACCTTCTACAGGAAAGTGGGTGGTGACAGGTTATATGAATGACCATGATCCCAGCATCCCTCCCAGCTCCCAGAGTCCCATGGGACCACACAGGGTAGGAGTTTTGTAATGCAGATGTGGCTGTGAAACCCTCAGAATACAGACAGAAAGTGGGTCCCATCAGTTTGCTGTGCTCTGCCTGACCCACACTCTCTGCCTCCTGATTGGCAGGAAGCCAGGTGGCTTCTTGTGCAAGTATTCGATGCCCTGTCTATTCTGGAGTTTTGCATGTGTTGGAAAAAGTCTACCATCAGGCTACGTTCCCAGTCCTTTTTGGCATTTTGAGGTAGTATTGTCAGGTTGCCAGGCTGCCTTGACCTCACAGGCAGTCCTTCTGCCTCAGCCTCTCCTGTGGCTGAGAAGGCAGGCCTGTGCCTCCAGACTTGGGTCTCCTCTGCTCTGTTTCTGAGCACAGATGGAGTTTCCCACGGTGTCCTGGCTCTTCCCTTTTGGCTAATACTGTCTGTTAAAGGATTCCACAGGATTCGCTCCTTCTGGTATAAGTTAATGGACATTTGGGCTGTTTCTAATTGGGACTCTTGGGAGTAACGTTGCTTTTAACAGTTTGTGTTTTGTGTTGGAGGAGCACATATTTTCTCTTGGAGGAGCACAACTGTGATTGTGAACTCACACGGAATGTTTGAAGGCTACAAGGCTTTCAGATTTGTGGCTGTGATTACATCCTGTTGGCTGTGGCTAGGAATGGGCTTCTAATCGGGTTTTGGTGTCTACCAACCCCTCCTCAGCTACAGGAACTCTAGGCGGGGCTCCCTTTGCACGTGACTGGGTATTGCGGCTGTTTAGGATGTGCACTCAGAGCTCCCTGTCTCTCTGTCTCTCTCGGAAGTTGGCTTTGTAGAATCAATGCAGTCCTCCTCAGGAACCTAAGGCCTTAGCGACTGCTCTACTGCTGTGTAGAGATACCACGACAAAGGCACCTCCACACCTAGAAAGTGACTCTTCATCTGTACATGAACAGCAGACACATGTAAGTCCTGTAACTCTACTCTGTGTGTGGCTGGAGGGAAGTTTGTCAGTTGAGAACAGGAGTTGGCCCCACAGAATTAGTTCCAGAGAGAGACAGACAGACAGACAGACAGAGAGAGAGAGAATGCTGCCACAAAACTGAAATCTCCCATCTCTAGGTACAGCCACCTCCCATGGTAAAAGTGCAAGAAAGGAAGCAAACCGATCACAGACGCAGGAAGGGAGGCAGTTTTGTTGCAATGAATTGAAACTCGTGGATATTTTTAGATGAGTCCAATGATACACTCACCCTACTCTGGCAAACATCACTACACACAGAAGCATGTATGTGCCTCATTATGCAGCCACAATTCAGCGACTCCCACATTTGTACCCAGCGCTAGGCAATAATGTGTGGAAACCACCTCTCCAGAAACACTGTGGCCTCTTCCCAGGATTCACTAGGAGCCCGCCATTGGGAAGCAGCCTCAAGCCTCAGCATCGCTAGGATCTTAAGACAATCCTGTTGTAACAGAGGAGGCAGCACAGAGGCCTGATAAGAGGCAGGGGTGGGGGAGCTGGACGAGGTGGACCCTGCCAGCCCAGCACAGGGGACACTGAGGCAGGATGGTCATGAATTGGTTGTCAGCTTGAGCTCCATAGTGAGAGACGGGGGACAGCTGGGACATGTGTCATGTCAGAGGAGACAAGCATGGGGACACGGGTCTTTGGGTATCAAGTTCAGGTAGCAGCATGGCAGTGTGCCAGGCCAGGGTGGATGCTTTCTATGTGACACTTACTCAATGTCCTTAACAATCTCCATAGGACCACAGCCAGGGCTGCACGGATGTCTCAGTCAGCAAAGCTGTGTCTTGTAACTATGAGGACATGAATTTGGGTCCTAAGAACCCATTGGAAAGAATGGGGACGTCTCTCTGGGAGGGGCCAAAAATCTATTGCAATGGAAACTCCCAGGAATCTATGGGGTGACCCCAGCTGAGACTTCTAGCGATGTGGGATATGAAGCCTGACCCGGCCATCTCCTCTGTCCTGTGGAGGGATCAGGACACAATCTCAGCCACAAAACCCTTAACATACACTTTGTCTGCCTGCAAGATGTTTTGGGGTAAATGTGGTGCAAAATTGTGCAAGTGGCCAACCATGGCTGATCCAGCCTGAGAGGGAACCCACTCCTGACACGGCCTGGAGGGCCAGGAACCAGAGGCTGGAGAGCACAGAGACCTAGGAGAGAACCAAAGACGACTGGAAAAACATTTAAAAGTCAATGAAATGATTCCCAGTGATACTCTGCTGTCCTCAGAGAGTCTTGCCTAGCCCAGCTGTCATCAGAGAGGCTTCCCCCAGGAGCTGACAGAAACAGATGCAGAGACCCACAGCCTAACCTCAGATGTAGCCTGAGGAATGCTGGGAAGAGGGGAGGAAGGATTGAAGAAGGGGTCAAGGACACCACACGAAAGCCACAGAATCAACTCACCTGGGCTCACAGAGACTGAAGTGCCCACCAGGGAGCCTGCATGGGCCTGACCTAGGCCCTCTGCACATGTGTGACAGTTGTGTAGTTTGGTGTTTTTGTGGGACTCCCACAGTGGGAGGGATCAGGGGCCATCTCTGACTCTGCCCTACTTTTTGGACCCTTTCCTCTTAACAGAGGTTGCCCTGTTTATCCTGAATAGGGGAGGAGGTGTCCAGTCTGCAACTGGATATGCACAGCTGGCTGATATCCAAGGGAGGCGGCTCTTTTCTGAGGGGAAATGGAGGAAGAGTGGAGGCAGGAGGGGGAGGGGAGGGCAGGGAAGGGACAGGGAGCATTAAAGGTGGCCAGGATATAAAACAAAACAAAGCAAAGGAACAAGAAAAACCCTGGGCATGGTGGCACCTTAGTGATCCTGTGGCTGGGCAGGTGGAGACAGAGGACTTCAGGTCTCCTGATGAGCCAGCCCAGGCTAATTGAGCAAGCCCCAGGCAAGTGAGAGGCCTTGTTTTATTTATTGATTTTTTTAAAGACATCTGTTTCCAACAAATGTGCACACACACACACACACACACACAGACAAACACACAGACACCCAAACCCAACCCCCCCACAGATACACACACACACACACACACACACACACACACACACACACAGACAAATACACACACACACACATACACAGAGACAAACACACACACACACACACACACACACACACTGCAGTGAGAAAGGACAGGCAGCATCAGCAACAGTGCAGTATTTCTGACTTTTTTGACTATTGAAGGGAGGTGAAGACACTCTTCCCCAAGGGAGCAGTTTTCTATTGTTTAGACAAATGGAGATCTGTTACCCCAAGATCTCAGCCACACCTTTAACAGCAGGTTCCAGGCACAGCACACCTACATGCACAGGAACAGTAATGGCCTGAGAAGCCTGAATGGGGACAGGCTAAGGTCCCAGGCTGCAGCTGACTGCAACCCTCACAAGGCATTTCAAACAGCAGGAATGGAGCTGACCTGAGTGTGGCAGTGTCTGTGGGAAGGTGAGCCTCCAGGACAGTCCCCACTGGACACAGTCATGGGAACTAACTGTCAATCTGACAAGAAAGGATGTCTCCTGTCACCCTCAGGTAGTATGGAGGAGTGTGCCTGGCTGAGGGGAAGGGTGCAGGCTGTGCTACATTTCTTGGTTTGTTTGTGGGAAGCCTTGCAGTCCTCAGTCCTCTTCCCCCTTTTCTCTGTAAGTGTGCACGTGTCTGTGTGTCCATGTGCAGGTCAGAGGTCAACCCTAGATGTCATTCCTCACAGCACTATTTTTCTTGTTTTTTTTTTTCCTTTGTTTTGTTTTGTTTTTCCCAGTTCTGTGGTTGTGACTCACAGTTTAAAGCCCAGCACTTGGGAGGCAGGGACTGAAGGATCTCTATGAGTTCGAGGCCAGCCTGGTCTACGGAGCAAGGACAACCAAGGACGACAGGACAACAAGGACTACACAGAGAAACTCTATCTTGAAAATCCAAAAATATAAACAAACACATAAAATGACATGCCTTGTCAAAAGAAACCAACTCAACAACAAAACGGGGTGTTCTGGTTTTGTCAGGAGCTCACTCATGTCTCTAGGTGTGTGTTTCCAGCTCCCTGGGGCTAGAGCTACGGTCAAGCCTTATTACTCCTTGTTTTTTCAAGTCAGTTCTGGGACCTAACTCCTGTCTTCCTGCTTTACTGACTGTGTCATCTACTGAGTCCTAGGTTTATCTTTTGGGCTTTTTGTTTATCTGCTTTTTCTGAGGCAGGGTTTCTCCATGTAGTTCTGGGTATCCTGGAACTCTCTGTATAGACCAGGCTGGCATTGAACTCATAGAGATCCCCCTGCCTCTGCCTCCTGAGTGCTGGGATTAAAGGCATGTGTCTCCACTACCCAGCATCTTTAGATTTTAAGATTACATTTATTTGCTTATTTTTACTGTGATCATGATGTGTGTGTGTGTGTGTGTGTGTGTGTGTGTGTGTGCGTAAGTGTAAATGACAAGGACCTGTACCTGCTGAACCATCTCCCACCCCTCCCACCCCCTATATTTTTCTCTTAAAGATTTTCTGCTCTTTCCTGGATCCCAAGTGTGGAGTGTGGTTGCGCCTTACGTGGAAGGAATGAATGTGTGTAGAGAGAAGTTAAGATGACAGACAGGGTGGTGAGGAGGATCCACCTCACTGTAGGAGCCAAAGCCCCCGGCTAGCACCCCAAGGTCCAGCAACATCACCCTGAATCTCCCAGGCACTTCATTTACTTCTCTTGATGCCAGATTAACAACACAACTCATGGCAGCTTTAATGCATTTTATTGAGCCACAGCAGAGAGTGGCCGCCTGCACAGTGTAGCTACTTGAGTGGGAGGGACACGGGTGGTCAGGGGCTTAGGTAGAGCAGAGCTGGGGCTCAGGATGGGGAGCAGGAGAGGAAGGCAGGGATGCCACCCAGGCAGGAAGCAGCATGTTGGGAACAACAGAGGTCACCCGTGACTCAGAAGTCCCTGGGGACATAGCGGCGGATCCAGTCCAAGTAATAGGTGACACGGGTGTAGACGCCAGGCCTGTTGGGCCGTGCGCAGCCATCGCCCCAGCTCACCACACCTGCCTGCAGCCAGGTATCTTTTTCCTTGCAGACCAGAGGTCCTCCAGAGTCGCCCTGGAGAGGACACGGGTCAGTACTCTTATAAAGGCTGGGTGGGGGTGGTAGGGTGAGGGGACAGGAGCTCACCCAACAGGAGTCACGTCCTTCAATTCCAGCACACAGCATGTCGTTACGGACAATACGGACATGGTCACCTGTGCTGCTACCGTTGTGATGCTTCAATTCACACAGGTGGTTTCCTACAATGGGAACTTGCACCTCCATCAAAGGAAATGGATTCCGCAGCTTTTCTGTGGGTGAAAGAAAGACCATCCTGTGGCAGGGTCCCAGGTACCAGGCTAGGACGGGCTCAGCTAACCCTGTTCTCTGAGGGTAGTTCTGCTCACAAGTCCCTCTGTGAGTCAGGTTCACTTCATTCAGCTCTGCCAACCTGACTTCTTCCTCCAGGCTGGACCTGGATTTCTGACCTTATTCAGAGAAGGAGGACAGTCCTGAGGGTCTTTAGCACCCTGTCTGGTCAGTGGAAAGCAGGTTAGCATGGATGGCTCTGGCCTAGGCTGGGTAGAGGACCCCAATGGAGCCCTGGTCTTGGACACTATTCTCATGCCCCACCTCTGTGTGTGAGGAAATTGGATGCACCCTGTGGTACAGAGCCAGGGCCTGCCTGCTCATGTCCCTGTCCCCAAAGCTCTACTGAGTTGTTAAAAGAAATGAAGCAAGACCCTTAGGGAGAAGGGAAATTGGCACTGAAGGTTCCCAAGGGAGCTGTCCAGCCACACAGGATACCTGTGTCCTGGGCCACAGCCCATGAAATACGGGTCACTGACATGGTCAGTGAAATGCCAGTCCTGAAAGTTTTAACCAGTTTCTCTTTGTGTGTGTGTGTGTGTGAGAGAGAGAGAGAGGGAGGGGGGGGGAGAGAGGGAGGGAGGGAGGGAGGGAGGGAGGGAGGGAGGGAGTAATGATGTTGGTAAGTGTGGTCTCAATACTCCTCAATGAAATCCCAAAAATAAAAGCAGACTGTGGCCCCTTCAGACATGACATCTCTGAGTTTTGAGGGACCGAATGACTTATCCTAGCTATGCTGGGGTCTCTTGGCTTATGGGACCTGAGAGCCCTGTTGTTCTGATGCCTTCCCACTTCCTAGGTCTTCAGATTTCCATCCTACAAGTTGGAAGGAAGCCCTGTGCTTGGGATGTGGTGTGGCCACACCCTCTCCTGTCTCACCTCAGTTGTCTCTACCACATACCATTTTCTCCAATGTAGCCCCAGCCTGTCACCCAGCACAGTGTTCCTGAGGGGAAGGTCATGGAGGCAGGAGGCAGGGAGACAGGGTGGATGTTGCTGGAAATGTTCACAGGGTTTGTGAGTTTCAGCAGGGCAATGTCTGCCCCATTCTGGGCGATGTAGAAGTTCCGGTGTGTGATAATTTTGCTCACAGTCAGCAGGTTGTCATTGTAATAGAGGTACTTCTTTTGGAGTGTTACTCTGACCTTGTTGGGGCCAATGATATTCCTAAAGAGAAGAGACATTCGTTTAGTACGTCCTTGTTATTCCAGAAACCCAGAGATGGTGTGTGATGATCCCATCCTACCCCACTCTCCTCTCCATTCCTTGTCCCACCCTCCAGGCCCAGAGAGACTCACGGTCCCACACAGTGTGCCGCCGTGAGCACCCACTGTGGGTGGATGAGGGAGCCGCCACAGATATGCCTCCAGTAGGTGTCATATTCACGCAGGCTCACCTGCCAGGGCCACCTGTTCTCAGGTGCCTCCTGTCCCCCCACAATGCCCTCTCGTGGCTGAGCTGGACCTGGGGACAGGACAGGACCAATCTTAGTACCCTGGTCTGTGAGCTACAAGGGTCAGGGAGAGAGCCAGGGAGATCCCAGGGGAGAACTCACCAGGGGCTGCATGCACCAGACTGCACAGGAGGGGCAGTGTCAGCAGCAGCAGCTTCAGCATTTGGACACAGTGAGGAGTAGTGCAGGCCCAGTTGGAGGTGAGGGCTGGGCTAGGCCTATAGGGTTGCAGGGTGCAGAACAAGCCAGGAACCTGGGAGCAGGAAGGTAGGCCCATTCCAGGAGCTTGAGGTCTCTAGTGGCTTGGACACTCTGCTTCTGGTCTGGGAGAGATCACTGTAGCTGTCTTTGATCTTCTCTACCCAGCCTCAGGTTCCCTCTCCATTTATCCTTCCAGATCAGGGCGGGGCAGGAGGAAGGGCATGCCACCTTCCAATCCAAGCCTGGAGGAAACGGGGAACTCACACTCAAGGTCAAGCATCTGCGCCAGGAAGAGGCTCTGTCAACCCTCTGCTACATTAGACCCAGATCTGTGGTAAACCCTGTCCTGTGGCCTCTGAGCCCTGTCTGCTGGTCAGGAGCTTCTGCTTATTTTATCATGTGTGCTCCAGAGCAGAGGCAACACAGGGAAAGGGGGATGGCAGAGAGGCCACCAGCCTCCCCTCAGGCAATTGCCACCCTGCACCTCTTCCTGGCCGACCAATCTCTTCTTTAAGCACTCTACTCTGTGACTCTCCTTGACCTACTGATCATCAACAGCACTTCTGCCCTCAGGTCTCCTGTCTGCAGAAGCCCATGTGTGAGACCAGATATCTCTGTGATGTTTGCTTGGGGATGCTGGGGCATCGTTAGGGGCTGCCCTGTCTCAGTCCGCCAGTTGCCATTGCATGTCAGCCTGTGGTTCTACAACACGAGGCACAACAGATGGGAACACATCTGTGGGGGTCTCTCATCTACCCTCAGTGGATGATAACTGCTACCTACTGGATAAAGGTGTGAATTGGGTCACCCGTTCTCTTGGTTGAGAGCAGATGGGTGTCGGGAAGTGGGTGGTACTTGGTGAGATACTTTCCTCATCAAGTCAGGAAGGCTGTGACTCCTGCCTTCCTGAGGGAGCCAGGATTTCTGACACCCTCCTGATCCCTGTTCTGACTGATCCCTATGTGTCTGCTGGTACTGATTTTCCCTACTCTTCAGCCCCTCTGAGGGGTTCATTGTCCTGTCTCCCAGGACAAAGATGGTGTCCTGTGACTTTAGAGTTCAAGTAGGACAGCTGAGGCTCTATGAAAACGATCAGCAGGTGAAGGTGGCCAAGATCATCTCCCACCCCAAGTTTAGTGACAAGCTCTCTGCCCCCAGGTAGGCAGACATTGCTCTGATGAAACTGGGCACCCCAGTTGTGCTACCCAATCTTGTGTACCCTGTTTCCCTCCCTGCTGACTCCCAGAGGATCTCCTCATAGAAGACCTGCTGGGTGGCTGGCTGGGGTGTCATTGATGGTGAGTATTGGGAAGACATTATGTCCTTTGCCAGAACTGGTGGGAAGAGGCAGAAGCCTCCAGCTTTGGTCCTCCCTGGCTTTTCTCCACAGGGCCACTGCCTCCGCCCTACCACCTGAGGGAAGTGGAGGTCCCCTTTGTGGACAATTGTGACTGTGAGCAGAAGTACCTGACCAATTCTTCCTCGGACAGCACTACCAGTATATTCAAAGATGACATGCTTTGTGCTGGGAATGGAGGGTCGTGACTCCTGCAAAGTAACAGCCTGACCAGTCCTCCTCTGTCCCTTCCTTGCCCAGGACACTGGCACCCACTTGGCTTGGACTTGCCCTCCTTGTGCTGATTCCCGCCTTTGTCCACAGTTTGACTCCAGGGGACCCCTTGTTATTCAGGTGGAACTTCTCCTGGGTCTAGGTGGGTGTGGTCAGCTGAGGTAGAGCCTTTGGCCTTCCTGACATCCCTGGTGTATACACCAAGTGATGAGGTACACCTCCTGGATCCACTGCTAAATCCCCAAGTTCCCAGAACATTTGATGGGGCGAGATGGGATTCACACAAGAGAGGAGACACCAGCCACTCATGTAGATCTGTGCACTCCTCCTTCCTGTCCAGCCTCACTTTCTTAAACCTCCCCATCCCATGTTAATGAAACTAACTGGTGCTCCCAGTCTGGTGTCTCGGGTGTCCCTTAACTCTGCCATGGAGGGGCTAAAACCACATCTCAAAAGTAGCTGGCAGCCTATATCCCCTGCTTACCGTGTTTCTCATTAAATGATGGATTGTCTAATTGATGCCTGTCTGGACTTTGAATCCAGGGATTGGCACAAAGGGTGGGGCTGAGCTGGTCCACTGAGGCCTCCCCCATTCGTGTCTCTGAGCCCTTGGTGGTGTGAAGGGGTGGAACTCTCAGTCAGCCCACACTATTTTGTGGTGTCCAGACCTCCCAACCTTACCTGCCTGTTCAGGCTCCAGGATTAATAGGCAGGGGTCAGATTTGCAGGACTCCCGATACTTCAGCCTTTGACTACTGATGTCAAAATGCTCCTTTCTGAGCCCACATGGCCATTCAAATCCTAAACGATTGTTTTTTCCCCTTCCTTCTTTTTTCCTTCTTTCTTCCTCTCTTGCATGTTTGCTGTGCTTGCACGAACATGTATGCATGTTCACGTGTGTGTGTGTGTGTGTGTGTGTGTGTGTGTGCACGTGTGTGTATGTAGAAGCCGGAGGCAGACACTAGGTCTCTTTATCTATTACTTTCCATTGTATTTACTAAGGCTGGTCCTGGCTGAACCCAGAGCTTGCCCCTTCAGCTAGCTTAGCTGCCCCGCTTGCCCCAGGAATCCCCCATCTCTTTCTCTTGTGGGGACTTTAGGTGGACTGCCACATCCCCTGGGTTTTCTTGTGGCCCCTGGGGATCTCAACTCCAGTCCTTCTGCCTGCACAGAGCTTCATCCACTGAGACACCTCCCTAGCCCAGTTTGTTTTGTTTAGGTTTTTAAATTTTTATTTAGTTATTTTGTGTATATGAATACATTTCAGCTGTCTTCAGACGCACAAGAAGAGGGCATCCGATCCCATTACAGATGGTCCATGTGGTTTCTGGGAACTGAACTCAGGATCTCTGGAAGAGCAGACAGTGCTCTTAACCACTGAGCCATCATCTCTCCAGTCCTCTCATGTTTGTTTTTTGACAGAGGATCATATATAGTTCAGACTGGCCTGGTACTTATAAAATAGCTGAGGATCACCTTGAACTTCTGATCTTTCTGTTTCTAATCCCAAGTGCTGGAATTACAGGTATTACAGATATGCATACCATACCCTATTATGTGACTAGTGAATGCTAGGCAAGAGCATTCATTCACTAAGTATCTACCAACTGAGATACAGTTATGGCTCTCAAGTCCATATATCTACCCATGATGCTTTGAGATCTTCTGCATGCAACTTGAGGCCCTTATGCCTCCCCACATCTCCTCCCAGCTGGATGTCATGGGAATGGGCTGCTGTCTGCTGTGGGACTGAGGAAGGGACCCAGGACAGGGATGGTTTGCACTCTAGGCATGGGCCGAGACTCACACAACTACACCTTTTGTGTTTTGTTTTTGAAGCAGGGTCTCACATCCTAGCCCAGGCTAGCCTTGAATTCTAAGAAATCCTTAGGTCTTGGCCTCCCAAGTGTAAGTGTTAGGATTGCAGGCATGCACTGTCATGATCAGCCAGAATGTACTCTTTAAGTGGGTGAATTGTATGGCATGGAAATCACATTTCAGCAAAGCTGTCAGAAATAATAAACTGAAAACAATTATTATTTTTTGAGACAGAATCTAGCTATGTAGCTCTGGCTGGCCTGGAAGTCACTATGTAGGCAAGGCTGGTCTCAGATTTACAGAGATCTGCATGAGTGCTCAGATTAAAGGAGTCCACCACCACTCCTGACCATCAGCATCAGCACTTTATTATTTAGATGTGTGTGTGTGTGTGTGTTTGTGTGTCTGTTTCTCTGTGAGTGTGAGTGTGTGTGAGTATGTGTTTGTGTGTGTGTCTGTCTGTGTTTGTGTATGTGTTTGTGTGTGTGTTTGTTTGTGTCTGAGTGTGCATCAGCATATTGAGGTCAGAGGACAAACACAGCTGTTGTTCCTCAGGTGCTGTCCACCTTATGTTCTGAGATAGGGTTTTTTCCCTGGCCTGGAATTCACTGATTATGTTAGCCTGGCTGTCCAGCAGGCCTTAGGGATCTTTCTGTCTCCATCCCCAACCAGAGATACAAACATCGGACTTGGTTCCTCAAGCTTTCAAGGCAGACACTTTATCAACTGAGCTATCACCACAACCCAAGCCCTCTATTTTCTGGTTGATGAACTCTACCACCAATTGTGATGAAACTCTTGGTAAATTTGGGGGATCTCACCAAACCCACAGCAAACGTGCTGTTTGAGGGCAGACTGACGAAACCTGGAAGGTGAAGGGCAGATGAGAGCAGCTGCTTCCCTGCATCCACCAGCATGAGTATCTGGACGGCAGGCTAACTGGGAAATAAGCAAAAGGTGTAAAGAGTCCAAGGAGGAGATGGATTCACCCTCCACATTGGCAGACACAGGCGGCCGTCCACACAGCTTGCCTAGGAGTGACTATGGCCACTGTTAGAGACCCAGGGCTTCAGGAGGAAGCTTTCTGCAGAAGTCATTGCTAGCACAAGACTCAACACACTAAATAAACATAACTTCTCGACACTGGTAATGACGAGCTAGACAAGAAGGCAGAGTAGAAGAGAATTCCAGTTAAAGAGACTAAAAATCACCTACGAAAATACCTCGTAAAACAAGTGTGAAGTTCTTTTGTTTTTGTTTTTGTTTTTGTTTTAATTTGAAGCAAGGTCTCCCTCTCTCTATAGCTTAGAGTGGTCTCAGTTTCAAAGTCCTTTTAAATGCTGGGATTAAAGGCATGAGCTACTACTCCAATGCTTATATACACGGTTTTATAGAAGAACATAATCAACTGAGTGCAAGAATGTAGAATTACGTGTGTCAGAGGCATGTAGCCACAAATGGGGACATTGACACCCCATGTTTATGGAGATCTCAGCAAAACACTAACAAAGATTTCTGAGAAGCACAACAATGTGGTTATGGTTGTTGTTGTTTGATTGTTGTGTATTTGCTTGTTTGTTGTTTTGTTTGTTTGTTTGTTTTGAACCAGGGTCTCAGTGTGTGGGTCTGGCTGGCCTGAAACTCACTATAAAGACTGGGCTGGCCTCAAAGTCCCTATAAATAATTTAAATATCAAATAATGCCCAAAAAGAAGGAAGGAGAGGCCCCTAGTCCTGGAAAGCCTCAGTGTAGCAATGTAGGGCAATACTGGACGGGGAAGAAGGAAGGGGTTAATTGAAGAACAGTGGGAGGGAAGAGGGCTTATGAGGGCTTATGAGTGAGGGGGATCCAGGAAAGGGGAAATCATTTGAAATGTAAATAAAGAATTAATCAAATAAATAAATAAATAAATAAATAAATAAAATAAGACAGGGCTGGCCTTACAACTCAGCCATCTTCCTGCCACTGCCTCATGAGTGCTGGGATTAAAGTCATGAGCTACTACTCAGATGACCTTAAAATTTTAACTATAGACTTCTGGAGGTAGAAGTTTTCATTAAATTATTGCTTATAGGAGAATTAAGGTTTGGCTGTAAGAATCACCAGTGGGCTGTGGATGGAACTCAGTTGGCAGAGAGCTTCTCTTGGGTTCAATCCTAGTACTGAATAAAGCAGCATGGAGGTGCAGGCCTGTAATACCAGCACTCAAGAGGTACAGACAGGAGGATAAGAAGTTCAAAGTCATCTTTGGCTGTCAATTCCAAGTCTAGGTGAGACCCTGTTTCAAAACAGGAATAAAGAGGAAAACAGGATTGGACCAAAAAATCCGTAGGGCTTCCCGGGCATGGAGCTCGGGGGTGGGACACTTGTCCAGCCCGGATCAGACCTTGGGTTTAGTCTTTAGCAACACAACAACCAAAGAAAAAAGACAAGCAACTCCATGGGTAAAAAGTACTTCGCTGGAACAAAAATTGGGGGGAATTCAAAGTGCTAACCTGTATTTAGCATTGATTCAAAGCATCTTTTTTTCCTTCAGATTTTTCTTGCATTTTATGTGTCTAAGTGTTTTGTCTGGATTATATATGTGCACCACATGCATACATGGCCACAGAGGTTAAAAGAGGACGTCAGACCCTCAGCAACTGGAAACAGAGGGTTTTGAGACACCTCCTGGGTGCTGGGAAACCACCTACTCACAATGTCTGTGTGCGCATGCTCTCAGTGCTGTGCTGTATCCCTGTCCCATACAAACCCCCTTTCTGCCCTCATGGTCCTGCACAGAAGTGACTCTGTAGGCCTCATCCTATCAGCTAGGAAACCCCATTCCGTGGTCCTGTTCTGTGCCTGTGTGGGAGCCAAACACAAGCAGCAGTTTGGCCAGGTTTCAGTGCCTAGCGTTCTGTGGAGTCTCAGAAAGCAAGAATCAGAAATTGCCAAGGCTTTTGGTGAGTTAACTAATCAGTTCAGGGCTTTGAAAAGTACCCCAGTGGAACCATGTGTGGTGTTTCATACAACCTTAGCATTCAAGAGTCTCACACAGAAAGGGGGCATGAGTTCAAGGCTAGCCTGGGCTGCAGAGATCCTGCCTCAAAACTATAAAGATGCTGAAAGCAACTAAAACAATCAGGATGCTTTCCTCTCAGGGACCTAGAGTGAAATGGTTGCGAGCAGCAGCCTCTTTGGGGATGTGTGCAGCTAGTCACCTCTATGGGTTGCCCAAAGGGAATTTGGTGATGATTCTCTGGTGGCTATTAACCTCTGATCTGAATGTCATACCCAAGCTGGGCTCCAAGGAGGCAGCTTGGGAAGTCTCAGGCACAGCATCCAGGATTCCCACTGGCCAGCTCCTCATGTGCCTCTGAACAGATCTGAAGGATAAGGAACAGTGAGTGAGGCCCTGTGTAGAGCCAGGTTCAAGTTCCCTGGCTATTGGAAGGAACACACCTCAAAAGCATGGGGTTTTCATCAAGTTCAGCACCAATGGACTTCATGACAGAGTAGCTGGGAATCGGCTCATCTCTGATGGCTGTGGGGTAAAATATGTTCCCAATTGTGGCATGTATCCTGGACAAGTAGCAGGAGACCCACAAACTCACTCTTGAGGGTTTCCACTGTCATGTTCTGCACCCCCCCCAAATTGTGTTCTGTTATAAATCTCACATCCTGTGTGAAATCAAAAACAAAAGCAACAAACCAATACAAAACCAAACCAAAGATGAGGTAAACCTACATACACATGCCTGTGGGAGGTCTGCAAAGTGACATTAAAAACTGGAGAGACCTGGAAAGACATGCAGCCATCTGGACAAACCAAAATAATCTCATTAGCCTCATACAACTCAAACATAAATTTCAGATACATCAAAGGACTTTTTCTTTTTGAAAC
The DNA here is from genome assembly GCF_947179515.1 of Apodemus sylvaticus. Classification (NCBI taxonomy): domain Eukaryota; kingdom Metazoa; phylum Chordata; class Mammalia; order Rodentia; family Muridae; genus Apodemus; species Apodemus sylvaticus. Next base: position 95,893,936 of record NC_067481.1, read on the forward strand.
CCTGTGTGGCCTAGAACTTGCTCTCTGTAGCACCATGACCATGGGCGACATCAAGTAACACAGGAACATTGTAGAGCATCCCAGGGTGACGGGCTAAGAATGCTGTTCCTAGCCCTTCCTGCAGGCAAGCCTCTCCTCTCCATCACCTCATGGAAGCTGGATTTTAGGTAGGTTGAACACAATCTCCTCACACCAAGGCGGTGGGGAGCGCTCACCTGTGGGGTGTGTGCTAAAGATAGTCAAGACTCTCAAGAAAACATAGTCCCCCAAAACAGAGGAATGATTAGAGGCTGGGCTCATCTCTGCTTTATTGGTCTCAGCTGTGTCATTGTCCCTGGAGCCTTGGGAGAGGTCCCCTGTTGAGCAGTCCTCCCTGAGAGACTTAAACAATTTCTTTCCCCTCTTCCAAAATATGGTTCCACTGAAGTTCCCCCCAGAGAAACTGTTAGTTCATTGAGCTTCCTTAGAAGATGGGTGACCCCAAAGCAGCAGCCTAAAGTCTCCACCTAGTGTGGGGATGATTGATGGTTCCAGGATCGATGTCTTTCTCTAATGAACCCCCTAAACCTCTAGTCCCCAGAACCTGAGAACATGAATCATTAGTGTAGAATAGCATTGAAAATGGCTCTACTTGGAGCCAGGTGGTGCTGACCCGTGCCTTTAATGCAACACTCTAGAGGCAGAGGCGGTTGAATCTTTGAATTGGAGGCTAGCCTGGTCTACAGAGTGAGTTACAGGGCACCCAGAGCTACACAGAGACACCTGGACTCGAAAACCAACCAAACAAAAACGTTCTTTTAGTGTCATTTCTGTTGCTATGATAAAATATCCCAACAAGGCAACTTTGAGCAGAAATGGTTTATTTGGCTCACGACTCCAGGTCACAATCTGTTATTGCAGAGAAGTCAGTGCAGGAATTCAAGGCATCACATCCACAGACAAGAGCAAGATGATAAAGACATGGATAACCCTGTGATCCCTTGTTCTGGTTCTCAGCTAGCTGGCTCCTCTCTTAGAAGTTCAGGAGCCTCTGTCTAGGGAATAGTGCTATTCAGTGTGTGGGGTCTTCCTCAGCAAAACACCTCATAGAAATTCCCACTGACTAACCTGATCCAGATATTTCCTCTCTATACCATTCTTTCCTAGTGGTTCTATGTTGTGTCACTGTGGTGACTCTTTTGCCTCACCTGAGCTGGGTCCTCCTCCCCCATCCCCCAGTCAGGATCTTGTTCTGTAGCTTTGGCTGGCCTAAAATTCATTAGACAGGCCACATCAGCCTCAGACTTGTGGCTTCCTAAGAGCTGGGGAAAAGGTGCGTGCTACAGAAGTCCCCACAGCAACCTGGTACTCCTTACCAAGTTTCATTGAGCAGCATTGGCCAGGAGGCTCAGAATGTTGATCACCCTTGATCAACTCTGGAGAAGGAGGGGAGGAAACCCCACCCCACCTTCATCTATAGCAGCTGTTCTCAACTGGTGGGGTCAAGGAAGACAACTGGGAAACACAGATATTTTCCTTACAGTTTGTTCAGTAGTAAAAATCAAAGTTATGAAGTAGCAATGAAAAATAGTTTTATCACTGAGGGTCAGCAAGGGGTCACCACACACGAGGAACTGTATTAAGGGGTGGCAGTATTAGGAAGCTTGAGAACCACTGGTTTATAAGATGTCACTGGCTTCCAGAGAAGGAATCCCTGTGCTATTCCTGCTGTAACCTTCCTCTTACCCCTAGGAAGGGGCTTTGTCTCCACAGTTCCCACTGATAACACTATAGTGGCTTTCCTCTGCAAGGACCCTGGCAGTCACTCTCAGAGAATGGGACACCAGGTCTGTGGACGATTCTTCTCCAGGTTTAGTGTCTACGTGCTTTAGGGGTTTTTCTCTTCATACCCTGGAAAGCCTTTGTAGTGTCCTCTGCAGGGTTAGCCTGGATCAAGGACAGTTAGTGTCCTTGGGGGTCAGGTCTAGCAGGGCACACATTTAGATGGTGGTTGTAAGTGTGATTGCTGCTGTTGTTACACACCTGACTTCCTCAAGAAATTGTTAAGGCCCTTCATAATATCAAAACCAAAAAAAATCAGATGGGTTTTCATCAATGGACACTGGTGCTAGGGTGATTTTCCTGCTCCAGTGCTGGTTGAAACAAGAATCCGTGTACAGTAGACCAGCAGTCTGCCATTGAGTTATGTCCCCAGTCTGACAAGTTGCTTTTTAAATAGCAAAATGCTCTTTAAGAGATACGATGATTAAGTGTAAAAGACAAGAAAATTAAATGAAGAAAATCATAATTGAATGCTGAGGCAGTCTGCACAGAGATGTGTCCACCCTGGACATTTTCATGAATGAGACACTGTATCTAGATGCCCCTGACAGGTGTCCTTGGGACCTTTTCCTAGGGACACTCCTCACTGGGAACAGCTCTTTCCTCCTAAGAAAGGTGTGATTGCCCCTGCACTCCAGGTTAAGAACCATGGAGACAGTGGTTTCCCTAAGGTCACACACAGCAGCAGACAGGCTGGGGACTCTGGACCTCTCCCCCTGCTCACCTCTGGGTCTGAACCCACGAGAAGAGACCAGGACAAGTGTGACCCTGGGCACTCAAGATCAGCAGGTCAATGAGGGGAGACACTCTTCTGTGTGAGGTAGAGTTGTCAAGACAGAATGGCCTAAGCCCCTCTCCTCCTTCCTATTTCCAGATCTTCTCCATCCCTGGGACATCCTGCTTGGTCCCTGGCTTTCAGGCCAACTTCCCATCTGCTCCATGCTCAGCCTGAACTTCCATCAATCCAATGAGAGTCAGGGGCACCCAGCAAGCAGCTTGCATACCACAGCCCCATCATCTGGGCCCTTGATTATTCCTGCTCCCTCAACTTCAACCTGAGGATGCTGGGAACCAGACAACATCACGCGTGACCAAGCATCATACATGACTGCTCATGTGGACAATGGGGATTTCTCCCTGGATCACCCAGAACTAGAGAGGAGGACATTTCTGGTCTTGGAAAAGTATTGTACCTAACTCAGGACTCCTTTATCATTAACCCATGTTCCCCTCATACTTAGGTTGGGATATATTTGGGGACATTGGAAAAAACTATCTGTGCATCTTATAACCTGTAATTTGTGTCCAAAAAACTTTGTTCATTTTAATCTCAAACAGTGTTACCCAAGTGCTGGTACCTCAACCCAGCTCTCCCTCTTGCAACACCAGCCCTGGGCAACCACATCCTTTCCCTAACGGCATCCCTAAGCCCAGAACTGCGACAGAATATCTCACTGGTAGGTTGTGGTTCCAAGCTAACGGCTACCTGACGGAACTCACACAGTACCTAGTTCTCTCTGATCCTATCACTGTATGTGCCCATTCATGGTGGCCTGGTCCTGCCTCTATCAGGGTGGCCAGGTGTCCTATCTCTAGGTCTTGTTGCCTAAGAGCAACAGTAGGATCACCAATGTGGGGCCTCAGGTGACCTCACACAGACAAGGCAGCCTGGGCTTGCAATGGGCACAGGGAGCAGGAAATGGTTTCTCCTGAGGGAGTCATCTGGTTACTCCTTATACTATGCTAGGTTCAAAAATGTAAAGGGCTCCAGCTTGATCTTACTTCCTTCTTGTTCCCCTTACTTCCTGTTGTCCAGATGGGCCTGCCTTGTCTGAGAAGCTCTGTCTCTCCCTCATTGACATTCCTGGTCTTGCTTAGTATTGTTTCTTTCACTTAAGGTCTCACTATGCAGCCACAGCTACCCTAGAGCTTACTATTTAGGGCAGACTAGACTTAAACTCTCAACGATTCACCTGTCCCTGTTTTCTGAGTGTAAGGATTGAACATGTGTTGCCACCACACCCAGCCGGCTGTCCTGTCTTGATGGTCCATTCCCGTTTCACACTAGGCTTTCTTTCTCTCAGGCTGAGACTCCCGACGACAGCCCCTTCTAGTCTAGACATTGTGTTAGAGCCCCAGAGCCAGGAATTTTAGGCCCTGATACTAGGCTTTCATGGTTCCCCCAAAGTCAGGAGACAACTTTCAGGAATTTGTTTTCTCCTATCCTATGAGTCCCTGGGGATGAACATGTCTTCAGACTTGACTGCAGCATTCTTACCAACTGACCCATCTCACCCTCCCCTGTGAGCACATAGGAACATCTTCAGCCTCCTAAGTGTCACAGTTGGGCACGGATCTTGCCGATGTGTGTCTCCTACACACACTGTTCCAGGGATGGAGGTGAGCAGGGATGGAAGTGTCTCAGCCCCCAGGGTGAGTTGGTAGGGAGTAGACAGTTAGGATCTGTGCAGCACTAACCCCACTTCCTTTCTCTCCAAATTTGCTTTCCTGTTCCTAACACCTGCAGCAGGTTCAGGGACAGAGAGTGGATGATGTCATCTGTGAGCAGCCATACCATAATGCCACCAGGCACCACCCACAGGGCCACAAATCCATCCTAGATGACATGTGTGTGCTTGCAGTGAGGACCATGGGGCCTGCCATGTGAGTTCAGTTGGCTTCTTCCTTCCTGTTCCCAATCCCACTTCAGGGCCAATATCCACAGATGCTCTTCTAGGGTGACTCAGGTGGCCCCCTGGTCTGCAGGGTAGCAGGCTCCTGGAACTTGTTAGGAGTGGTGAGCTGGGGCTATGGTTGTGCCCTGAAGGACCTCCCCAGGGTCTATGCACGAGTGCAGTCCTTCCCGCCCTGGATCATGCAGCAGACGAAGTTCTCCTGAGCCCTGCTTGCCTGTGCTGGTTCCAGAAGATGAGTCTCACAGTTCCCACTGCTTCAGCCTTTGCCTGGTTTTCGGAACCTGTCCTGTACTCTGGCCTTCTGGGAGTCTGGACATCCCTGACCCAGCACAGGAAGCGGGGACGACAGTGGCCAGGGTGGGTGCTCTTGGCTTGAGGGAAGGTGGAGAGGAATGGAGACTCTTTATGCTTGCAAGCTGTTGAAGGAACCGAGCGACTTTTGCTTTTGGCTGTTCTTAATAAAGGTCGTGTGCACATGCAAGTTCCGGGACTTGTGTGAGTTTTCTATTTCCTTCTCTTTGGAAAAGATGCCCACAGGTGTGGTTTACCATGTCCTGGGAGAACCACCTGCCTGTGCTGCTGAATTGTTTTGTGCTTGGTGGCCTTGTCCTGGATGGGCATCCAGATTGTCACCACTGGGTCTTAATATCTTGGCCTCCCAAATATACCTGGAGTCCAGGTGTGGTCATACTGTACACAATGGGTTTGGGGTCAGGCATCATCTTCAGCATCACAAAAGACATTAACCATCACAAGTGGCAGAGTGTGCTTGGGTAAGTGACTCACAGAAAGTCCCCAGCCATCCTCCTCATGTTGCTCTGTGCTGGGACTATGTAGACTCTGACCATACAGATAAGGTTACCTGTAGACCATGGGACTGGAAAAGAAGTCCCTGCATCAGTACCACCCGCCAGAGCCCCGCCCGGCAAGCATGTCCTACTGGCCTGCTATGGGATCAGCTTGTGAGGATGAAGTTGGTGGCAACTGGTCTCATCTAGAGTAGATTCTGAGTTTGCCAAGGAGGATGCCCACAGGTGTGTAGATCTGGGCTTCACCCCAGTGGCACATAGGGGACAGGACAGGAGGGACAGAGTTGTAGCCTTGTTTAAACTCAGAACAGCATAGATTTACTCAAGATTCAGGGGTGTGTGAAGAGTTCTAGTCAGGGTTCAGCTGAGGGTGATAGGGAAATAGGTTTGCAGGGGTGGTACCACACCCACCACATACACTCGCTATGGCCAGAATTTTATTGAGCAGGGTTTTGGGGATGGAATGTATTCAAAAAAGACTAGGAAGCAGCCAGTTCTGTGGCCTGCTGCAGGTCCCTGATACCATGAAACAACCACTGCCTAAGTCCACCCCTGCATCAGCTCCCGGGTCTCTAGCAGAGATCCACCCCAGGATCATGTCTTCTATGTCCTGCACTTTGGCACCTCCACGGCTGGGACTGAGGGAGGCCAAGGGGGAGGGTGAACCCTGCTACCTCTGCACATCTGTCTCTGGCTTTGTGTGGCTGGAGATGGCTTTAATGAGAAGAACAGCCAACCAAAGTTTGTCAGGCAATTGCAGAAAGCCAAGGACTGGACCTGCTTTCAGTGGGCCTCTAATAGTGAATCCTTGGAAAATGCTGGTGCTTTTCATTCACAGGGCCTCCAGGTGAAGCTGCAGGACGGGAAAAGGGAACTGAGGTTCAGGTGTTGTCAGGTATGTGAGCAAGGGGCTCCTTCATGAGGAAGCCCAATGCATCCTAGTGCAGGGACTGCAGTTTTTTGTTCAGCAGGCAGAAAGCATCCTTACCCACTCCTCAGGGTCCTTTTCATTTTATTTCTTTGCAGGAGAGAGATCTATGTGGCTCAGACTGGCCTCAAATTTCCATGCCAAGCTCTTTCGGAGAAGGTTCACTCTTTTCATAGGCTTTTATTTGCTATTTTCTGTGCCGCTGGCCAATGAAGGTGGACAGCCCAGGTTGCAGAGTCTGGGCTTAGATGCAATGGGAAGCAGGATTTGGGGACCTGGTACGTTCTACAGGAAAATGGTTGGTGACAGGTTACATGTACAGCAAGGCTCCCAGCATCCCTCTGGGCTCCCAGAGTCCCATGAGACCACACAGATTAACAGTTTTGTAATGCAGACATAGCTGTAAACCCTCAGAATCTGGGTAAAAAGTGGGTCCTACCAATTTGCTGTGCTCTGCCTGACCCACACTTTTCTTTGCTTGTTTGTTTGTTTTTTGGATTTGGTTTTTTCAAGACAGGGCTTCTACGTATAGCTCTGGCTGTTCTGAAACTCACTCTGTAGACAAAGCTGGCCTCAAACTCAGAAATCTGCCTGCTTCTGCCTTCCAGAGTGCTGGGATTACAGGTGTGCACCACCACCACCCAGCTGACCCACACTTTCTGGCTCCTGATTGGCAGGAAGCCAGGTGGCTTCTTGTGGAAGTGTTTGATACCCTGTCTATTCAGAGTTTTACATGTATAGGAAAAAAAAGTCTACCATTAGGCTGCCTTGACCTCACAAGCAGTCCTTCTGCCTTAGCCTCTCCCATGGCTGAGAAGGCAGGCCTGTGCCTCCAGACTCGGGTCTCCTCTGCCCTCCTCTGCTATAATTCTGAGCACACATGAAGTTTCACATGGTGTCCTGGCTCTTCCCTTGTGGCTAATACTGTCTGTTGAAGGAATCCACAGGATTCGCTCCTCCTGGTACAAGTTAATGGACATTTGGGCTGTTTCTAATTGGGGCTCTTGGGAGTAACGTTACTTTTAACAGTTTGTGTTTGTGTGAACACATCTTTTCTCTTGGAGGAGCACAACTGTGACTGTGGACTCACACGGAATGTTTGAAGGAGAGAAGGCTTTCAGATTTGTGGCTGTGATTACATCCTGTTGCCTGTGGATAGGACTGGGCAGTTCTTGGTGTCTACCAACCCGTCTTTACCTTCAGGAACTCTAGGTATGGGTGGGTTGGGGTACAGAGCTTCTTCCTGGGTTTTATATGTGATAGTTCCCCCACACTCTCTTTAGATCAGGATGGCGTCAAATTTGCAGTGATTCTCCTGCTTCAGCCTCCAGAAAGTTAGGCTTAGAAACATTGTTACTGTGGCTAGTTCTGTGTTCTTCCTTCCTCCCTCCCCCAATCTGTCTCCTTCCTTCCTTCCTTCCTTCCTTTCTTCCTTCGTTCCTTCGTTCCTTCGTTCCTTCGTTCGTTCCTTCGTTCCTTCCTTCCTTCCTTCCTTCCTTTCTTTCCTTTCTTCCTTCCTCTATCCCTCCCTCCCCCCTCTTTCTTTCCTATCCAACAGAGCCTCCTGTAGCCCAGGTTAGCCTTGAACTTCCCTCCGTTCATCTTCTAAGTGCTATGGTTGCAGATATGCATCACCTTGCCAGGTCTTTAGTTTTATTTTTACTTTTGTTTTGTCAAAACATCTAAATGAAATAAACTTAAGGCTGAAATGTTTATTCTAGCTCTGAGTCCAAGGTACACTCATCACTGTGGGGAAGGTGTGGAGGCAGGGGCATGAGGCGAGTAGTCATATAATGGACACAGTCTAGGAACATAGAGCTGTATATGAAAGCAGCTCAACTCTGTCTTCATTCACAGCATCTAGGAGCCCACCAGGGAGTGGTGCCCGGACAGTAGATGCTCCCTCCCACCTAAATGAATGTAACATAAGCTGACTCCCCCTGCAGGCCCAGAGGCCCTTCTCTCAGGTGATTCTGTCAGGATGCAAATCAACTCTGTCACATTCAGCTTATTCTGGGCAGGGAACCCAACGCAGTGCCTCCTGAATGTTAGACAAGCACTCTGCCAACCGGGCCACACTCTGTGTCTGTTCTCCCTGTCTCTAATTAGCATTTTGTCAGGCCTAGTGGTATATATTTTGACACATGTCCAAATTGTCTATTTGCATATCTTTTTGGTGAGCATGCAAATGTTTTTTTTTTTTTACTTTTTTTTCAAATTGCTTCCTGAGTGCTAAATAATGTGTTTTGAATCTAAGTATTGTAAACATTTAGATGTTCTCTGGAGGATTGATCTTGGTGCACAGCACGGGAGGGTGGACATGAACAGAATGCGTGACAGGAGTGGAGGGGAGCTGAGAGGTCTGAGGGATTTGGCCATTTCTAGGTCAGGCTCAGAAGGCTGAGCAGTCTGTCTATCATGGTGACAAGACCAGGCCTGGGCCTTGTTTTTGCTGTAAATTGAGAGGAGGAAGAAGGGATGAGGGATGAGGGATGAGGGAGGAGGGAGGAGGGAGGAGGGATATGGGATGAGGGAGGAGGGAGGAGGTAAGGTCTGCTGACAGTGTCTCTATCCTGCTGCATGTGGCAGGGAAGAGCTGTTACCTCCACCTGTCTTCACATGAACTCTGAAGCCCAGAATGCAGAGACCAGCTCAGAGGCAGAATACAGCAGAGATAGGATGCTGTCCTCACTGAAACCTGAGTTTATTTTCCCAGTGTGGGAAGGCCACAGGGTCCCCTCCAGGCAGCCCTCCTGGTTCCTGCAGGATACACTCTCTCACATCTGAGAGTCCAGCTTCTGGGGCTCCTCAGATAGCCTGTGTGAGCATAGACCTCTGTGACAACACACCTTCCTTAGTGTCCCTGTTCCCACATCCAGCCCTGGGTCTTCTGACTCCAGCTCAGGTCAGAGCGGCCAAGTCTCTGTCTCCCTAGCAGGGTTTCCTGTCATGGCTGGGGCCTCAAGGCCAGAGTGCAGAGTGCAGGACCTTTCTCAGTTCCAAAATCTCAGGGCAGGGTGGGAGGGTTCCATTGACACCCTCCAGATCAGGTGTGGGGAAACTGAGGCTGGGGAGAGTTGTTCAGTTCTCCTCCAGTACGTGACATCATGTGACGTAATGTGGCTATTTCAGGCCTGTCTGTCCCACAGCTGAAGCTCAAGACTGCACAGAATGCGCAGGAGGGACGACCCAACAGTTAATTCAAGAACTGTTTTTGTAGATATTCCATATATGGGTGGTTGGCCACCACCTGTTACTCCAGCTCCAGGGCATCTATCGCCCTCTTGTGGCCACTGTGAGTACCTGCACTCATGTGTGTATATGGCTCTCCCCACATTATTAAAAATAAAATACATCTTTAAAAAAAGAATGGACACTAAACGTTTGACCTAGTGAGGCACGAGTAACGACATGAGGTGAGTCTGCGCCTGCCTCCCTCAGGTGCCAGTCTGTGAAGGGACTGTTTGGGGGGTAGGAGCTGCCAGCTCATCCCAGCTTAGAGAGACCAGGGTGAGGGAGTCATGTGTCCCCACAGGCCATCCCACCTGGTCCAGGACCCTCATGCCACCTAGCTTGAAGGATGTCCTGCATGGACAGATCCTCTGAGTCCCAAACAGTGGAGCCATCACAGGTCCCTGTAGGAGAAGCCTTTGTTGTCTCTGGTCTGAGGGACCTGTTGTTCTATTCCCTTTGTCACCTAGTTCCCTGCATAGCTCTGGACACCCTGGATCCCAGGTCTGCTGGTCAGGAAGAAATTCCACCTGTGCATCCCTGTGTCCTCATAGACCAATGACATGTGTGGCCTTTGTCCAGATAGAAGGGCAGAGGGAGATCACAGTCTGGTTTTGGTGACACTTTCCCCAACTTCCGGGGTCTCCTGTATTCCCGGGTCATTGCTGTGGACCACAGTGGTAATTCCCTCTAAGGGCCTGGTCTTCCTGTCTCTGGGGTTCTGTCCAAGAGTGGGGCTGGGGGTGGCCCCTCTTCTGGGCTGCTGACTTCCCTCAGGCTGCCCTTTGACCCCTAACAGGAGGGTTGAGCTGAGTGCATCTGTGAACCATCACTGGACTGAGGCACACACTGAGAGGGAAGCCCAGTGTGGTCCTGCTCTGTGCCCCTATCCCAGCCAGGGTGTGGACCTCAAAGTTAGAGCTTCAGGTTTTTAGGTTCTGACTTTCATTCTCTGAGCCTGTTACATAAACTGCATATCTGAATTCTCAGAAAACTGTCTTCTGTGACATGGTCACTGACAACCCAGAAAGAGCTGATGGGTCACAGAGGAGAGGATATGAGTGAGGGCTCCCTTTGCATGTGACTGGGTATTGTGGGTGTTTAGGATGTGCACTCAGAGCTCTCTGTCTCTCTGGGCAGCTGGCTGTGTAGAATCAAAGGCCTTAGAGACTGCTTTACTGCTGTGCAGAGATACCACGACAAAGGCGACTTATATAAAAGAGCATTTAATTGGGGGCTTGATTACAGTTTTAGAGGGTGAGCCCCTGATTATCACTGCACAAAGAAGATGAAGTTTGCTGAGAGCTTTGCATCCTGGTCTACAGGCATCAGGGAGAATGAGCATAAGGTGGGGGGAGGTAGGGAGAATGAGGGGGAGAGGGGAATGGGAGGGGGTTAGACAGACAGACACACAGACGGGGCCTGGTGTAGCCTTTGAAACCTCTAAGTCCACTCCTAGTAACACTTCCTCCAGCAAGACCACACCTCCTAACCCTGCCCAAGCATTTCCACTCTCTGAATCTATGTTCCACTTCCTGTGATTAAGCAGTCAAATGAATGAGCCCAAGGGGCACATTCTTCTTCCAACCTCCACACCTAGGAGGTGATTCTTCTTCTGTACATGAAGAGCAGACGCCTGTAAGTCCTGTAACTCTACTCTGTGTGTGGCTAGAGGGAAGTTTGTCAGTTGGGAACAGGAGTTGGCCCCATAGAATTTGTTCCAGAGAGAGAGAGAGAGAGAGAGAGAGAGAGAGAGAGAGAGAGAGAGAGAGAGAGAGAGAGAGAATACTGCCACAAAACTGAAATCTCCCATCTCTAGGTACAGCCACCTTCCATGGTAAAAGTGCAAGAAAGGAAGCAAACCGATCACACAGGAAGGGAGGCGGTTTTGTTGCAATGAATTGAAACTTGTGGATATTTTTAGATGAGTCCAATGATACACTCACCCTACTCTGGCAAACATCACTACACACAGAAGCATGTATGTGCCTCATTATGCAGCCACAATTCAGCGACTCCCACATTTGTACCCAGCGCTAGGCAATAATGTGTGGAAACCACCTCTCCAGAAACACTGTGGCCTCTTCCCAGGATTCACTAGGAGCCCGCCATTGGGAAGCAGCCTCAAGCCTCAGCATCCCTAGGATCTTAAGACAATCCTGTTGTAACAGAGGAGGCAGCACAGAGGCCTGATAAGAGGCAGGGGTGGGGGAGCTGGACGAGGTGGACCCTGCCAGCCCAGCACAGGGGACACTGAGGCAGGATGGTCATGAATTGGTTGTCAGCTTGAGCTCCATAGTGAGAGACGGGGGACAGCTGGGACATGTGTCATGTCAGAGGAGACAAGCGTGGGGACACGGGTCTTTGGGTATCAAGTTCAGGTAGCAGCATGGCAGTGTGCCAGGCCAGGGTGGATGCTTTCTATGTGACACTTACTCAATGTCCTTAACAATCTCCATAGGACCACAGCCAGGGCTGCACAGAAGGCTCAGTCAGCAAAGCTGTGTCTTGTAATTATGAGGACATGAATTTAGGTCCCAAGAACCCATTGGAAAGAATGGGGACGTCTCTCTGGGAGGGGCTGGAAACCTATTGCAATGGAAACTCCCAGGAATCTGTGGGGTGACCCCAGCAGAGACTTTTAGCAATGTGGGATATGAAGCCTGACCCGGCCATCTCCTCTGTCCTGTAGAGGGATCAGGACACAATCTCACCCACAAAACCCTTAACTTACACTTTGTCTGCCTGCAAGATGTTTTGGGGTAAATGTGGTGCAAAATTGTGCAAGTGGCCAACCATGGCTGATCCAGCCTGAGAGGGAACCCACTCCTGACACGGCCTGGAGGGCCAGGAACCAGAGGCTGGAGAGCACAGAGACCTGGGAGAGAACCAAAGATGACTGGAAAAACATTTAAAAGTCAATGAAATGATTCCCAGTGATACTCTGCTGTCCTCAGAGAGTCTTGCCTAGCCGAGTTGTCATCAGAGAGGCTTCCCCCAGGAGCTGACAGAAACAGATGCAGAGACCCACAGCCAAACCTCAGATGGAGCCTGAGGAATGCTGGGAAGAGGGGAGGAAGGATTGAAGAAGGGGTCAAGGACACCACACGAAAGCCACAGAATCAACTCACCTGGGCTCACAGAGACTGAAGTGCCCACCAGGGAGCCTGCATGGGCCTGACCTAGGCCCTCTGCACATGTGTGACAGTTGTGTAGTTTGGTGTTTTTGTGGGACTCCTACAGTGGGAGGGAGCAGGGGCCATCTCTGTCTCTGCCCTACCTTTGGGACCCATTCCTCCTCTTGGGTTGCCCTGTTTATCCTGAAGAGGAGAGGAGGTGCCCAGTCTGCAACTGGATATGGACATCTGGCTGATATCCAAGGGAGGCAGCTCTTTTCTGAGGGGAAATGGAGGAAGAGTGGAGGCAGGAGGGGGAGGGGAGCGGAGGGTAGGGGAAGCACAGGGAGGATTAAATGTGGTCAGGATGTAAAAGGAAACAAAAGCAAAGGAACAACAAAACCCTGGGCATGGTGGCACCTTAGTGATCCTTTGGCTGGGCAGGTGGAGACAGAGGACTTCAGGCCTCCTGATGAGCCAGCCCAGGCTAATTGAGCAAGCCCCAGGCAAGTGAGAGACCATGTCATAGTTATTTATTTTTTTAAAGAAACATGTTTTTCCACAAATGTGCACATACACACACACACACACACACACACACACACACACACACACACACACACGGCAGTGAGAAAGGACAGGCAGCATCAGCAACAGTGTAGTATTTCTGACTTTTTTGACTATTGAAGGGAGGTGAAGACACTCTTCCCGAAGGGAGCAGTTTTCTATTGTTTAGACAAATGGAGATCTGTTACCACAAGATCTCAGCCACGCCTTTAACAGCAGGTTCCAGTCACAGGACACCTACATGCACAGGAACAGTAATGGCCTGAGAAGCCTGAATGGGGACAGGCTAAGGTCCCCGGCTGCAGCTGACTGCAACCCTCACAAGGCATTTCAAACAGCAGGAATGGAGCTGACCTGAGTGTGGCAGTGTCTGTGGGAAGGTGAGCCTCCAGGACAGTCCACACTGGGCACAGTCATGGGAACTAACTGTCAATCTGACAAGAAAGGATGTCTCCTGTCACCCTCAGGTAGGATGGAGGAGTGTGCCTGGCTGAGGGGAAGGGTGCAGGCTGTGCTACATTTCTTGGTTTGTTTGTGGGAAGCCATGCAGTCCTCAGTCCTCTTCCCTCTTTTCTCTGTATGTGTGCATGTGTCTGTGTGTCCATGTGAAGGTCAGAGGTCAACCCTAGATGTCATTCCTCACAGCACTATCTTTCTCCTTTTTTTTCTCTCTTTGTTTTGTTCTGGTTTTCCTTGCAATGTGGTTATGACTCACACTTTTAATCCCAGCACTTGGGAGGCAGGGACAGAAGGATCCCTATGAGTTCGAGGCTAGCCTGGTCTACAGAGCAAGGACAACCAAGGACAACCAGGATAACAAGGATTGCACAGAGAAACTCTATCTTGAAAAACCAAAAATATAAACACCCCAAATGACACACCCTGTCAAAAGAAACCAACCCAACATCAAATCGGGGTGTCCTGGTTTTGTCAGGATCTCACTCATGTCTCTAGGTGTGTGTTTCTAGCTCCCTGGTGCTAGGGCTTCGGTCATGTCTTATTACTCCCTGGTTTTTCAAATCGGTTCTTGGACCTAACTCCCGTTTTCTGTTTTACTGACTATGTCATCTACTGAGTCCCAGGTTTTTTAATCTGTTTTTTTTTCTGAGGCAGGATTTCTCCATGTAGTTCTGGGTATCCTGGAAATTTCTGAATAGACCAGGCTGGCATGGAACTCATAGAGATCCCCCTGCCTCTGCCTTCTGATTGCTGGGATTAAAGGCATGTGCCACCCCCACCTCACCCCCACCCCCATCTTTAGATTTTAAGATTACATTAATTTGCATATTTTTACTGTGATCATGGTGTGTGCTTGTGTGTGTGTATGTGTGTGTGCGTGTGTGTGTGTGTGTGTGTGTGTGTGTGTGTGTAGGTGTAAATGACTAAGACCTTTTCCTGCTGAACCAAGCCTTCCACCCTCTTTATCTCTTAAAATCTTCCTCCTATTTCCTGGATCCCAAGGGTAGGGTGTGGTTGCTCCTTACACAGAAGGAATGAACATGTGTAGAGAGAAGTTAAGATGACTGACAGGGTGGTGAGGAGGATGCACCTCACTGTAGCAGCCAAGGCCCACGGCTGGCACCCCAAACTCAAGCAACACCACCCCGACTCTCCCAGGCACTTCATTTACTCCTCTTGATGCCAGATACACAACACAACTCATGGCAGCTTTAATGCATTTTATTGAGCCACAGCAGAGAGTGGCCGTCTTCACAGCGTAGCTACCAGAGTGGGAGGACATGGGTGGTCAGGGGCTTAGGTAGAGCAGAGTTGGGGCTCAGGATGGGGAGCAGGAGAGGAAGGCAGGGATGCCACCTGGGCAGGAAGCAGCATGTTGGGAGCAACAGAGGTCACCCTGGATTCGACTCAGAAGTCCCTGGGGACATAGCGGTGGATCCAGTTCAGGTAATAGGTGACCCGGGTGTAGACAGAAGGCCAGATGCTCTGGCTGCAACCCCTTTCCCAGCTCACCACACCTGCCTGCAGCCAGGTGTTTTTTCCATAGCAGACCAGAGGTCCTCCGGAGTCGCCCTAGAGAGGACACGGGTCAGTACTCTTGTAAAGGCTGGGTGGGGGTGGTAGGGTGAGGGGACTGGAGCTCACCTGACAAATGCCACGCCCTTCTTTCCCAGCACAGAGCATGTCATCATGGACAATGCGGATATGGTCACCTGTGCTGAGACCTTTATGAAACATCAAGTCACAGAGGCGGTTTCCTACAATGGGAACTTGTACTTCCAGCAAAGGAAATGGATAAGGCAGGTGTACTGTGGGTAAAAGAAAGACCATCCTGTGGCAGGGTCCCAGGTGCCAGACTGGGCTGGGCTCAGCTAACCCTGTTCTCTGAGGGTAGTTCTGCTCACAAGTCCCTCTGTGAGTCAGACTCACTTCATTCAGCTCTGCCAACCTGACTTCTTCCTCCAGGCTGGACCTGGATTTCTGACCTTATTCAGAGAAGGAGGACAGTCCTGAGGGTCTTTAGCGCCCTGTCTCATCAGTGGAAGGCAGGTCAGCATGGCTGGCTCTGGCCTAGGCTGGGTAGAGGATCCCAGTGGAGCCCTGGTCTAGGACACTATTCTCAGGCCCCACCTCTGTGTGTGAGGAGATTGGATCCACCCTGTGCTCCACAGCCTCCTCATGGCCCTGTCCCCAAAGCTCTACTTTGAGTTGTCAAAAGAAATGAGGCAAGACCCCTAGGAAGAAGGGAAATTGGCACTGAAGGTTCCCTGTCCAGGCACACACAATACCTCTGGCCTGGGCCACAGCCCCTGAAATGCGTGTCACTGACATGGCCTGTGAAATGCCAGTCCCTTATGATGTAACCAGCTTCTGTATGTTTGTGTGTGTTGGTGTTAGTGTAACATTGTTGGTAAGTGTGGTCTTACTCTTACATCAAATCCCTGAAATACAAGCAGACTCTGGCCCCTTCAGACATGAAGCATCTGAGATTCGAGGGACCGAATGACTTATCCTAGCTACACTGGGATCTCCTGGCTTATGGGACCTGAGAGCCCTGTTGTTCTGATGCCTTCCCACTTCCTAGGTCTTCAGATTTCCATCCTAGAAGATGGAGGGAAACCCTGTGCTGGGGATGTGGTGTGGCCATGCCCTCGATGTCTCACCTCAGTTGTCTCAACCACATACCATTTTTTGCAATGTCGCCCCAGCCTGTCGCCCAGCACCATGTTCCTGAGGGGAAGGTTGTGGAGGCAGGAGGCAGAGAGACAAGGCTGACGTTGCTGGAAATGTTCACAGGGTTTGTGAGTTTCAGCAGGGCAATGTCTGCCCCATTCTGGAAGGTGTAGAAGTCCGGGTGTGGGATAATTTTGCTCACAGTCAGCAGGGTCTCATTGTCATAGAGGTACTTATTTCCGAGTGTTACTCTGACCATGTTGGGGACAATGATAGCCCTAAAGAAGAGAGACATTCATTTGGTAAGTCCTTGTTATTCCAGAAAGCCAGAGATGGTGTGTGATGATCCCATCCTACACCACTCTCCTCCCCATTCCTTGTCCCACCCTGCCAGGCCCAGAGAGACTCACGGTCCCACACAGTGTGCCGCCGTGAGCACCCACTGTGGGTGGATGAGGGAGCCGCCACAATGATGCCTCCAGTAGTTGTCGTATACACGCATGCTCACCTGCCAGGGCCACCTGTTCTCAGGTGCCTCCTGTCCCCCCACAATGCCCTCTCGTGGCTGAGCTGGACCTGGGGACAGGACAGGGCCAATCTTCGTACTCTGGCCTGTGAGCCACAGGGTTCAGGGAGAGAGACAGGGAGAGCCCAGGGAAGAACTCACCAGGGGCTGCATGCACCAGACTGCACAGGAGGGGCAATGTCAGCAGCAGCAGCTTCAGCATTTGGACACAGTGAGGAGCAGTCCTAGGTCTATCGGGTTTTGGGGTGCAGAACAAGCCAGGACCCTGGGAGCAGGAAGGTAGGCCCATTCCAGGAGCTTGAGGTCTCTAGTGGCTTGGCCACTCTGCTTCAGGGTCTGGGAGAGATCACTGTAGCTGTCTTTGATCTTCTCTACCCAGCCTCAGGTTCCCTCTCCATTTATCCTTCCAGATCTGGGTGGGGCAGGAGGAAGGGCATGCCCCTGTCCAATCCAAGCCTGGAGAAAATGGGGGACTCACACTCAAGGCCAAGCGTCTGGGCCACGAAGGGGCTCTGTCAACCCTCTGCTACATTAGACCCAGATCTGTGGTAAACCCTGTCCTGTGGCCTCGGGGCCCTGTCTGCTGAGCAGGAGCTTCTGCTTATTTTATCATGTGTGCTCCAGAGCAGAGGCAACACAGGGAAAGGGGGATGGCAGAGAGGCCACCAGCCTCCCCTCAGGCACTTGCCACCCTGCACCTCTTCCTGGCTGACCAACCTCTTCTTTAAGCACTCTACTCTGTGACTCTCCTTGACCTACTGATCATCAACAGCACCTCTGCCCTCAGGTCTCCTGGCTGCAGAAGCCCATGTGTGGGACCAGATATCTCTGTGATGTTTGCTTGGGGATGCTGTGGCATCGTCGGGGGCTGCCCTGTCTCAGTCCACCGGTTCCCATCCCAGGTCAGCCTGTGGTTCTACAACATGAGGCACAGCATATGGGAACACATCTGTGTGGGTCTCTCATCCACCCTCAGTGGGTGCTAACTGCTGCCTACTGCGTAAAGGTGTGAATTGAGTCACCGGTTCTCTTGGTCGAGAGTGAATGGGTGTCGGGAGGTGGGTGGTACTTGGTTAGTTACTTGCCTTCCTGAGGGAGACAGGATTTCTGACACCCTCCTGATCCCCATGTCTGTTCTGACTGATCCCTATGTGTCTGCTGGTATTGATTTTCCCTACTCTTCAACCCCTCTGAGGGGTTTGTTGTCCCGTCTCCCAGGACAAAGATGGAGGCCCATGACTTTAGAATCCAAGTAGGACAGCTGAGGCTCTGTGAAAATGATCAGCTGGTGAAGGTGGCCAAGATCATCTCCCACCCCATGTTTAGTGACAAGCTGTCTGCCCCCAGGTAGGCAGGCATTGCTCTGATGAAACTGGCCACCCCAGTTGTGCTGTCCAAGCATGTCTACCATGTTTTCCTCCCTGCTGCCTCCCAGAGGATCTCCTTGAAGAAGACCTGCTGGGTGGCTGGCTGGCTGGCTGGGGTGTCATTGAGAACCACAGTGGGTACTGGGAAGACACTGTGTCCTTTGGCAGAACTGGCGGGAAGAGGCAGAAGCCTCCAGCTTTGGTCCTCACTGGCTTTTCTCCACTGGGCCACTGCCTCCGCCCTACCACCTGAGGGAAGTGGAGGTCCCCTTTGTGGACAATTGTGACTGTGAGAAGAAGTACCGGACTGATTCTTCCTCAGACAGCACTACCAGGATCTTCAAAGATGACATGTTTTGTGCTGGGATGGAGGGCTATGACTCCTGCCAGGTAACAGCCTGACCAGTCCTCTCTCCTCTGTCCCTTCCTTGCCCAGGATGCTGGTACCCACTTGACTTGGCCTCCTTGTGCTGATTCCCGCCTTTGTCCACAGTTTGACTCCAGGGGACCCCTTGTTATTCAGGTGGAACTGCTCCTGGGTCCAGGTGGGTGTGGTCAGCTGAGGTAGAGCCTTTGGCCTTCCAGACATCCATGGTGTATACACCAAGTGATGAAGTACACGTTCTGTATCCACTGCTAAATCCCCAAGTTCCCAGAACATTTGATGGGGCGAGATGGGATTCACACAAGAGAGGAGACACCAGCCACTCATGTAGATCTGTGCACTCCTCCTTCCTGCCCAGCCTCACTTTCTTAAACCTCCCCATCCCATGTTAATGAAACTAACTGGTGGTCCCAGTCTGGTGTCTCAGGTGTCTCTTGACTCTGCCATGAAGGGGCTAAAACCACATCTCAAAAGTAGCTGGGCAGCCCATATCCCCTGCTTACCGTGTTTCTCATTAAATGATGGATTGTCTAATTGATGCCTGTCTGGACTTTGAATCCAGGGATTGGCACTAAGGGTGGGGCTGAGCTGTTCCACTGAGGCCTCCCCCATTCATGTCTCTGAGGCCTTGGTGGTGTGAAGGGGTGGAACTCTCAGTCAGCCCAAACTATTTTGTGGTGTCCAGACCTCCCAACATTGCCTGCCTATTCTGGCTCCAGGATTAATAGGCAGGGGTCAGATTTGCAGGACTCCCGATACTTCAGCCTTTGAATACTGACGTCAAAATGCTCCTTTCTGAGCCCCCATGGCCATTAAAATCCTAAACGATTGTTTTTTCCCCTTCCTTCTTTTTTCCTTCTTTCTTCCTCTCTTGCATGTTTGCTGTGCTTGCACGAACATGTATGCATGTTCACGTGTGTGTGTGTGTGTGTGTGTAGAAGCCGGAGGCAGACACTAGGTCTCTTTATCTATTACTTTCCATTGTATTTACTAAGGCTGGTCCTGGCTGAACCCAGAGCTTGCCCCTTCAGCTAGCTTAGCTGCCCTGCTTGCCCCAGGAATCCCCCATTTCTTTCTCTTGTGGGGACTTTAGGTGGACTGCCACATCCCCTGGGTTTTCTTGTGGCCCCTGGGGATCTCAACTTCAGTCCTTCTGCCTACACAGAGCTTCATTCACTGAGGCACCTCCCTAGCCCAGTTTGTTTTGTTTAGGTTTTTAAATTTTTATTTATTTATTTTGTGTATATGAATACATTTCAGCTGTCTTCAGACTCACAAGAAGAGGGCATCCGATCCCATTACAGATGGTCCATGTGGTTTCTGGGAACTGAACTCAGGATCTCTGGAAGA
Source organism: Apodemus sylvaticus (assembly GCF_947179515.1). NCBI lineage: Eukaryota > Metazoa > Chordata > Mammalia > Rodentia > Muridae > Apodemus > Apodemus sylvaticus. The sequence goes on from NC_067481.1 coordinate 95,913,864, forward strand.
GCAGACAGTGCTCTTAACCACTGAGCCATCATCTCTCCAGTCCGCTCATGTTTGTTTTTTGACAGAGGATCATATATAGTTCAGACTGGCCTGGTACTTATAAAATAGCTGAGGATCACCTTGAACTTCTGATCTTTCTGTTTCTAATCCCAAGTGGTGGAATTACAGGTATTACAGATATGCATACCATACCCTATTATGTGACTAGTGAATGCTAGGCAAGAGCATTCATTCACTAAGTATCTACCAACTGAGATACAGTTATGGCTCTCAAGTCCATATATCTACCCATGATGCTTTGAGATCTTCTGCATGCACCTTGAGGCCCTTATGCCTCCCCACATCTCCTCCCAGCTGGATGTCATGGGAGTGGGCTGCTGTCTGCTGTGGGACTGAGGAAGGGTCCCAGGACAGGGATGGTTTGCACTCCAGGCATGGGCCGAGACTCACACAACTACCCTTTTTGTGTTTTGTTTTTGAAGCAGGGTCTCACATCCTAGCCCAGGCTAGCCTTGAATTCTAAGAAATCCTCAGGCCTTGGCCTCCCAAGTGTAAGTGTTAGGATTGCAGGCATGCACTGTCATGATCAGCCAGAATGTACTCTTTAAGTGGGTGAATTGTATGGCATGGAAATCACATTTCAGCAAAGCTGTCAGAAATAATAAACTGAAAACAATTATTATTTTTTGAAACAGAATCTAACTATGTAGCTCTGGATGTCCTGGAAGTCACTATGTAGACAAGGCTGGTCTCAGATTTACAGAGATCTGCATGAGTGCTCAGATTAAAGCAGTCCACCACCACTCCTGACCATCAGCATCAGCACTTTATTATTTAGATGTGTGTGTGTGTGTTTGTGTGTCTGTGTCTCTGTGAGTGTGAGTGTGTGTGAGTGTGTGTTTGTGTGTGTGTCTGTGTTTGTGTATGTGTTTGTGTGTGTGTTTGTTTGTGTCTGAGTGTGCATCAGCATATTGAGGTCAGAGGACAAACACAGCTGTTGTTCCTTAGGTGCTGTCCACCTTATATTCTGAGGTAGGGTTTTTTCCCTGGCCTGGAATTCACTGATTATGTTAGCCTGGCTGTCCAGCAGGCCTTAGGGATCTTTCTGTCTCCATCCCCAACCAGAGATACAAACATCGGACTTGGTTCCTCAAGCTTTCAAGGCAGACACTTTATCAACTGAGCTATCACCCCAACCCAAGCCCTCTATTTTCTGGTTGATGAACTCTACCACCAATTGTGATGAAACTCTTGGTAAATTTGGGGGATCTCACCAAACCCACAGCAAACGTGCTGTTTGAGGGCGGACTGACGAAACCTGGAAGGTGAAGGGCAGATGCTTCCCTGCTTCTGCCAGCATGAGTATCTGGACAGCAGGCTAACTGGGAAATAAGCAAAAGGTGTAAAGAGTCCAAGGAGGAGATGGATTCACCCTCCACATTGGCAGACACAGGCGGCCGTCCACACAGCTTGCCTAGGAGTGACTATGGCCACTGTTAGAGACCCAGGTTTGCAGGAGGAAGCTTTCTGCAGAAGTCATTGCTAGCACAAGACTCAACACACTAAATAAACATAACTTCTCGACACTGGTAATGACGAGCTAGACAAGAAGGCAGAGTAGAAGAGAATTCCAGTTAAAGAGACTAAAAATCACCTACGAAAATACCTTGTAAAACAAGTGTGAAGTTCTCTTGTTTTTTGTTTTGTTTTTGTTTTTGCTTTAATTTGAAGCAAGGTCTCCCTCTCTCTATAGCTTAGAGTGGTCTCAGTTTCAAAGTCCTTTTAAATGTTGGGATTAAAGGCATGAGCTACTACTCCAATGCTTATATGCACGGTTTTATAGAAGAACATAATCAACTGAGTGCAAGAATGTAGAATTACGTGTGTCAGAGGCATGTGGCCACAAATGGGGACATTGACACCCCATGTTTATGGAGATCTCAGCAAAACACTAACAAAGATTTCTGAGAAGCACAACAATGTGGTTATGGTTGTTGTTTGATTGTTGTGTATTTGCTTGTTTGTTGTTTTGTTTGTTTGTTTTGAACCAGGGTCTCAGTGTGTGGGTCTGGCTGGCCTGAAACTCACTATAAAGACTGGGCTGGCCTCAAAGTCCCTATAAATAATTTAAATATCAAATAATGCCCAAGAAGAAGGAAGGAGAGGCCCCTAGTCCTGGAAAGCCTCAGTGTAGCAATGTAGGGCAATACTGGACGGGGAAGAAGGAAGGGGTTAATTGAAGAACAGTGGGAGGGAAGAGGGCTTATGAGACTTTCGGTGAGGGGGATCCAGGAAAGGGGAAATCATTTGAAATGTAAATAAAGAATTAATCAAATAAAAAAAAAATAAATAAATAAAATAAGACAGGGCTGGCCTTACAACTCAGCCATCTTTCTGCCACTGCCTCATGAGTGCTGGGATTAAAGTCATGAGCTACTACTCAGATGACCTTAAAATTTTAACTATAGACTTCTGGAGGTAGAAGTTTTCATTAAATTATTGCTTATAGGAGAATTAAGGTTTGGCTGTAAGAATCACCAGTGGGCTGTGGATGGAACTCAGTTGGCAGAGAGCTTCTCTTGGGTTCAGTCCTAGTACTGAATAAAGCAGCATGGTGGTGCAGGCCTGTAATACCAGCACTCAAGAGGTACAGACAGGAGGATAAGAAGTTCAAAGTCATCTTTGGCTGTCAATTCCAAGTCTAGGTGAGACCCTGTTTCAAAACAGGAATAAAGAGGAAAACAGGATTGGACCAAAAAATCCGTAGGGCTTCCCGGGCATGGAGCTCGGGGGTGGGACACTTGTCCAGCCCGGATCAGACCTTGGGTTTAGTCTTTAGCAACACAACAACAAAAGAAAAGAGACAAGCAACTCCTTGGGTAAAAAGTACTTCGTTGAAACAAAAATTGGGGGGAATTCAAAGTGCTAACCTGTATTTAGCATTGATTCAAAGCATCTTTTTTTCCTTCAGATTTTTCTTGCATTTTATGTGTCTAAGTGTTTTGTCTGGATTATATATGTGCACCACATGCATGCGTGGCCACAGAGGTTAAAAGAGGACATCAGACCCTCAGCAACTGGAGACAGAGGGCTTTGAGACACCTCGTGGGTGCTGGGAAACCACCTACTCACAATGTCTGTGTGCGCATGCTCTCAGTGCTGTGCTGTATTCCTGTCCCATACAAACCCCTTTCTGCCCTCACGGTCCTGCACAGAAGTGACTCTGTAGGCCTCATCCTATCAGCTAGGAAACCCCATTCCGTGGTCCTGTTCTGTGCCTGTGTGGGAGCCAAACACAAGCAGCAGTTCGGCCAGGTTTCAGTGCCTAGCGCTCTGTGGAGTCTCAGAAAGCAAGAACCAGAAATTGCCAAGGCTTTTGGTGAGTTAACTAATCAGTTCAGGGCTTTGAAAAGTACCCCAGTGGAACCATGTGTGGTGTTTCATACAACTGTAGCATTCAAGAGTCTCACACAGAAAGGGGGCATGAGTTCAAGGCTAGCCTGGGCTGCAGAGATCCTGCCTCAAAACTATAAAGATGCTGAAAGCAACTAAAACAATCAGGATGCTTTCCTCTCAGGGACCTAGAGTGAAATGGTTGCGAGCAGCAGCCTCTTTGGGGATGTGTGCAGCTAGTCACCTCTATGGGTTGCCCAAAGGGAATTTGGTGATGATTCTCTGGTGGCCATTAACCTCTGATCTGAATGTCATACCCAAGCTGGGCTCCAAGGAGGCAGCTTGGGAAGTCTCAGGCACAGCATCCAGGATTCCCACTGGCCAGCTCCTCATGTGCCTCTGAACAGATCTGAAGGATAAGGAACAGTGAGTGAGGCCCTGTGTAGAGCCAGGTTCAAGTTCCCTGGCTATTGGAAGGAACACACCTCAAAAGCATGGGGTTTTCATCAAGTTCAGCACCAATGGACTTGATGACAGAGTAGCTGGGAATCGGCTCATCTCTGATGGCTGTGGGGTAAAATATGTTCCCAATTGTGGCATGTATCCTGGACAAGTAGCAGGAGACCCACAAACTCACTCTTGAGGGTTTCCACTGTCCTGTTCTGCACCCCCCCCCCCAAATTGTGTTCTGTTATAAATCTCACATCCTGTGTGAAATCAAAAACAAAAGCAACAAACCAATACAAAACCAAACCAAAGATGAGGTAAACCTACATACACATGCCTGTGGGAGGTCTGCAAAGTGACATTAAAAACTGGAGAGACCTGGAAAGACATGCAGCCATCTGGACAAACCAAAATAATCTCATTAGCCTCATACAACTCAAACATAAATTTCAGATACATCAAAGGACTTTTTCTTTTTGAAACCCTGTGTGGCCTAGAACTTGCTCTCTGTAGCACCATGACCATGGGCGACATCAAGTAACACAGGAACATTGTAGAGCATCCCAGGGTGACGGGCTAAGAATGCTGTTCCTAGCCCTTCCTGCAGGCAAGCCTCTCCTCTCCATCACCTCATGGAAGCTGGATTTTAGGTAGGTTGAACACAATCTCCTCACTCCAAGGCAGTGGGGAGCGCTCAGCTGTGGGGTGTGTGCTAAAGATAGTCAAGACTCTCAAGAAAACATAGTCCCCCAAAACAGAGGAATGATTAGAGGTTGGGCTCATCTCTGCTTTATTGGTCTCAGCTGTGTAATTGTCCCTGGAGCCTTGGGAGAGGTCCCCTGTTGAGCAGTCCTCCCTGAGAGACTTAAACAATTTCTTTCCCCTCTTCCAAAATATGGTTCCACTGAAGATCCCCCCAGAGAAACTGTTAGTTCATTGAGCTTCCTTAGAGGATGGGTGACCCCAAAGCAGCAGCCTAAAGTCTCCACCTAGTGTGGGGATGATTGATGGTTCCAGGATCGATGTCTTTCTCTAATGAACCCCCTAAGCCTCTAGTCCCCAGATCCTGAGAACATGAGTCATTAGTGCAGAATAGCATTGAAAATGGCTCTACTTGGAGCCAGGTGGTGCTGACCCGTGCCTTTAATGCAACACTCTAGAGGCAGAGGCGGTTGAATCTTTGAATTGGAGGCTAGCCTGGTCTACAGAGTGAGTTACAGGGCACCCAGAGCTACACAGAGACACCTGGACTCGAAAACCAACCAAACAAAAACGTTCTTTTAGTGTCATTTCTGTTGCCATGATAAAATATCCCAACAACGCAACTTTGAGCACAACTGGTTTATTTGGCTCACGACTCGAGGTCACAATCTGTTATTGCAGAGAAGTCAGTGCAGGGATTCAAGGCATCACATCCACAGACAAGAGCAAGAGGATAAAGACATGGATAACCCTGTGATCCCTTGTTCTGGTTCTCAGCTAGCTGGCTCCTCTCTTAGAAGTTCAGGAGCCTCTGCCTAGGGAATAGTGCTATTCAGTGTGTGGGGTCTTCCTCAGCAAAACACCTCATAGAAATTCCCACTGACCAACCTGATCCAGATATTTCCTCTCTATACCATTCTTTCCTAGTGGTTCTATGTTGTGTCACTGTGGTGACTCTTTTGCCTCACCTGAGCTGGGTCCTCCTCCCCCATCCCCCAGTCAGGATCTTGTTCTGTAGCTTTGGCTGGCCTAAAATTCATTAGACAGGCCACATCAGCCTCAGACTTGTGGCTTCCTAAGAGCTAGGGAAAAGGTGTGTGCTACAGAAGTCCCCACAGGAACCTGGTACTCCTTACCAAGTTTCATTGAGCAGCATTGGCCAGGAGGCTCAGAATGTTGATCACCCTTGATCAACTCTGGAGAAGGAGGGGAGGAAACCCCACCCCACCTTCATCTATAGCAGCTGTTCTCAACTGGTGGGGTCAAGGAAGACAACTGGGAAACACAGATATTTTCCTTACAGTTTGTTCAGTAGTAAAAATCAAAGTTATGAAGTAGCAATGAAAAATAGTTTTATCACTGAGGGTCAGCAAGGGGTCACCACACACGAGGAACTGTATTAAGGGGTGGCAGTATTAGGAAGCTTGAGAACCACTGGTTTATAAGATGTCACTGGCTTCCAGAGAAGGAATCCCTGTGCTATTCCTGCTGTAACCTTCCTCTTACCCCTAGGAAGGGGCTTTGTCTCCACAGTTCCCACTGATGACACTATAGTGGCTTTCCTCTGCAAGGACCCTGGCAGTCACTCTCAGAGAATGGAACACCAGGTCTGTGGACGATTCTTCTCCAGGTTTAGTGTCTACATGCCTTAGGGGTTTTTCTCTTCATACCCTGGAAAGCCTTTGTAGTGTCCTCTGCAGGGTTAGCCTGGATCAAGGACAGTTAGTGTCCTTGGGGGTCAGGCCTAGCAGGGCACACATTTAGATGGTGGTTGTAAGTGTGATTGCTGCTGTTGTTACACACCTGACTTCCTCAAGAAATTGTTAAGGCCCTTCATAATATCAAAACCAAAAAAAATCAGATGGGTTTTCATCAATGGACACTGGTGCTAGGGTGATTTTCCTGCTCCAGTGCTGGTTGAAACAAGAATCCGTGTACAGTAGACCAGCAGTCTGCCATTGAGTTATGTCCCCAGTCTGACAAGTTGCTTTTTAAATAGCAAAATGCTCTTTAAGAGATAAGATGATTAAGTGTAAAAGACAAGAAAATTAAATGAAGAAAATCATAATTGAATGCTGAGGCAGTCTGCACAGAGATGTGTCCACCCTGGACATTTTCATGAATGAGACACTGTATCTAGATGCCCCTGACAAGTATCCTTGGGACCTTTTCCTAGGGACACTCCTCACTGGGAACAGCTTCTTCCTCCCAAGGCAGGTGAGATTGCCCCTGCACTCCATGTTAAGGACCATGGAGACAGTGGTTTCCCTAAGGTCACACACAGCAGCAGACAGGCTGGGGACTCTGGACCTCTCCCCCTGCTCACCTCTGGGTCTGAACCCACGAGAAGAGACCAGGACAAGTGTGACCCTGGGCACTCAAGATCAGCAGGTCAATGAGGGGAGACACTCTTCTGTGTGAGGTAGAGTTGTCAAGACAGAATGGCCTAAGCCCCTCTCCTCCTTCCTATTTCCAGATCTTCTCCATCCCTGGGACATCCTGCTTGGTCCCTGGCTTTCAGGCCAACTTCCCATCTGCTCAATGCTCAGCCTGAACTTCCATCAATCCAATGAGAGTCAGGGGCACCCAGCATGCAGCTTGCATACCACAGCCCCACCATCTGGCCCTTGATTATTCCTGCTCCCTCAACTTCAACCTGAGGATGCTGGGAACCAGACAACATCACGTGTGACCAAGCATCATACATGACTGCTCATGTGGACAATGGGGATTTCTCCCTGGATCACCCAGAACTAGAGAGGAGGACATTTCTGGTCTTGGAAAAGTATTGTACCTAACTCAGGACTCCTTTATCATTAACCCATGTTCCCCTCATACTTAGGTTGGGATATATTTGGGGACATTGGAAAAAACTATCTGTGCATCTTATAACCTGTAATTTGTGTCCAAAAAACTTTGTTCATTTTAATCTCAAACAGTGGTACCCAAGTGCTGGTACCTCAACCCAGCTCTCCCTCTTGCAACACCAGCCCTGGGCAACCACATCCTTTCCCTAACGGCATCCCTGAGCCCAGAACTGCGACAGGATCTCTCACTGGTAGGTTGTGGTTCCAAGCTAACGGCTACCTGACAGAACTCACACAGTATCTAGTTCTCTCTGATCCTATCACTGGATGTACTCATTCATGGTGGCCTGGTCCTGCCTCTATCAGGGTGGCCAGGTGTCCTATCTCTAGGTCTTGTTGCCTAAGAGCAACAGTAGGATCACCAATGTGGGGCCTCAGGTGACCTCACACAGACAAGGCAGCCTGGGATTGCAATGGGCACAGGGAGCAGGAAATGGTTTCTCTTGAGGGAGTCATCTGCTTACTCCTTATGCTATGCTAGGTTCCTTCAAAAATGTAAAGGGCTCCAACTTGATCTTACTTCCTGCTTGTTCCCCTTACTTCCTGCTGTCCAGATGGGCCTGCCTTGTCTGAGAAGCTCTGTCTCTCCCTCATTGCCATTCCTGGTCTTGCTTAGTATTGTTTCTTTCACTTAAGGTCTCACTATGCAGCCGCAGCTACTCTAGAGATTACTATTTAGGGCAGACTAGACTTAAACTCTCAAAGATTCACCTGTCCCTGCTTTCTGAGTGTAAGGATTAAACATATGTTGCCACCACACCCAGCCGGCTGTCCTGTCTTGATGGTCCATTCCCGTTTCACACTAGGCTTTCTTTCTCTCAGGCTGAGACTCCCGACGACAGCCCCTTCTAGTCTAGACACCGTGTTAGAGCCCCAGATCCAGGAATTTTATGCCCTGATACTAGGCTTTCATGGTTCCCCCAAAGTCAGGAGACAACTTTCAGGAATTTGTTTTCTCCTATCCTATGAGTCCCTGGGGATGAACAGGTCTTCAGACTTGACTGTAGCATTCTTACCAAATGACCCATCTCACCCGCCCCTGTGAGCACATAGGAACCATCTTCAGCCTCCTAAGTGTCACAGTTGGGCTTGGATCTTGCCGATGTGTGTCTCCTACACACACTGTTCCAGGGATGGAGGTGAGCAGGGATGGAAGTGTCTCAGCCCCCAGGGTGAGTTGGTAGGGAGTAGACAGTTAGGATCTGTGCAGCACCAACCCCACTTCCTTTCTCCCCTGTGTCGTTGTCCCCTCCCTACCACCTGCAGCAGGTTCAGAGACAGAGAGTGGATGATGTCATCTGTGAGCAGCCATACCATAATGCCACCAGGCACCACCCACAGGGCCACAAATCCATCCTTTATGACGTGTGTGCTCGCAGTGAGGACCGTGGGTCCTGCCATGTGAGTTCTGTTGACTTCCTTTTTCCTGTTCCTAATCCCACTTCAGGGCCAATCTCCAGGATGTCCTTCTAGGGTGACTCAGGTGGCCCCCTGTTCTGCAGTGCAGCAGGCTCCTGGAACTTGGTAGGAGTGTTGAGCTGGGGCTATGGTTGAGCCCTGAATGACATCCCTGGGATCTTCTCAGGCGTGGCACACTGCTTGGGATAAATCACTCACAGAAAGTCCCCAATTTCATCCTCATGTTGTTCTGTTCTGGGACTCTTTAGACTCAGACCATACAGATAAGGTTACTATAGAACATGGGGCTAGAAAAGAAGTCCCTGCATCAGTACCACCTGCCAGAGCCCCACCTGGCAAGCATGTCCTGTTGGCCTGCTGCTCCATCCACACGTGAGGATGCAGCTGGCAGCAACTGGTCTCACCTAGGGCAGATTCTGAGTTTCCCAAGGAGCCTGGAAGGGTCATCTGGGCTTCAGCATAGTGGCACATAGGGGACAGGAGAGACAGGATTGTAGCCTTGTTTCAGACTAAAATCAGAACAGGATAGGTTTACCCAAGCTGCAGGGATGTGAGAAGAGTTCTAGTCAGGTTTCACCTGAGGATGAGAGGAAAAAAGGATTGCAGGGGTGGTCCCATCCCCACCGCATACACAAACAGGGCTATGGCCGATATCTTACTGAGCAGGACTTTGGGGGTAGACTGTATTCAAAAAAGACTAGGAATCAGCCAGTTCTGTGGCCAGCTGCAGGTCCCTGATGTCAGCAAGCAGTCGCCTTCCCACGTCCTCCCATGCATCAGCTCCTGGTTCTCTAGCAGAAATCCACCTCAGGATCACAGGACCTTGTCTGTCCTGCACTTTGAGACTTCCACGGCTGGGACTGAGGCAGGCCAATGCTAAACCCTCCCACTGCTGCCCATCTGTCTCTTGCCTTGTGTGGCCTGGAGATGGTTTTAACAAGAAGAACAGCAAAAGAAGGTTGTCAGGCAATTGTGGAAAGCAGAGGGCTGGACCAGCTTCCAGTGTGCTGCTAAGAGTAAATCTGGAAAACACTCTTTGCTGTTCATTCACAGGGCCTCCAGGTGGCGATGCAGGTTGGGAAGAGGGAACTGAGGTTCAGGTGTAGGTAGACAGGTAGGTGAGCAAGGGGTTCCTTCCTAAGTGCAGGGACTGCCTTTTTGTGCTCAGCAGGCAGAAAGCATCCCTTCCCACTCTTCAGGGTCCTTTTAAATTTTATTTCTTTTGGAGGAGAGAGATCTATTGTGGCCCAGACTGATTATTATGACTGATTATTATGTGACTCATAATTACCATGCCAAGCTCTTTCAGAGAGTATTCACTCTTTTCATAGGCTTTTATTTGCTATTTTCTGGGCTGCTGGCCGATGAGGGTGGACAGCCCAGCTTGTGTTGGACTACAGAGTCTGGGATTAGGTGCGATGGGAAGCAGGATTTGGGGACCTGGTACCTTCTACAGGAAAATGGGTGGTGACAGGTTATATGCATGACCAGGCTCCCAGCATCCCTCCCAGCTCCCAGAGTACCATGGGACCACACAGGTTAGGAGTTTTGTAATGCAGATGTGGCTGTGAAACCCTCAGAATCTGGGTAGAAAGTGGGTCCTCTCAGTTTGCTGTGCTCTGCCTGACCCACACTCTCTGGCTCCTGATTGGCTCCTGATTGTGCAAGTATTCAATGCCCTGTCTATTCTGGAGTTTGGCATGTATAGGAAAAAGTCTACCATCAGGCTACGTTCCCAGTCCTTTTTGGCGTTTTGAGGCAGCATTGTTAGACTGACAGGCTGCCTTAACCTCACAGGCAGTCCTTCTGCCTTAGCCTCTCCCATGGCTGAGAAGGCAGGCCTGTGTCTCCAGACTCGGGTCTCCTCTGCCCTGTTTCTGACCACACATGGAGTTTCACATGGTGTCCTGGCTCTTCTCTTGTGGCTTATACTGTGTTGAAGGAATCCACAGGATTCGCTCCTCTTGGTACAAGTTAATGGACATTGGGCTGTTTCTAATTGGGGCTCTTGGGAGTAAAGTTGCTTTTAACAGTTTGTGTTTTGTGTGAACACATGTTTTCTCTTGGAGGAGCACAGCTGTGATGGAGGTCTCACACAGAATTTTTGAAGGATACAAGGCTTTCAGAATTGTGTCTGTAATTACATCCTGTTGGCTGTGCAAAGGACTGGGATTCTAATCAAATCTTGGTATCTACCAACCCCTTCTTAGCTTCAGGAACTCTAGTCAGGGTTGGGTTGGGGTGCAAAGCTTCTTCCTGGGTTTTATATGTGACAGCTTCCCCATATTCTCTGTAGGCCATGATGGATTCAAACTTGCAGTGATCCTCCTGCTTCAACCTCCAAAGTGCCAGGCTTAGAAACATTGTCACCATGGCTAGTTCTGTGTTCTTCCTTCCTCCCCCTGATGTCTCTTCTTTCTTTCTTTCTTTCTTTCTTTCTTTCTTTCTTTCTTTCTTTCTTTCTTTCTTTCTTTCTTTCTTTCTTTCTTTCTTTCTTTCTCTCTCTCTCTCTCTCTCTCTCTCTCTCTCTCTCTCTCTCTCTCTCTCTCTCTCTGTCTCTCTCTCTCTCTCTCATTTCAGACTAAGCCTCCTTGTAGCTTAAGGTTAGCCTTGAACTCCTGACTCTCTCACTTTCATCCCCTAAGTGCTATGGTTGCACATGTGCATTACCATGCCAGGTCTCTTAGTTTTATTTTTACTGTTGTTTTGACAAAACATCTTAACAAAATAATCTTAAGGGTGAAATGTTCATTCTAGCTCGCAGGCCAAGGTACACTCCTCACTGTGGGGAAGGTGTGGAGGAGGCAGGGGCATGAGGCGAGCAGTCATATAATGGTCACAGTCTTTGAACATAGTGCCATGTATGAAAGCATCTCAGCTCTGTCTTCATTCACAGCATCTAGGAGCCCACCAGGGAATGGTGCCCGGACAGTAGATGCTCCCTCCCACCTCAATCAATGTAACATAAGCTGACTCCCCCTGCAGGCCCAGAGGCCTTTCTCTCAGGTGATTCGGTCAGGATAGAAACCAACACTCTCACCTTCAGCTTATTCTGGGCAGGGAACCCAACGCAGTGCCTCCTGAATGTTAGACAAGCACTCTGCCAACCGGGCCACACTCTGTGTCTGTTCTCCCTGTCTCTAATTAGCATTTGTCAGGGATAATGGTGTGCACTCCACCACATGTCCACGTTGTGTACTTGCATATCTTTTTGGATGAGCTTGCAAATGATTTTTACTTTTTTTTCAAATTGCTTCCTGAGTGCTACATAATATACATCTTGAATCCAAGTATTGTAAACATTTAGATGTTCTATGGAGGACTGATCTTGGTGCACAGCATAGGAGGGTGGACATGAACAGAATGCATGACAGGAGTGTAGGGGAGCTGAGAGGTCTGAGGGATTTGGCCATTTCTAGGTCAGGGCCAGAAGGCTGAGCAGTCTGTCTATCATGGTGACAAGACCAGGCCTGGGCCTCGATTTTGTTGTAAATTGGGAGGAGGAAGGAGGGATGAGGGATAAGTGAGGAGGGAGGAGGGAGGAGGGAGAAGGAATGAGTGATGAGGGGCAAGGGAGGAGGGATGTAGGAGGAGCAATGAGGGATGAGCCAGGAGGGAGGAGGAAGGTAGGAGAAGGGAGGAGGGAGGATGAGCCAGTAGGGAGGAGGGAGGAGTGAGGAGTGAGAATGGATGAGGGAGGAGAGAGGAGGGAGGAGGTAAGGTCTGCGGACAGCGTCTCCATCCTGCCGCATTTGGCAGGGAAGAGCTGTTACCTCCACCTGTCTTCACATGAACTCTGAAGCCCAGAATGCAGAGACCAGCTCAGAGGCAGAATACAGCAGAGATAGGATGCTGTCCTCACTGAAACCTGAGTTTATTTTCCCAGTGTGTGAAGGCCACAGAGTCCCCTCCAGGCAGCCTTCCTGGTTCCTGCAGGATACACTCTCTCACATCTGGGAGTCCAGCCTCTAGGGCTCCTCAGAAAGCCTGTGTGAGCATAGACCTCTGTGACAACACACCTTCCTCAGTGCCCCTGTTCCCACATCTAGCCCTGGGTCTTCTGACTCCAGCTCAGGTCAGAGCAGCCAAGTCTCTGTCTCCCTGAGCAGGGTTTCCTGTCATGGCTGGGGCCTTGTGACCAGAGTGCAGAGTGCAGGACCTTTCTTAGTTCCAAATCTCAGGCCAGGGTGGGAGGGTTCCATTGACACTCTCCAGATCAGGTGATGGGGAACTGAGTCTGGGGTGACTTGTTCAGTCCTCCTCCAGTGTGTGACATCATGTGACGTAATGTGGCTATTTCAGGCCTGCCTGTCCCACAGCTGAAGCTCAAGACTGCACAGTAGGTGCAGGAGGCATGACCCGACAGTTAAGAGCAAGAACTGCTTTTGTAGACCTCCTAGGTATGGGTGGTTTGAGACCACCTATAACTCCAGATCCAGGTCATCTGTTACCCTCTTCTGGACACGATGAGTACTTTCACACATGTTGCTCTCCCCACATTATTAAAAAGAAAATACACCTTTAAAGAAAGAATGTGTTCCTTGTATATATTGGATATTAGCCCTCTATCAGATGTAGGATTGGTGAAGATCTTTTCCCAATTTGTTGGTTGCCTTTTTGTCCTTTTGATGGTGTCCTTTGCCTTACAGAAACTTTGTAATTTTATGAGATCCCATTTGTCAATTCTTGATCTTAGAGCATAAGCTATTGGTGTTCTGTTCAGGAACTTTTCCCCAGTGCCTATGTCCTCAAGGGTTTTCCCCAGTTTCTTTTCTATTAGTTTCAGTGTGTCTGGTTTTATGTGGAGGTCCTTGATCCACTTGGAGTTGAGCCTGTAATACCAGCACTCAGGAGGCAGAGGCAGGTGGATCAGAAATTCAAAGTCATCTTTGACTGTCAAATACAAGACCAAGTGAGACCCTGTCTCAAAACAGGAATAAAGAGGGCTTCAGTATTGGACCAGAAAATCCTTAGGACTCCCGGGGATGGAGCTCAGGGCTGGGACACTTGTCTAGCACGGATCAGACCTTGGGTTTAGTCTTCAGTACCTCGTCTACAAAAGAAAGAGGCAAGCAACTCCTTGGGTAAAAAGTACTTCGTTGCAACAAAAATCTGGGAGAATTCAAAGTGCTAACCTGTATTTAGCATTAATTAAAAGCATCTTTCTTTCCTTCAGATTTTTATTCCATTTTAGGTGTCTAAGTGTTTTGTCTGGATTATATATGTGCACCACATGTGTGCCTGGCCAGAGAGGGCAAAAGAGGTTGTCAGTTCCTCAGCAACTGGAGACAGAGGGTTGTGAGCCACCTTGTGGGCGCTGGGAAACCACCCACTCACAATGTCGGTGTGTGCATGCTCTCAGTGCTGTGCTGTCTCCTTGTCCCATCTGTTTTTCTTGGGATGGAATTATGTGTAGCCTAGGCTGGCCTGTGACCAACTCCCCAGCCTAGGATGACGTTGATTTTCAGATCTTCCTGCTCTGCCTCTGCAGTGCTCAGGATCACAGACTCACACCATGCTCAGACTCTACAGGGCAAGGAGCAGAACTTAGGGCTACATGCATGCTGGCAAGTACCACTACCCCAGATACGTCCCTGGCCATCTCTCTGTGGTAAGCACCTCATTTTAAGATGAAGGAAAGTGGGATGCTTAGGGGACAAAAGGTGTCTCCACCACAAGCTAAAGGATAAAAATGTTTTCAAAGTTTAGGTGCCTACAGTTGCTTTCAAAGAAAAACACAAAAAAAAACAAACAAACCCAAGCATCCATGACAGTCTGTTCTCTGACCTCAGGGCAGTGTGACTCTCCTAAATATGTCATTAACAATTGTGTCTGTTCCAATATTTGTAAAGGAAAATTGCTTTCTTTCCTTAGCTCACAAGTATTAGTCACCAGCATTTTGTCAACTGATTTATACAAACCCTCTTTCTGCCCTCACTGTCCTGCACAGAAGTGGCTCTGTAGGCCTCGTCTTACCAGCTAGTGGTCCTGTTCTGTGCCTGTTTGGGAGCCAAAAACATGTAGCAGTTCGGCTAGGATTCAGTGACTAACACTCTGTGCAGTCTTAGATAGCAAGAACCAGAAATTGCCAAGGCTTTTGATGAGTTAACTAATCAGTTCAGGGCTTTGAAAAGTACCTCAGTTGAACCATGTATAGTGGTTCATACATAAAACCCTAGCATTCAAGAGGTTCAGACAGAAAGGGGACATGAATTCAAGGCTAGCCTGGGCTGCAGAAATCCTGTCTCAAAACTATAAAGATGCTGAAACAACTAAACCAATAATAATGCTTTCCTCTTGGACACCTAGAGGAAACAGCAGCCTCTTTGGGGATGTGTTCAGCTTGTCACCTCTATGGGCTGCCCTAAGGGAACTTGGTGATGATTCCCTGGTGGCCATTAACCTCTGATTTGTATGTCCTATCCAAGCTCATCTCCAGGCAGGCTGCCTGGGAAGTCCCAGGCACAGCAGCCAGGGTTCACACTGGCCAGCTCCTCATTGGCCTCTGAACAGATCTGAAGGAGAAGGAACATTGCATGAGGCCCCATGTAGAGTCAGGTTCAAGTTCCCTGGGTACTGGAAGGAACACTTCAGAGGTATGGGGTTTTCACCAAGTTTAGCACCAATGGACTTGATGACAGAGTAGTTGGCAACTGGCTCGTCTCTGATGGCTGTGGGGTAAAATATATTCCCAATTGTGGCATGTATCCTGGACAAGTAGCAGGAATCCCACAAATTCACTCTTGAGGGTTTCCACTGTCCTGTTCTGCACCCCACCAAATCATGTTCTGTTATAAATCACACATCCTGTGTGAAATCAAAAACAAAAGCAACAAACCAATACAAAACAAAACCAAAAACAAGGTAAACCTAGGTACCTATGCCTGTGGGAGGCCTGCAAAATGACATTAAAAACTGGAGAGACCTGGAAAGACATGCAGCCATCTGGTTTTTTTCTTTTTGAAACCCTGTGTGGCCTAGAACTTGCTCCCTACAGCACTATGACTATGGGAGATATCAAGTAACACAGGAGCCTTGTAGAGCATCCTTGGGTGACCGACTAAGAATGCTGTTCCTAGCCCTTCCTGCAGGTGAGCCCCTCCTGAAGATTACATCACCTCATGGAAGCTGGAGGTTGAACACAATCTCCTCACTCCAAGGCTGTGGGGAGAGCTCAGCTGTGGGGTGTGTGCTAAAGTTAGTCAAGGCTCTCAAGAAAACATAGTCCCCAAAACCAGAGGAATGATGAGAAAAACCAAGGCTGGGCTTAGCTCTGTTTGATTGGTCTCAGCTGTATCATGGTCACTGGGGTATTGGGGGAGGTCCTCTGTTGAGTATTCCTTCCCTTTAGAGACTTGTCTTTCCCCTCCTTCAAAATATGGTTCTACCTAAGTTCTCCCCAGAGAAACTGTTAGTTCATTGGGCTTCCTTAGAGGATGGGTGACCCCAAAGCAGCAGCAGGAAGTCTTCGTCCAGCATGGGGATGATGGATGGCTCCAGGATCGATGACCTTCTCTAATGAGGCCCCTAAACATCTAGCACCCCACGATCCAAAGGGCATGAGCCATTAGTGCAAAGTAACATTGGAAATGTCTGTTCTCAGAGCCAGGTGTTGCTGACACATGCTTTTAATTCAACACTCAAGAGGCTAAGGCAGTTGAATCTTTGACCTGGAGGCTAGCTTGATCTACAGAGTGAGTTCCAGGACAGCCATAGCTACACCAAGAAACCTGGTATCTAAAAATAAAAAAACAAACAAAATATCTATTCTGTTTTCATTTCTGTTGCTATGATAAAATATCCTAACAAGGCAACTTTGAGCAGAAATGGTTTATTTGGCTCACAACTCCAGGTCACAATCTGTTATTGCAGAGAAGTCAGTGCAGGAATTCAAGGCATCACATCCACAGACAGGAGCAAGAGGATAAAGCCATGGATAACCGTGTGATCCCTTGTTCTGGTTCTCAGCTAGCTGGCTCCTCTCTTTGAAGTTCAGGAGCCTATGCTTAGGGAATAGTGCTATTCAGTGTGTGGGGTCTTCCACACCAGTTATCACCTAAACAACACCTCACAGAAAGGCCCACTGACAAACCTGATCTAGATAATTCCTCTCTTCCCTGTTTGTTCTAAGTTATGTCACTGTGGATGTTTGAGTAAGAATGGCCCCAGAGTCTCATATATTTGAGGGCTCGGTCTCCAGGTAGTGGCATAATTTGAAAGCATTGGGAGGTGTGGTGGCCTTTTTGGAGGAAATGTGTCTGAGGGTGGGCTTTGAGGCTTCCAAAAGCACATTCCCTACCCAGAGTCTCATTCTTCCTACGGCCTGCGGATCTGAATCCAGATGTAGAGCTCTCAGTTGCTTCTCCAGTACCATATCTACCTGCATGTCATCATGCTCCCTAGAATGATGACAGTGAATTACAACTCTGAAACTGTTAGCAAGGCCCTCTTAAATGCTTTCCTTTATAAGAGTTCTCATGGTTATGGTGTCTCTTTACAGCAACAGAACAATGAGTAAACCAGTTACACTGACAAAACTAACCAGCCTACTTCTCCCCTTGCCATCTTGATACCCAAACACGTCATTTTATACAACTTTCCAGAGTCTCATCTCTTAATATGAAATAAAATAGGTCCAACTCCAAAAGTCTCCAGAGACTCAACTGCGAGATTATCTTCAGTAGGTGGAGGAGCCTCTGCTGCACTAGAGGCTTCACCTTGACCTCTGTCTTCTCAGCACTCTTTGCAGGGATTGGACCCTGCCACAAGGTGTCAAGCCTCAGATGCTTTCCATGACCTCTCCTTGGATTTTTAATGCCCTGAAAACCAGTACCACCAGAATGATGCTTGCAACACTGCCAGGTTTACCTAGGGGATCAGTCACAGATAATCTGATGGAGATGATTTGTTCAGAAGAGCATGTTCTACCAGCTAGCTACCACCTAGCTTCCATGTCCATGTCCATGTTGGCCCTCACTTCCACCTTGCCAGTTAGCAGACCATGGGACAGGTGCCAAGCCTACAGCATAAACAAAGTCATTAAGATAGTCATCTCTGCATTTCCTGTGAGGTTCTGATGCTCTGGTTGTCTTTTTACTGACGTTGGACATGTTAATGGTGTTTGTAAATGCCAGGATTCTCCTCAGGTCACCTTTGTCTAGTTTAGAAATATAAACCCTTCCATCCACCCAGGGTTGTGGGAATTGTCTGTCTTGCTCTCACCTGAGATATATGTCTGTCAACTAGACACCAAAAAACTGTGCCATAGGCTATCTGGGTGAACCCATCGGTTTGTGGGGGCGTGTCTCAAAAACCACCCTGTGAGTGGTTCTCATAGGACAGAACCTGGTGATTCTGGAGCCAAGGTGAGTCCCCAGCTTGGCTCTGAGTTTCCTCTGACAGCCCCTATGGAGGGGACAATGGGTGTTCTTATCCTCTTAAGTGGATAGTAGGGGCACTGCAGGGAGACTTACTGACAGTTTCTCAGGTGAGGTCTAGAAGCTTCTTTGGCATTCTTGTCTTGGCCACAAGATGGGTATTTGTGGCCAGACTGAGATTATTTTAATGGGACACTGTGGATATGTGAAGTGGGAAAGCCCCCGTGTGGTAGCACCCCTGACCTCCGCCTTTGTGTGTGTGTGTGTGTGTGTGTGTGCATGTGCTCCAGCAGTATCTTCACAGGCTCCAAAACAGAAATGCCCACAGATGCTATCAGAAGTCTCTCCTGACTTCAAGTGCTGGGTGGGCATGGGACCCAGGTCACTTGTGTGTCCCTGTGAAGAATATTCTACCCTGAGCAGGGAGATACAGAGGCCCATGTTTTGAGTGTTGTCTTGGTTTCAGGAAAAGTCCACCAAGCCCAATCCAGTTTTTCAGGATGATAAAGAGAGTTGTTTTGGGGGTGGCCAGTGGGAGGAGCCACAGCATTTCTCACCTGTAGTGGCTGAGGCCCTGCACTTCCCAGAGCCCCCTCCCCTGCAGATGTTCCAGCTGTTGCTCCTGGCGCTCTCCTTCCTGGAAAGCCCCGTGTTCATGGCCTCTGGTAAGTCCTGACTCCCCTCAGTTAGTGCTTTGCATCAGGAAGGCAGTCCTGCATTTTCCCCGACCCTCAGCTGGCTCACTCTTAGGGTCACCTGAGCACTGGGTGTCAACATCTGGTCCAAGGTTGGGGTAACAGGAAGCTGCTCCTTGTTCTCTGACTTGTCGTCCATGATGCTTTTAGTCTCTGTCTCCAGAAGTAAGCCAGTGGGAATTGTGGGGGGTCACCGTACCCCACCAGGCAGGTGGCCATGGCAGGTCAGCCTGAGAACCTACGATTACAAGGCAAGCTCCTGGGTGCACATCTGTGGGGGCTCCATCATCAGCCCACAGTGGATTCTGACTGCTGCCCACTGCATCCAAAGGTGAGACATCACTGGGGCATCTGCTGGGTGTGGAATGTTGACACGATGCTACCCCTGACCATCTGCCTCTGAGCCACCAGATTCTGTCCTCCCACAGCCAGGATGGCGACCCAGCCTCGTTCCGGGTCCAGGTGGGGGAAGTATACCTCTACAAGGAACAGGACCTTCTGAACATCAGCAGGATCATCATCCACCCCGACTTCAACCAATTCAGTAAGAGGTTTGATGTGGCCTTGATGCAGTTGACTGCCCACCTGGTCCCCTCCACACACGTCAGTCCGGTCTCTCTGCCAAATGAAAGCTCAACCTTTAACTCAACTGACCAGTGTTGGCTGGCTGGCTGGGGCAATGTTCACCAAAATGGTAAGCACAGCTGGGGTGCATAGATGGAGAGACAGAGGTGATGTTCCACAGTCTCTCCTTCCATGTCTATTGTGGAGGGCTAGCTTGCAGTATGGAAACAAACTGGCAGCAGCAAGGCTCTGTGGTGACTCGCCGGTGCAGGGGCTCATGGGTAGGCTTCTTGGCCACCAATGAGATGCTCACAAAAGTCAGGACATTTTCAATTCTCATGGCTGGCAAGTAGCCAAGAGTGAACCAACCTGGATGCCCTGTTTTGAAGGTGCTGCTGCTTTTTTGACTCAATCTCACGCAGGAGGGATTGGCTACCCTCTTAGAGAAACCCCATTTTTTCATGTCATCTGGGTACCTCTAGGTGCACTCAGACCTTTTTCTTTTTTTTCTTTTTTTTCGAGACAGGGTTTCTCTCTGTAGCCCTGGGTATCCTGAAACTCACTCTGTAGACCAGGCTGGCCTCAAACTCAGAAATCTGCCTGACTCAGCCTCCCAAGCCCTGGGATTAAGACATACACTGCTTTCACCTTGCAGACCTTTTTCTTGTATGTGTTGTAGCTGTGCACCCATGCAGCCGCAGACCCAGGGTGCCAGCTACAGCAGTGAGCTCTCCTCTCACAATGTCTGTGGCCCTGTTTCCAGCACAGGCTCCAGGTCCTTGTCCCTGCAGTGTCTCCAGCCCCACCTACCGTCACTTGTAGCTCTGTCACTATTCTCTGTGTTTCAATGTGGCTGTCCCCTCTGTGTTTTCTTCTGTCTCATAAACGAACCCTTACAACGGAAGTTAGGGCTCATCCCCAATTCAGGAGAAGCTGGCTAGCTGCAGACGGCTGTCTCGAACTTGATCCTCCTGCCTCAGCGTTAAGGCCTAGGGTTATAAGCTTCTCTCTCCATACCTGCCTCAGAATGATCAAATTATTTTTTTAAAGCTAACAGAGAAACCCTCAAGTTTATTTGTAAAAACAGCATAGCACACTGGTCATCTGCAAACACTGTGTGCATAGGTGTGTCACTGTAGTCCATCTGTTTTCATACGGGCAGGAGCCTTTTCTATGGGGCCTTCATAGGGGTCTGGGCACCTTTGGGAGTCTGAGCTGGAGCTGAAGCCTGGGCCTTAGCTGGAACTGTGGCCTCTGTCGTGGATGGAACCTTGGGTTTTGTCTAACAGAGCCTATGCCCCCGGCCATGCAGCTTTAAAGCCACTTCCCAAGCTTGGGGTGAGCCATGAAAGCCAGGGGGCTGAGTTTGTGGCTGGGGCCCTTCAGCATCTTGGGCTTGGTGGCCTCAGGCTTCACCAGGGCCTTGATGGCCTCTGCACTTGCGCTCACTGCCTTTGCATTGTTGGCCTGCATTTTCTTCAGGCCTTTCTTGTCCTGCTTCTTGGCAAAGCGCACGTTCCTCAGGACCCTGGGTCGACCCCCTTAAGACATTCGTGTATTTGTGACCAGGGTTTATTGATGCCATTTCTATGCCATTTCGGGACTGGTTTTGTGTGATGTGGTTCTTGGACTTGGCCATGTCTGCATGGTAGCCCGAGGCTCCCACAGTGCCTGGGGCTGGAAGAGCTTTAATTTTTTAACTCAATGACACATATAAATAATTTATCTTTAAACAAAGTCACATTCTGAAGTTCTTGGTAGTTGTGAATTTGGAGCCCCTCTAAGCCCTTTTAAAGACTCCTAAACCCATTTAAAATAAAGGCTATGCCTGTACAGATAGATTGAGATCCTGGTCCCATCTAGGACATATGGGGAAATGGGGACTCTGACTTGCTCCAGGCCAAGGGAGTGAGGTCATGGCCAGTGTGACTGGCATGAAGTGAATCTGCTGGGGACATGCCACTCACCCCTGCTCCCTGACTCCTCCGCCCCTCCTCCAGTGGCTCTGCAGCCTCCCTATCAACTGTATGAGGTGAAGATCCCAATTCAGGATAACGAGAGCTGTAAGCGGGCTTATAGGAAGAAAATGCCTGATGAATCCCAAAGTGTGGCCATGTTTGATGACATGCTATGCGCTGGCACCTTAGGCCGAGGCCCCTGTTTTGTGAGTCACCGGGGCCCAGATGTGACCTTCCTATCCTGCTCCTGATGGCTTTTCTTCAAGGGAGGGTGGATTTGGGATTTCCCTAGTGCTTTGCCTCTGATAGGACTGCCCCTCTTCCTGCAGGGTGACGCCGGGGGTCCCTTGGTCTGCCTGAAGAGCAACAAGTGGGTACAGGTAGGCGTGGTCAGCATAGGCGTAGAGTGCAGCCTAATTGATCTGCCATCAGTCTTCTCGAGAGTCCAGAGCTCCTTAGCCTGGATCCATCAGCACATCTAGTGGACGTGTCTCCCGGCTGCTGCCCAACATCAGAGACAGCTTCTTGACTCCTCTGATCTTCCCTTCCTGGATCCTTCCTTGTCCTGCCTTCTTCCCTGGCCTGTCCTTCCCTGCTGACAAGAATGCCCAGGAAATCCCAGTGTGGGGTTGGGCTGCCTGTGCCTGTATTTGTCTCAATAAACTGACAGAAAATGAAGGTGTTGGGAGTGGTCTTTGAGGCGTGGGCATGGCTGAGGACTCAGAGTTTCCAAGGCCAGTTATAATTCTCCACTTTCAGTATTAGCACCTCAGTCTTGAGGTAGAGTATATTCAGGAAACGTAATAAATGAGATGCATTTTTCATAACATCTCTGGTTTTAGTCACTTTTGGAAAGGCTCATATTAGCAGTTAATTCCATCTCTTTGGTTTGAGAAAACGGCTTTTTATGAAGCCTAGGCTGGCCTCAAACTCACAAACCCCTGATCTCTCTTCAGATGTGCTGGGGTTACAGGCAAGTGCTGCCAGGCCCAGGGTGACTTGATCTCAGTTCTAACAGTTTCCCCCTTGTGTCTGAACAATAGTCTCTGAAGACACTGCTGATCAGCCCTCTGGTGGTCTGTCTGTCATTGTCCCAGGATGGCTAGGGAAGATCTGTCCTGGTTGGCCTGAGTCACACATTGGTGGGATCTGGGGAGGGACAGGGAATGTAAGTGACAATCCTCAAGGAGTTAATTCTAACAAATTTGCAACAGAGGCATAGAAGGAAGGATTCTTAGGTCAGTCCCACCTGATACCACTCTGCTAGTCAGGTGGGAAACATCCTGGCATCTCAAGGCTGTACTCCTGTAGAATGCTAACAGTTTACTTAAAAGGCTCTATGAAAATACAACCAGCAGCAGCAAAGCTATTTTGAAAATTATTATCAGGTCTCTCTGATTCTGATCATCGTCTTTGGAAGCAGGAGTCAGGTGGTTTCAGGAGCCAGTGGCTGGAGGAAAGCCCAACACAGCACGATAAGGTTCTGTCATGTTTATCAGTCGATCCTGCCTCTGCGTCTTAGACAAAACATCAAGGAAAGCATGCATGCAAGCAGTGGTAGCAGCAGCAGCAGCAGCAGCAGCAGCAGCAGCAGCAGCAGCAGCAGCAGCAGCACATTGCTGAAAGGCATCCAAAGGCGAACAGGAAGACGGTGTGATGAACTAGCTTGACTCTACCCTACGATTAGAAGCCATCTTATTACAATATCTAAATAAATTCATTCCTATTTTCTGTAAATCTTAAATCTGACCAGGTCTTGTCTCTTTTTTGGAAATTTGGCATCTTCTACACCCTGTACCCAAACTTCCATCCTGATTAGATGTTCTGCCAAATAATTCTGTGATATTCAGCCAAGTTCCTTTGTCACCAAAATTCCTCTGCAAATCCCTCAATCCTTGAACCCCCAGCAGTTTTGGGGCTCATATAAACAAACCCTGCCTTCCCTTGTGTTCAATGCTATTTTCTCAAACCCTGCTTTCCGGAGACGGTCCTGTCTGGGAGAATATAAAACTTGTATAATTTGACCAAGGAAGTTGGGTCATGGCCTTTACTCTTGTTTGGTGAGATCAAGGAAAGCCTGCACTCATAAGAAAGAGACTTCCCAGCCTGGCGTGGTGGGTCACACCTTTCATTCCAGCCTTTGGGAGGCAGAGTTAGGGAGATGCCTGTGAGTTCGAGTCCAGCCTGTTCTACTGTGTGAATTCCATGATAGCCAGGGCTACACAGAGAAACTGTGCCTTGAAAAACCAAAGACAAACAAGACAAAACAAAACAAAACAAAACAAAATGACAACTACAATGCAGTCCTGGTGTGAGGAACATCAGAGAAGTGGTTACAACAAGATGGGGGAAGCTTTTCCGATGACATCTTAACTTTGGGGTTGGTGGAAGTTAGTGGTTTGTTAAGTTAAAAGATTCCAAAGATTCTGGTGTTTTTTATTTATTTAAGACAGGGTCCTTTTGATGGTGTCCTTTGCCGTACAGAAACTTTGTAATTTTATGAGGTCCCATTTGTCAATTCTTGATCTTAGAGCATATGCTATTGGTGTTCTGTTCAGAAACTTTCTCCCTCAGAATGGCTAAGATTAAAAATTCAGGAGACAGCAGGTGTTGGCGAGGATGTGGAGAAAGAGGAACACTCCTCCACTGCTGGTGGGGTTGCAAATTGGTACAACCACTCTGGAAATCAGTCTGGTGGTTCCTCCGAAAACTGGGCACCTCACTTCCAGAAGATCCTGCTATACCACTCCTGGGCATATACCCAGAAGACTCCCCACATGTAATAAGGATACATGTTCTACTATGTTCATAGCAGCCCTATTTATAATTGCCAGATGCTGGAAAGAACCCAGGTATCCCTCAATAGAAGAGTGGATGCAAAAAATGTGGTATATCTACACAATGGAGTACTATTCAGCCATTAGAAACAATGAAATCATGAAATTCTTAGGCAAATGGATGGAGCTAGAGAACATCATACTAAGTGAGGTAACCCAGACTCAAAAGGTGAATCATGGTATGCACTCACTAATAAGTGGATATTAACCTAGAAAACTGGAATACCCAAAACATAATCCACACATCAAATGAGGTACAAGAAGAAAGGAGGAGTGGCCCCTGGTTCTGGAAAGACTCAGTGAAGCAGTATTCAGCAAAACCAGAACGGGGAACTGGGAAGGGGTGGGTGGGAGGACAGGGGAAGAGAAGGGGGCTTACGGGACTTTCGGGGAGTGGGGGGGGGCTAGAAAAGGGGAAATCATTTGAAATGTAAATAAATTATATCGAATTAAAAAAAAAGACAGGGTTCTCTGTGTAACCCTGGCTGGCCTGGACTTGATCCGTTGACTAGTCTGGCCTTGAACCCACAGAGATCCCCCTGCCTCTGCCTCCTGAGTGTTCAGACTAAAGGCCTGGCTCCAAAAATAATTCTTCTTGTTCTTGTTCTTGTTCTTGTTCTTGTTCTTGTTCTTTGCTTCACAAAGTGATCTTAATGGCTGAGCCATCTCTCTAGCTCCTTGCTATCTTTATACCCAGTGGTGCCTCCTCCCTCTCGGTCATCCGGTCAGGGGTGCTTCTAACTCCTCATCCTTTGGTTTGACATTTCACATCTTTCAAAAGTACCTTACCCAGTTTATTACTGATCTACATCCTTCCTGTCCCTACGGCTGAGATGCAGCAGGGCACATGGAAAACATGATTTTCCTTCCCACTACTCCTGGGTGGACTCTTTGCTCTGAGACCCTGGTACCCCTGTGCTGTTCCCTTGTCCCAGCCTCTGCCCAGCACCCCTTCTTGTGACAGAAGCCCTGGGCAGCCTCATCCTTCTAACGGCCTCCCTGAGCCCAGAACCTGGTCAGGACCCTCTTATTGGCCAGTCTATCGCCCCTTTGCTCACAGTTGCACCTGGTTCTTTCTGATGCTATCCCTGGATGTGGTGATGGTGGACTTACTCTGTTGTGATGGAAGCCACCCGAGCAGTTCTGGTCAGGCTCTGACGCTCACATTGTCTTTCTGCTGACGTTGGACATGCTAATAGTGTTTGAGGAAGCCAGGGTTCAGAACTAGGGTTTGACAAAGTTGTGGGTCACTTTGTCCAGCTTACCATATGAACCCTTCCTCCTGCTCAGGGGTGTGGGAACTGTCTGTCTTGCTTCTACCTGGGACACACTTCTGAGAATGAGTCCCCAAGACTGTGTCCTGAAAATTCTGGGCACACCTAAAACTTTGGTGGGGGGTGGGGTTGGTGGGCAGGGGGTGTGTGTGTTTCAGGACACCTGTGGCTAGTTCTTATACAAAGGAAGCTGGAGCCAAGGTGAGTCCCCAGCTTAGTTCTGAGCTGCCTCTGACAGCCCCTATGAAGGTATTCCGGTCTTCTGACTTGGACAGTAGGGACACTGCAGGGACCCTTACTGACAGTTTCTCAGCTGAGGTCTAAAAGTTTCTTTGGCATTCTTGTGTTGGCTACAAGACGGGTGTTTGTGTCCAGACTGGAATTATTTTAATGGGACACTGTGGATATGTGAAGTGGGAGAGACCCAAAGTTTGGTGGCAGTCCTGACCTGTGCTGTGTGTGTGTGTGTGTGTGCATGTGTGTTTGGGGAGGAAAGAAGTTTGAGTTCAGAGAACAACTTATGGGAGTCAGCTCCTTCCTTCTGACCATGAGGTCTCAGGGATGGAGCTCAGGCAGGAGAACTAGCTCTTGTGCCTCACCTGAGCTGGCTCTTCCCCCAACTCCCCCCAAATCACAAAATCAGCAAAATCACAGTTATGAAGTAGCAATGAAAGTAGTTTTATGATTGACGGTCAGGGAGGGGTCACCACACATGAGGAACTGTATTAAGTGGTGGCAGTGTTAGGAAGCTTGAGAACCACTGGTCTGTAAGATGGCCCTGGCTTCCAGAGAAGGAATCCCTGTGCTATTCCTACTGTAACCTCCCTCTTATCTCTAGGAAGGGGCTTTGTCTCCACAGTTCTTACTGATGACACTATAGTGGCTTTCCTCTGGAAGGGCCCTGGCAGTCACTCTCAGCGAATGGGGTACCAGGTCTGTGGATGCATCATCTCCAGGCTT
This sequence comes from Apodemus sylvaticus, assembly GCF_947179515.1. Classification (NCBI taxonomy): domain Eukaryota; kingdom Metazoa; phylum Chordata; class Mammalia; order Rodentia; family Muridae; genus Apodemus; species Apodemus sylvaticus. The sequence goes on from NC_067481.1 coordinate 95,940,357, forward strand.
AGTGTCTACATGCCCATAGGGGTCCTCCTCATACCCTGGAAAGCCTGAGTAGTGTCCTCTACAGGGTTAGCCTGGATCAAGGACATTTAGTACCCTTGGGGATGGGCCTAGCAGGGCACACAATTAGATGGTGGTTGTAAGTGTGATAGCTGGAGTTGTTACACACATAATTTCCTCAAAAATTGTTCAGGCCCTGTCATTATCTCTAAAATTGAATGTCAGATGTGTTTTTATCAATGGACACTGGTGCTTGGGTGATTTTCCTGCTACAGTACTCAATGAAACAAGAATTCATGCTTAGTAGACCAGCACTGTGCCATTGAGTGATGCCCCGAGTCTGACATCCTTGCTTTTTAAATAGCAAAATGCTCTTTAAGAGATAAGAGAATTAAATTAAAAAGACAAAAAAAATAAATGAAGAAAATCATAATTGAATGCTGGGGCGGTCTGCACAGAGATGTTTCGGTCCACCCTGGGCATTCTCATGAATGAGACACTGTATCTAGATGCCCCTGACAGGTGTCCTTGGGACCTTTTCCTAGGGACACTCCTCACTGGGAACAGCTCCTTCCTCCCAAGGCAGGTGTGATTGCCCCTGAACTCCATGTTAAGAACCATGGAGACAGTGGTTTCCCTAAGATCACACACAGCAGCAGTCAGGCTGGGGACCCTGGACCTCTCCCCCTACTCACCTCTGGGTCTGAACCTACGATAAGAGACCAGGACAAGTGTGACCCTGGGCACTCAAGACCAGCAGGTCAATGCAGGGAGATACTCTTCTGTGTGAGATAGAGTTGTCAAGACAGAATTGTCCAAGCCCCTCTCCTCTTTCCTATCTCCAGCTGTTCTTCTCAAACCATGGGACATCCTGCTTGGTCCCTGACTCCCATCTACTCAAGGATCAGCCTGAACTTCCATCAATCCAATGATAATCAGGGGCACCCAGCAAGCAGCTTGCATACCACAGCCCCATCATCAGGGCCCTTGATTATTCCTGCTCCCTCAACTTCAACCTGAGGATGCTGGGAACCAGACAACCTCACACGTGACCAAGCATCATACATGACTGCCCATGTGGACAATGGGGATATCTCCGGGATCATCCAGAATTAGATAGGAGGACTTTTTGGTTCTTGGGAAAGTACTGTGCCTAACCCAGTACTACTTCAACATTAATCCATGTTCCCCTCATACACAGGCTGGGATATATCTGGGGACATCTTATCAGCTGTAACTCAAGTGTCCCAAGAACTCTGTTCATTTTAATCTCAAACAGTGGTACCCAAGTGCTGGTAACTCAACCCAGATCTCTGTCTTGCAACACCCGCCCTGGGCAACCACATCCTTTCCCTAACAGCATCCCTGAGCCCAGAACTGCGACAGGACCTCTCACTGGCTAGGTTGTAGTTCCGAGCTAACGGCTCCCTGACCCAACTCACACGGTCTCTAGTTCTCTCTGATCCTATCACTGGATGTGCTCATTCATGGTGACCTGGTCCTGCCTCTATCAGGGTGGCCAGGTGTCCTATCTCTAGGTCTTGTTCCCCAAGAGCAACAGCAGGATCACCAATGCGGGGCCTCAGGTGACCTCACACAGACAAGGCAGCCTGGGCTTGCAATGGGCACAGAGAGCAGGAAATGGTTTCTCCTGAGGGAGCCCTCCAGTCACTCCTTACTCTGTGCTAGGTTCCTTCAAAAATATAAAGGGCCCATCCTTGATCTAACTTCCTGTTTGTACCCTATGCGGCTGTCCAGCTGGTCCTCCCTTCTCTGAGATGATCTATCTCTCCCTCTTTGACCTTCCTGTTCTTGTGCTGTTTTCTGAGAAAGTCTCACTATGTAGCCCGAGTTACCCTGGAGCTCACTGTTTAGGACAGGCTAGACTTAAACTCTCAGAGATCCACATTCCCCTGCTTTCTGAGTCCCAGGATTTAAGATGTGTTTGCCTCCACACCCAGCCAGCTGTCCTGTCTTGATGGTCCATTCATGTTTCTTTCTTTTTTTTTTTTTTAATTTGGGTTTTTTTTTTTTTTTTGCCCCAGCTGTCCTGGAACTCACTCTGTAGACCAGGCTGGCCTCGAACTCAGAAATCCACCTGCCTCTGCCTCCCAGAGTGCTGGGATTACAGGCGTGCACCACCACCGCCCGGCGAAGGGAGTCAGATCTTGTTACAGATGGTTGTGAGCCACCATGTGGTTGCTGGGATTTGAACTCAGGACCTTCAGAACAACAGTCAGTGCCCTTAACTACTGAGCCATCTCTCCAGCCCTCCATTCATGTTTCATACTAGTATATTTTTCTCTCAGGCTGAGACTCCCGACCAGAGTCCCTTCTAGTCTAGACACCATGCACAAGCCCAGGAACCAGGAATTTTATGCCCTGATACTAGGCTTTCATGGTTCTCCCCAAAGTCAGGAGACAACTTTCAGGAATTTGTTTTCTCCTATCCTATGAGTCCCTGGGGATGAACATGTCTTCAGACTTGACTGCAGCATTCTTACCAAATGACTCATCTCACCCGCCCCTGTGAGAACATAGGAACATCTTTAGCCTCTGAAGTGTCACAGTTGGGCTCGGATATTGCAGACGTGTGTCTCCTACACACACTGTTCCAGGGATGGAGGTGAGCAGGGATGGAAGTGTCTCAGCCCCAGGGTGAGTTGGTAGGGAGTAGACAGTTAGGATCTGTGCAGCACCAACCCCACTTCCTTTCTCCCCTGTGTTGTTGTCCCCTCCCTATCACCTGCAGCAGGTTCAGAGACAGAGAGTGGATGATGTCATCTGTGAGCGGTCATACCATAATGCCACCAGGCACAACCCGTAGGACCACAAATCCATCCTAGATGACGTGTGTGCTGTCAGTGAGGATCGTGGGGACTGCCATGTGAATGTTGTTGACTTCCTTTTCCTGTTCTTAATCCCACTTCAGGGCCAATCTCCAGGATGTCCTTCTAGGCTGACTGAAGTGGCCCCCTGGTCTGCAGTGCAGCAGGCTCATGGAACTTTGTAAGAGTGTTGAGCTGGGGCTATGGTTGTGCCCTGAATGATATCCCCGGGGTCTTCGCAGGAGTGGCACACTGTGCTTGGGATGAGTGACTCAGAGAAAGTCCCTAACTTCATCCTCATGTTGTTCTGTTCTGGGACTTCTGTAGACTCTGACCATACAGATAAGGTTACCTATAGAACATGGGGCTAGAAAAGAAGTCCCTGCATCAGTACCACCTGCCAGAGCCCCGCCCAGCAAGCATGTCCTACTGGCCTGCTGCTCGATCCACAGGCGAGGATGAAGCTGGCAGCAACTGGTCTCACCTAGGGCAGATTCTGAGTTTCCCAAGGAGGATGCCCACAGGTGTGTAATGGTGATCTGGGCTTCAGCATAGTGGCACATAGGGCACAGGAGGGACAGGGTTGTAGCCTTGTTTATAACTAAACTCAGAACAGGGTAGATTTACCCAAGCTGCAGGGATGTGAGAAGAGTTCTAGTCAGGGTTCACCCGAGGATTAGAGGGAAAAAGGATTGCAGGTGTGGTCCAAACCCCACCACATGCACACAGGGCTATGGCCGGTATCTTATTGAGCAGAGCTTTGGGGTGGACTGTATTCAAAAAAGACTAGGAATCAGCCAGTTCTGTGGCCAGCTGCAGGTCCCTGATATCAGCAAGCAGCCACCTTCCCACGTCCTCCCATGCATCAGCTCCTGGTTCTCTAGCAGAAATCCACCCCAGGATCACAGGACCTTGTCTGTCCTGCACTTTGAGACTTCCATGGCTGGGACTGAGGCAGGCCAATGCTAAACCCTGGCACTGCTTCCCATCTGTCTCTTGCCTTGTGTGGCCTGGAGATGGCTTTAACAAGAAGAACAGCAAAAGGAAGGTTGTCAGGCAATTATGAGAAGCAAACGACTGGACCAGCTTCCAGTGTGCTGCTAAGAGTAAATCTTTGAAAAGATATGGAGAGAGGGGGCAGCCTTGTCTAGTCCCTGATCTTAGTGGGATTGCTTCAAGTTTCTCTCCATTTAGTTTGATGTTGGCTACCGGTTTGCTGTATATTGCTTTTATTATGTTTAGAAATGGGCCTTGAATCCCCGTCCTTTCCAAGTCTTTTAGCATGAAAGGATGCTGAATTTTGTCAAATGCGTTTTCAGCATCTAATGAAATGATCATGTGGTTTTTTTCTTTGAGTTTGTTTATGTAGTGGATAGCATTTATGGATTTCCTTATATTGAACCATCTCTGCATCCCTGGGATGAAGCCTACTTGATCATGGTGGATGATCGTTTTGATGTGTTTTTGGATTCGGTGGGCAAGAATTTTATTTAGTATTTTTGCATCGATATTCATAAGGGAAATTGGCTTGAAATTCTCTTTCTTAGTTGTATATTTGTATGGTTTTGGTATCAGCGTAATAGTGGTTTTGAAGAAGGAGTTGGGTAGTGTTCCTTCTGTTTCTATTTGGTGGAAAAGTTTGAAGAGTATTGGTGTTAAGTCTTCTTTGAAGGTCTGATAGAATTCTGCACTGAAACCATCTGGTCCTGTGCTTTTTTTGGTTGGAAGCCTATCTATGACCCCTTCTATTTCTTTAGGGGTTATGGGTCTGTTTAGATGGTCTATTTGATCCTGGTTTAATTTTGGTAATTGGTATCTGTCTAAGAAAATGTCCATTTCCTCCAGATTCTCCAGTTGTGTTGAGTACAGGTTTTTGTAGTAGGATCTGATGATTTTTTTATTTCTTCAGTTTCTGTTGTGATATCTCCATTTTCATTCCTAATTTTGTTAATTTGGATACTTTCTCTGTGCCCTTTGGTTAGTCTGGCTAAGGGTTTATCTATATAGTTCTTGAAGTCCTAGCTAGAGCAATTAGACAACAGAAGGAAGTCAAAGGGATACAAATTGGAAAGGAAGAAGTCAAACTATCACTATTTGCAGATGATATGATCGTATACTTAAGTGACCCTAAAAACTCTACTAGAGAACTCCTACAGCTGATAAACAACTTCAGCAAAGTGGCTGGCTACAAAATCAATGCAAGCAAATCAGTAGCCTTTATATATTCAAAGGATAAGCAGACTGAGAAAGAAATTAGGGAAATGACCCCCTTCACAATAGCTACAAACAGCATAAAGTATCTTGGGGTGACTCTAACCAAACAAGTGAAAGACCTATATGACAAGAACTTCAGATCTCTGAAGAAGGAAATCGAAGAAGATCTCAGAAAATGGAAAAACCTTCCATGCTCGTGGATTGGCAGGATTAATATAGCTAAAATGGCCATCTTGTCAAAGGCAATCTACAGATTCAATGCTATTCCCATAAAAATCCCAACCCAGTTCTTCATAGAGCTAGAAAGAGCAATTCTCAAATTCATCTGGAATAACAAAATACCCAGGACAGCTAAAACTATTCTCAACAGTAAAAGAACATCAGGGAGATTCAATATCCCAGACTTTAAACTCTACTACAGAGCAATAGTGATAAAAACTGCATGGTATTGGTACAATATCAGGCAAGCGGATCAATGCAATAGGATTGAAGACCCAGAAATGAACCAACACACCTATGGTCACTTGGTATTCGACAAAGGAGCTGAAAGCACCCAGTGGAAAAAAGATAGTCTTTTCAACAAATGGTGCTGGTTCAATTGGAGGTCAGCATGAAGAAGAATGCACATCGATTCATTCTTATCTCCTGTACCAAGCTCAACTCCAAATGGATCAAGGACCTCCACATAAAACCTGACACACTGAAACTAATCGAAAAGAAACCGGGGAAGACCCTGGAAGACATGGGCACAGGGGAAAAGTTCCTGAATAGAACACCAATAGCTTATGCTCTAAGATCAAGAATTGACAAATGGGACCTCATAAAACTACAAATTTTCTGTAAGGCAAAGGACACTGTCAAAAGGACAAAACGTCAACCAACAGACTGGGAAAGGATCTTCACCAACCCTAAATCTGACAGAGGGCTAATATCTAATATATACAAAGAACTCAAGAAAGTAGAACCCAGAGAACCAACTAACCCCATTAAAAAGTGGGGTACGGAGCTAAACAAAGAATTTTCACATGAAGAACTTTGGAGAGCTGAGAAACACCTTAAGAAATGTTCAACATCATTAGTCATTAGGGAAATGCAAATCAAAACAACCCTGAGATTTCACCTTACACCAGTCAGAATGGCTAAGGTAAAAAACTCAGGAGACAGCAGGTGTTGGCAAGGATGTGGAGAAAGAGGAACACTCCTCCACTGCTGGTGGGATTGCAAGATGGTGCAACCACTTTGGAAATCAGTCTGGCGGTTCCTCAGAAAACTGGGCATGACACTCTCTGAGGACCCTGTTATACCACTCCTGGGCATATATCCAGAGGATTCTTCAGCATGCAATAAGGACACATGCTCCACTATGTTCATAGCAGCCCTATTTGTAGTAGCCAGAAGCTGGAAAGAACCTAGATGTCCTTCAACAGAGGAATGGATACAAAAAAATGTGATATATTTACACAATGGAGTACTATTCAGCCATTAGAAACAATAAATTCATGAAATTCTTAGACAAATGGATGGAGCTGGAGAACATCATACTAAGTGAGGTAACCCAGTCTCAAAAGATCAATCATGGTATGCACTCACTGATAAGTGGATATTAGCCTAGAAACTTTGAATACCCAAAACATAATCCACAAATTAAATGATGTCCAAAAAGAATGGAGGAGTGGCCCCTGGTTCTGGAAAGACTCAGTGCACAGAACAGGGAAGTGGGAAGGGGTAGATGGAGGAACAGGGGTGGGGAAGAGGGCTTATGGGACTTGCGGGGAGTGGGGACCCAGAAAAGGGGAAATCATTTGAAATGTAAATAAAAATATATCAATTTAAAAAAAAAGAGTAAATCTTTGGAAAATGCTTTTTGCTGTTCATCCACAGCACCTCCAGGTGGCGCTGCAGGATGGGAAGAGGGAACTGAGGTTCAGGTGTGCAGACAGGTAGGGGTTCCTTCCTAAATTCAGGGACTGCCATTTTGTGTTCAGCAGGCAGAAAGCATCCCTTCCCACTCTTCAGGGTCCTTTTTAATTTTATTTCTTTTGCAGGAGAGAGATCTATGTGGCTCAGACTGGCCTCACAATTCCATGCCAAGCTCTTTCAGAGAGTGTTCACTCTTTTCATAGGCTTTTAGTTGCTATTTTCTAGGCTGCTGGCTGACGAAGGTGGACAGCCCAGCTTGTGTTCGACTGCAGAGTCTGGGATTAGATGCGGTGGGAAGCAGGATTTGGGGACCTGGTACCTTCTACAGGAAAATGGGTGGTGACAGGTTATATGCATGGCCAGGCTCCCAGCATCCCTCCCAGCTCCCAGAGTCCCATGGGACCACACAGCTGAGGAGTTTTGTAATGATGGTGGCTTCTTGTACAAGTATTTGATGCCCTGCCTATTCAGAGTTTTGCATGTTTAGAGGAAAAGCTATACCATTAGACTAGGTTCCCAGTCCTTTTTGGCATTTTGAGGCAGTATTGTTAATTTGACAGGCTGCCTTGGACTCACAGGCAGTCCTTCTGCCTCAGCCTCTCCTGTGGCTGACTATGCAGGCCTGTGTCTCCAGACTCGGGTCTCCTCTGCCCTGTTTCTGAGCACACATGGAGTTTCACATGGTGTCCTGGCTCTTCCCTTGTGGCTAATACTGTCTGTTGAAGGAATCCACAGGATTCGCTCCTCCTGGTACAAGTTAATGGACATTTGGGCTGTTTCTAATTGGGGCTCTTGGGAATAACATTGCTTTTAACAGTTTGTATTTTGTGTGAAAACATGTTTCCTCTTGGAGGAGCACAACTGTGATTGTGGACTCACACGGAACGTTTGAAGGAGAGAAGGCTTTGAGATTTGTGGCTGTGATTACATCCTGTTTTCTGTGAATAGGACTGGGCTTCTAATCAGGTCTTGGTATCTACCAACCCCTGCTCAGTTCAGAAATTCTAGGCAGAGCTGGGTTGGGGGATAGAGCTTCTTCCTGGGTTTTATATGCAATAGTTCCCCCACACTCTCTTTAGATCAGGATGGCTTCAAATTTGCAGTGATCCTCCTGCTTCAGCCTCCAGAATGTTAGGCTTAGAAATGTCACCTTGGCTAGTTCTGTGTTCTTCCTTCCTCCCTCCCCTACTCTGTCTTTTCTTTCTTTCTTTCTTTCTTTCTTTCTTTCTTTCTTTCTTTCTTTCTTTCTTTCTTTCTTTCTTTCTTCCTTCCTTCCTTCCTTCCTTCCTTCCTTCCTTCCTTCCTTTCTTTCTTTCTTTCTTTCTTTCTTTCTTTCTTTCTTTCTTTCTTTCTTTCTTTCTTTCTTTCTTTCTTTCTTTCTTTCTTTCTTTCTTTCTTCTTTCTTTCTTCTTCCTTCCTTCCTTCCTTCCTTCCTTCCTTCTTTCCTTCATTTCTTTCTGTCTGCTTTTCTTTCTGAGTTCTATATTTCTGTCTTTCTAACTTCCTTCCTTCCTTCCTTCCTTCCTTCCTTCCTTCCTTCCTTCCTTCCTTCCTTCCTTCCTCTCTCTCTCTCTCTCTCTCTCTCTCTCTCTCTCTCTCTCTCTCTCTCTCTCTCTCTCTCTCCCTCCCTCTCTCCCTCGCTCCCTCCCCTTTCTTCCCTTTCAGATAGGGCCTCCTGTAGCCCAGGTTAGCCTTGAACTCCTGACCCTCTCACTTTCATCTTCTAAGAGCTATCGTTGCAGATGTGCATCACCATGCCAGGTCTCTTAGTTTTATTTTTACTGTTCCTTTGATAAAACTTCTTAATGAAATAAACTTAAGGTTGAAATATTTATTCTGGCTCCCAGTCCAAGGTACACTCCTCACTGTGGGGAAGGTGTGGAGGCAGGGGCATGAGGTGAGTAGTCATATAATGGGTACAGTCTCGGAACATAAAGGCATGTACAAAAGCAGTTCAGCTCTGTCTTCATTCACAGCATCTAGGAGCCCACCAGGGAATGGTGCCCAGACAGTAGATGCTCCCTCCCACCTAAATGAATGTAACACAAGCTGACTCCCCCTACAGGCCCAGAGGCCCTTCTCTCAGGTGATTCTGTCAGGATGGAAATCAACACTGTCACCTTCAGCTTATTCTGGGCAGGGAACCCAATGTTAGACAAGCGCTTTACCAACCGTGCCACACTCTATGTCTGTTCTCCCTGTCTCTAATTAGCATTTGTCAGGGCTAATGGTATCCATTTTGCCACATGTCCATGTTGTCTATTTGCATATCGTTTTCAGTGAGTGTGCAAATGTTTTTTACATTTTTTTAAAAGATTGTTTCCTGAGTGCTACATAATAGTTCAATCCAGGCATTGTAAACATTTAGATGTTCTCTGGAGGACTGATCTTGGTGCACAGCATGGAGGGTAGACATGAACAGAATGCATGACAGGAATGGAGGGGAGCTGAGAGGTCTGAGGGATTTGGCTATTTCTAGATCAGGGCCAGAAGGCTGTGGAGTCTGTCTATCATGGTGAGAAGACCAGGCAGGGCCTCATTTTTGCTGTAAATAGGGAAGAATAAGGAGGGATGAGGGAGGAGAAAGGAGGGAGGAGGGAGGAAGGAGGAAGGATGAGCCAGTAGGGAGGAGGGAGGAGTGAGGAGTGAGAATGGATGAGGGAGGAGAGAGGAGGGAGGAGGGAGGAGGTAAGATCTGCGGACAGCGTCTCCATCCTGCTGCATGTGTCAGGGAAGAGCTGTTACCTCCACCTGTCTTCACATGAACTCTGAAGCCCAGAATGCAGAGACCAGCTCAGAGGCAGAATACAGCAGAGATATTGAAACCTGAGTTTATTTTCCCAGTGTGGGAAGCCCACAGGGTCCCCTCCAGGCAGCCCTCCTGGTTCCTGCAGGATACACTCTCTCACATCTGGGAGCCCAGCCTCTGGGGCTCCTCAGAAAGCCTGTGTGAGCTTAGGCCTCTGTGACAACACACCTTCCTCAGTGTCCCTGTTCCCACATCCAGCCCTGGGTCTTCTGACTCCACCTCAGGTCAGAGCGGCCAAGTCTCTGTCTCCCTAGCAGGGTTTCCTGTCATGGCTGGGGCCTCGTGGCCAGAGTGCAGAGTGCAGGAGCTAAGCGTTTGACCTAGTGAGGCATGAGTAACGACATGAGGTGAGTCTGGGCCTGCCTCCCTCAGGTGCCAGTCTGTGAAGGGACTGTTTGGGGGGTAGGAGCTGTCAGCTCATCCCAGCTTAGAGAGACCAGGGTGAGGGAGTCATGTGTCCCCACAGGCCATCCCATCTGGTCCCAGACTATAGTAATCTATCTACAGATGAACGTCAAAAGGACGGGGTTTTGAGATTTACGTAATATAGTTCCTGGCATGGAGATCTAAGTGAGAATGACTCCTGGTATCGAGGTCTCCTGGCATTGAGAGCCAGGTGGTGATGGCTCCTGGTATGGAGAGTTCTTGGCATTGAGTTCTAAGTGAGGATGGCTCCTGGCACCAGACCCTCATGCCACCTAGCTTGAGGGGTGTCCTGCATGGACAGATCCTCTGAGTCCCAAAAATTGGAGCCACCACAGGTTCCTGTAGGAGACCTGTTGTCTCTGGTCTGAGGGACCTGGTGTCCTATTCCCTTTGTCACCTAGTTCCCTGCATAGCTCTGGACACCCTGGATCCCAGGTCTGCTGGTCAGGAAGAAATTCCACCTGTGCATCCCAGTGTCCTCCCATCGACCAATGACATGTGTGACCTTTGTCCAGATAGACGGGCAGAAGGAGGTCACAGTCTGGTCCTGGTGACCCTTTCCCCAACTTCTGGGGTCTCCCGTCTTTCCGGGTCATTGCTGTGGACCACAGAGACAATTCCCTCTAAGGGCCTGGTCTTCCTATCTCTGGGTTCTGTCCAAGAATAGAGTTGTAGCTAGCCCCTCCTCAGGGCTGCTGACTTCCCTCAGGCTGCCCTTAGGCCCCTAACAGCAGGATTGAGCTGAGTGTATCTGTGAACCATCACTGGACTGAGACACACACTGAGAGGGAAGCCCGGTGTGGTCCTGCTCTGTGCCCCTATCCCAGCCAGGCTGTGGAGCTCATAGTTAGAGCTTCAGGTTTTTAGATTCTGACTTTGATTCTCTGAGCCTGTTACATAAACTGTATGGCTGAATTCTCAGAAAACTGTCTTAAAAGGAAACCACATCTCAGGCATCAGTGAGGACTCGTCCCAGGATTCACTGGGAGCCTGCTAGCAGAAAACAGATCCCTAGGATGTTAAAACAATCCTGGCATAATGGAGGAGGATGCACAGATGTCTGATAAGGGTGCTGGACGAGGTGGACCCTGCCAGCCAGCACTCGGCACACTGAGGCAGGATGGTCATGAATTGGTTGTCAGCTTGGGCGCCATAGTGAGACTAGATTAACAATACAAAACCTAATAAGGAATCACCGGGGACAGGGGACAGCTGGGACATGTGTCACCTCAGACGAGACAAGCATGTGACTTTGGGTATCAAGTTCAGATCGCAGTGTGCCATGTCCAGGCCAGGGTGCTTGCATTCTATGTGACACTTACTCGATGTCCTTAACAATCTCCACAGGACCACAGTCAGGGCTGCACGGATGGCTCAGTCAGCAAAAACTTGAATTTGGGTCCCAAGAACCCATGGGAAAGAATGGGGGTGTCTCTCTGGGAGGGGCTGAAAACCTATTGCAATGGAAACTCCCAGGAATCTGTGGGGTGACCCCAGCTGAGACTTCTAGCACTGTGGGATATGAAGCCTGACCCGGCCATCTCCTCTGTCCTGTGGAGGGATCAGGACACAATCTCAGCCACAAAACCCTTAACCTACAATTTGTCTGCCTGCAAGATGTTTTGGGGTAAATGTGGTGCAAAATTGGGGAAGTGGCCAACCATGGCTGATCCAGCCTGAGAGGGAACCCACTCCTGACACGGCCTGGAGGGCCAGGAACCAGAGGCTGGAGAGCACAGAGACCTAGGAGAGAACCAAAGACGACTGGAAAAACATTTAAAAGTCAATGAAATGATTCCCAGTGATACTCTGCTGACCTCAGAGAGTCTTGCCTAGCCGAGTTGTCATCAGAGAGGCTTCCCCCAGGAGCTGACAGAAACAGATGCAGAGACCCACAGCCTAACCTCAGATGCAGCCTGAGGAGTGCTGGGAAGAGGGGAGGAAGGATTGAAGAAGGGGTCAAGGACACCACAGGAAAGCCACAGAATCAACTCACCTGGGCTCACAGAGACTGAAGTGTCAACCAGGGAGCCTGCATGGGCCTGACCTAGGCCCTCTGCACATGTGTGACAGTTGTGTAGTTTGGTGTTTTTGTGGAACTCCCACAGTGGGAGGGAGCAGGGGCCATCTCTGACTCTACCCTACCTTTGGGACCTTTTCCTCCTAGTGGGTTGCCCTGTTTAGCCTGAGTAGGGGAGGAGGTGCCCAGTCTGCAACTGGATATGGACATCTGGCTGATTTCCAAGGGAGGCAGCTCTTTTCTGATGGGAAATGGAGGAAGAATGGAGGCAGGAGGGAGAGGGGAGTGGGAGGTAGGGGAGGGGGCATTAAAGGGTGCTCAGGTTGTAAAACAAAACAAAAGCAAAGGAACAAGAAAAACCCTGGGCATGGTGGTACCTTAATGATCCTGTAGCTGGGAAAATGGAGACAGAGAACTTCAGGCCTCCTGATCAGCCAACCCAGGCTAATTGAGCAAGCCCCCGGCAAGTGAGAAACCATGTTTTATGTATTTATTTTTTTAAAGACATCTGATTTCCACACATGTGCGCGCGCATGCGCGCGCACAGCCACACACACACACACACACACACACACACACACACACACGGCAGTGAGAAAGGACAGCCAGTATATGCAACATTGCAGCAGTTGTGACTTTTTTGACTACTGAAGGGAGGTGAAGACACAATTAGCCAAGGGAGCAGTTTCTGTTGTTTAGACAAATGGAGATCTGTTACCCCATGATCTCAGCCACGCCTTTAACAGCAGGTTCTGGACACAGGCCACCTACATTAATAGGAACAGTAATGGCCTGAGAAGTCTGAATGGGGACAGGCTAAGGTCTCCAGCTGCAGCTGACTGCAACCCTCACAAGGCATTTCAAACAGCAGGAATGGAGCTGACCTGAGTGTGGCAGTGTCTGTGGGAAGGTGAGCCTCCAGGACAGTCCCCACTGGGCACAGTCATGGGAACTGTTAATCTGACAAGAAAGGATGTCTCCTATCACCTGCAGGCAGGATGGCGGAGTGTGCCTGGCTGAGGGGAAGAGTGCAGGCTGTACTACATTTCTTGGTTTGTTTGTGGGAAGTCTTGCAGTCCTCAGTCCTCTTCCCCCCTTTTCTCTGTATGTGTGCACGTGTCTGTGTGTCCATGTGAAGGTCAGAGGTCAACCCTAGATGTCATTCCTTACAACACTATCTATCTTTCTTGTTTTTCTTCTTTGTTTTGTTTTGGTTTTCCCAGCTCTGTGGTTGTGACTCACACTTTTAATCCCAGCACTTAGGAGGCAGAGGCAGAAGGATCTCTGAGTTCAAGGACAGCCTGGTCTACACAGCACAGAAAACCAATGACAACCAGGACAACCAAGACTACATACAGAAATCCTATCTTGAAAAACCAAAAATATGGAGCTGGAGAGATGGCTCAGCAGTTAAGAGCACTGACTGCTCTTCCAAAGGTCCTGAATTCAAATCATAGCAACCATATGGTGTCTCACAACCATCCGTAATGAGATCTTATGCCCTCTTCTGTTGTCTGAAGGGAACTAAAGTGTACTCACATATCATAAATAAATGAATCTTAAAAAATTATAAAGAAAAGCAAAAATATAAACAAACACCCGGAATGACACCCCCTGCCAAAAGAAACCAACCCAACAACAAAACAGGGGTCCTGGTTTTGTCAGGAGCTCACTCATATCTCTAGGTGCGTGTTTCCAGCTCCCTGGGGCTAGAGCTATGGTCAATCCTTATTACTCCTTGTTTTTTCAAGTCAGTTCTGGGACCTCACTCCTGTCTTCCTGATTTACTGACTGTGTTATCTATTGAGTCCTAGGTTTATCTTTTTGGTTTTTTGGTTATCTGGGTTTCTCCATGTAGTTCTGGGTAGCCTGGAAATTTCCCTATAGATCAGGTTGGCATTGAACTCATAGAGATCTCCCTGCCTCTGCCATCTGAGTGTGGGATTAAAGGCATGTACCAACACCACCCAGCATCTTTAGATTTTAAGATTACATTTATTTGCTTAATTTTACTGTGATTGTCTTCTCTCTCTCTCTCTCTCTCTCTGTGTGTGTGTGTGTGTGTGTGTGTGTGTGTGTGTGTGTAGGAGTATATGACAAGGACCTTTACCTGCTGAACCATCTCACCAACCCTTCCACTCCCTATATTTATCTCTTAATGTTTTCTGGATATTTCCTGGATCCCAAGGGTGGGGCGTGTTTGCTCCTTACCCAGAAGGAATGAAGGTTTGTAGAGAGAAGTTCAGATGACAGACAGGGTGGTGAGGAGGATCCACCTCACTGTAGGAGCCAAAGCCCACGGCTGGCACCCCAAACTCAAGCAACATCACCCCGACTCTCCCAGGCACTTCAATTATTTCTGTTGACCCCAGAATCACAGCAAAACTCACGACTGCTTTGATGCATTTTATTGAGCCACAGCAGAGAGTGGCCATCTGCACAGTGTAGCTACCTGAGTGGGAGGACATGGGTGGTCAGGGGCTTAGGTAGAGGAGAGTTGGGGCTCAGGATGGGGAGCAGGAGAGGAAGGCAGGGATGCCACCCAGGCAGGAAGCAGCATGTTGGGAACAACAGAGGTCACCCTGGATGCAACTCAGAAGTCCCTGGGGACATAGCGGCGGATCCAGTCCAAGTAATAGGTGACCCGGGTGTAGACACCTGGCCTGTCAGTCTGTGCACAGCCATCACCCCAGCTCACCACACCTGCCTGCAGCCAGGTGTTTTTTTCCTTGCAGACTAGAGGTCCTCCAGAGTCACCCTAGAGAGGACAGGGGTCAGTACTCTTGTAAAGGCTTGGTGGGAGTGGCAGTGTGTAGGGACAGGAGCTCACCTTGCAGGAGTCACGTCCCTTTTCCCCAGCACACAGCATGTCGTCACGGACAATGCGGACATGGTCACCTGTGCTGAGACCTTTGTGATGCATAAAGTCACACAGGTGGTTTTCTACAATGGGAACTTCCACCTCCATCAAAGCAAATGGATACGGCAGCTCTACTGTGGGTGAAAGAAAGATGATCCTGTGGACAGGGTCCCAGGTGCCAGGCTGGGACGGGCTCAGCTAACCCTGTTCTCTGAGGGTAGTTCTGCTCACAAGTCCTTCTGTGAGTCAGGCTCACTTCATTCAACTCTGCCAACCTGGCTTCTTCCTCCAGGCTGGACCTGGATTTCTGACCTTATTCAGAGAAGGAGGACAGTCCTGAGGGTCTTTAGTACCCTGTCTGGTCAGTGGAAGGCAGGTCAGCATGGCTGGCTCTGGCCTAGGCTGGGTAGAGGATCTCAGTGGAGCCCTGGTCTCAGACACTATTCTCAGGCCCCACCTCTGTGTGTGAGGAGACTGGATCCACCCTGTGCTCCACAGCCAGGGCCTGCCTGCTCATTGCCCTGTCCCCAAAGCTCTACTCCAAGGTAAAAGAAAGTAAGCAAGACCCCTAGGGAGAAGAAAAATTGGCACTGAAGGGTCCCAAGGGAGCTGTCCAACCACACAGGATACCTGTGACCTGGGCCACAGCCCATGAAATGAGGGTCTCTGACATGGCCGGTAAAATGCCAGTCCTTGAAAATGCCAGCTTGTATGTGTGTGTGTGTGTGTGTGTAATGTTGTTGGTAAGTTTGATCTCACTCTTCCTCAATCAAATCCCTGAAATAAAAGCAGACTGTGGCCCCTTCAGACATGAAACGTCTGAGATTCGAGGGATCAAATGACTTATCCTAGCTATGCTGGGGTCTCCTTGTTTATGGGACCTGAGAGCCCTGTTGTTCTGATGCTTTCCCACATCCTAAATCTTCAGATTTCTGTCCTACAAGATGGAGGGAAACCCTGTGCTGGGGATGTGGTGTGGCCACGCCCTCTCTTGTCTCACCTCAGTTGTCTCTACCACATACCATTTTCTCCGATGTCACCCCAGCCTGTCACCCAGCACAATGTTCCTGAGGGGAAGGTCATGAAGGCTGGAGGCAGAGAGACAGGGTGGATGTTGCTGGAAATGTTCACAGGGTTTGTGAGTTTCAGCAGGGCAATGTCTGCCCCAGTCTCAGCCATGTAGAAGTCCGGGTGTGTGATGATCTGACTCACAGTCAGCAGGTTGTCATCTTTATAGAGGTACTTCTTTTGAAGCTGTACTCTGAACATGTTGGGGCCAATGATATTCCTAAAGAGAGGAGACATTAATTTTGTATGTTCACATCACTTCCAGAAACCCAGAGACAGTGTGTGATGATCCCATCCTATCACACTCTACTCCCCATTCCTTGTCCCACCCTCCAGGCCCAGAGAGACTCACGGTCCCACACAGTGTGCCGCCGTGAGCACCCACTGTGGGTGGATGAGGGAGCCGCCACAGGTGTGGTTCCAGTTGGTGCCTTTTTCACGCAGGCTCACCTGCCAGGGCCACCTGTTCTCAGGTGCCTCCTGTCCCCCCACAATGCCCTCTCGTGGCTGAACTGGACCTGGGGACAAGACAGGGCCAATCTTAGTACCCTGGCCTATGAGCCACGAGGGCCAGGGAGAGGGGCAGGGAGGGTCCAGGGGAGAACTCACCAGGGGCTGCATGCACCAGACTGCACAGGAGGGGCAGTGTCAGCAGCAGCAGCTTCAGCATTTGGACACAGTGAGGAGCAGTGCAGGCCCAGTTGGAGGTGAGGGCTGGGCTAGGCCTATCGGGTTGTGAGGTGCAGAACAAGCCAGGAACCTGGAAGCAGGAAGGTAGGCCCATTCCAGGAGCTTGAGGTCTCTAGTGGCTTGGCCACTCTGCTTCAGGGTCTGGGAGAGATCACTGTAGCTGTCTTTGATCTTCTCTACCCAGCCTCAGGTTCCCTCTCCATTTATCCTTCCAGATCAGGGCGGGGTGGGAGGAGGGCATGCCCCTGTCCAATCCAAGCCTGGAGGAAATGTGTGACTCACACTCAGGGCCCAAGCATCTGGGCCAAGCAGGGACTCTGTCAACCCTCTGCTACATTAGACCCAGATCTGTGGATTAGGCCTATCCTGTGGCCTCTGGGCCCTGTCTGCTGAGCAGGAGCTTATCCAATCATGTGTGCTCCAGAGCAGAGCATCAACACACAGAAAGGGGGGATGGCAGAGAGGTCACCAGCCTCCCTCAGGCACTTGCCAGCCCTGCCCCTCTCCTTGGCTGACTACTCTCTCGTTCATCCCCCCTACTCTGTGACTCTCCTTGGCCTACTGATCACTTGTCTCTTGCCCTCTCCTTATCTTGATCTCCTGTCCCTCCATGGCCTTCCCCCTCCCTGCCACCTTCTGGATCTCTCTTATTCCCTCCAGGCTCTAAGCCCTACAAGGCTGAACCTTCTGCACACCCCAGAATCTTCTTCAGAACTCCTGGAAGCTGCATGAGGTGGCCAGAGGGTGTGCTGAATTTATTCTTCTCCCCACTAGTTCTCTATTATATGCTTACTACTACTGCTACTACTACTAAATATGTTTGCTAATTCTTTGAGAATTTCATACAATAAATTTTGATCAAATTCACCTTCTTCCCCAACTTTTCCCATAGCAACTCTTTCAATTCTCGCCAACCTACCCATCCAACTGAGAGTTTTCTCCCTGCCCCAACTCCAGTTTTTATTGCCCAGCTATTCTTGGGAATGGAGCCTGCACTAGGGTGTGGTCAGCCTAGGGGTTGCATTGAGAAATAAAAGTGGACATCTCTCTCCCCTCCCAGCAGCTAACACATGTGGACAGCACACATGGCACATGGATAGCACATGTGGACAGCTCCTTCACTGTTGGTAGGATTTTGTGTCCAACCCCTGTCTCCATGCTAGGATTTTGTCAAGCTTGAGATTGTGAAGGTCTTGTGCCTGCTGTCACAGGTCTTGTACATGCTGTCACAATTGCTGTGAGTTGGTATGCACAACTGCCCCGTTGTATCCAAAAATATTGTTCCTTGAGGTTGTTCCGCAGTCTTTGTGTCCCCGTTTCCCGAGCCTTCTGGGGAGGGAGCCACATGGCCACTCAGTTGTGGCTGAGCACTGCACAGTCTCCTATTCTCTCTACATTGGACAGCTGGGGCCTCTGTGTTCAGTGTCAGCTCCTGTAGAGGAAAAACTTCTCTGAGGAGGGTCTAGAGAAGCACTGACCTATGGATATAGTAAGTCAACTGAAGTTGTTTTGATACTTTGTCCATTTAACCAAATAATGGATTCTTCCCCAGGACTTATGACCTATACAGCCACAGGATGTTCGTCCCATTAACAGTGCCAGGAAAGGATTCTTCTATCTCTTGGAGCAGGTCTTAGATCCACAGTGAAAGAGGCTGGTTACTTCTGTATCGTTATTGCCCCTATGTCCCCATGGGCATATCTTGCCAGGACAGTCATTATTGTAGCTTGCTGGGTGAGAGGATGACTACTTTCCTCTGATGTTGTGATTAGCACCTTTCAGCACTATGAAAACTAGCCAGTAGGGATGAAGCTTCTAGGCCAGTACCAGCTTGATTCCCTCATGTTCTGTGGCTCAAGCATGTACCTCTTTGGCAATAGGGTCTCCCCACCAAGTTCTGGAGAGAAGCTGGGTGGTCCTGGTGCACACCTTTAATCCCAACATTTGGGAGGCACAGGTATGCAGATCTCTGATTTCAAGCCCAGCCTGGTCCTTAGTTCCAGGACAGCCAGGGCTACACAGAGAAACCCTGCCTCAAAAAAGAATATATTTTCATAGCCTATAATGCTGTGGGGCATCTATGGGATCTCCCTGTAGCCCCATACCAGGTGCTGGTGTTGTTAGATGAGGTACATCACATGTGGTTGAGGTATTCTCCCCCTATCCCATTTTAGGGTTATTTGATTAAAGTATTTTAAATATGTATGTATTTAGGAACCTTCTACCATAGTAGGTTTCCATACACCCACCGGCTGTTGAATGGCTAATAAAAATGTGATATATCTACACAATAGAATATTGATCCATTAAGAAAAATAAAATTAAGGCATGAGTGATAGTTCACACCTCGGATCCCAGCACTCAGGAGGCAGAGGCAGGCAGATCTTTGTTAGTTTAAGTTCACCCTGAACTACAAAGGCAGTTCCAAGCCAGCCAGGGCTACACTGAGAAACTGGATAGAACTAGAAACAGGCAGTCTGAGTGAGGTAATCCAGACGCAGAGAGGCAAGTATCACATGTTTTCTCTCATATGTATATTTCATCATTGAATCTCTAAACATGTGTGTGTCACTTCACACACCCACAGATCAGAAATAATGAAGGGGCCATGGAGGGGTGGGTACTTCCACAAGGGAGAGGACAGAACGCAGTGGTATAACGGGTTAAAAGAGTAACAGAGAAGGAGGGGTTAAACTGAGGTGGGGGAGTAGCAGGCAGAATGGGCAAGGGAATATGGGGAAGGATACTAAAGGCCTTTTGAAAAAGCAAGATGTGCCTTCTAAAGTCCAAGACTGACAAGACAGGGCTCTCATGAGCCCTCAGGTGGCCAGAGGATAGACAAGGAATGCATGGGAAACTTCAGGGCCAGGAGCCCAGCAAGCACCACTAAGCTATTTACTGGACCCTGATCCTATAAATGATGTTCTGGTTGGCTCAGGATCCATCTGTAGGATCAATCAACACATTGATGTTAATTTCTTATTCAGAAACTAAGGAGATTCTGTGCAAATGCTCTCACAGTGACTTTCTCAGTCAATAATACAATATTTCAACATTTTAAAAATTGTGTTTGATTTATTTACTTTATTTTATGTATATGGGTATATTGCCTGCATATATGTTTGCATACCACATGCACTGCTGGTACCTGTGGACTTTAGAAGACATCTTATACCCTGGAACTGGAGTTGGTGAGCCACCATGTAGGCACTGGGAACTGAACTCCTCCTGGTCCTCTAGAAGAGCAGCCAACACTCTTAACCACATAGCTATCTTTCTGACCCCATAAAATTTTATCTCTTGGTTCTCCATAACAGAATTAAGTTCTATCATTTGCGTTCAGCCACAAAAACAGACAAATGGCAACATCAAAATCTCCCAATGTGTTGAAGAAAGGTAAAAGATTACATTTAGTTAATGAAAATGAGAAAGATTTAGAGCCGTCACTTTGGGATTCAAATTGCAAGAGGTCCTGCAATGGCATTACCCTTAGTGCTGGGATGTGGTGTAAGCTATGTGCTGGTATATGGTGTATGCAGTGTACCGGTGCTGGGATGCAGTGTGTAATGGCTTTATGAGACATTGTTGGGAAGCAGTGACCTCTTCAGCTTACTACAGACCCCTAGTACTCTGAAAACTTCAAGATGGATGAATGAGTAAATGGATGAATGAATGAATAGAAGAATGAGTGAGTGGATAAATGAGGGAATGGATGAATGAGGGAATGGATGAATGAGGGAATGGATGAATGAGGGAATGGATGAATGAGGGAATGGATGAATGAGGGAATGGATGAATGAACACCACAAGAGTTTCATTCATGGCCTAGGTGGCCCCTGGGAAAGTCTGGATGGGGTCCTCTAGGATCCAGAGGGTAGGAGCCAGCTTGTAGGAGAATTCTGTGTTTGTCCAGCTCTGGACAGATGTCAGAGTGAGCTGAGGCCCTGGGTCACTCATTCTAGACCTGGACCCTGACGTTCTGTCCTCATGGATTCTCCAGGCCACTGACTGAAGGAAGGGCTCCACAGGAGAGGGTTAGGGGAACTGGTGAAGGCCCAGTGAGGGTTCTAGGTAGTGCCTAGAGGGCATCAGCCTTCCACCACCACCCAACACTGGGAGGCAGAGGGAGAAGCAGGCCAGTCTCTGTGAGGCCAGCCTGGCCCACACAGCAAGTTCCAGGACAGTCAAAGCTACATAGAGAGACCCTATCACCCACTCCCTAAGGTTATAGAGAGTCTTAATCAGTGGGCCAAAGAAAAAAATCATAAGAGAAGCTAGAAAGACAGAGAAATCTGCAAAATGATAACAACACATTTAAACACATGAGGTGCAGCCAAAAAGCATACTGGGAAGGAACAGAGAACTCTGCAGCTCCTGCAGAGCACCGGGAACTCAGAGCTCCAGAGGCCAGAAGAGCAGATGAACTCAGCAGTCACATAAGGAAGGGAACAGCCATCCCAGGAGAGGCTGAGACTCTAACACAAGGCAGGGAGGTGAGGACAGGGACCGGTGTAACATGTTCCCACAAAACTGTCAGGATAAAAAATTTGGGGTCTGGAAAGCATGTCTAATATGGCCATCTTTCCAACCACCAGAAGAAGACATTACACCAGAATCCATGATGGCAAGTCACATCCTGTGTTCTAATGCCCATTCCAAGCTTGCAGTCAGACAAGTCACTGGCCCACTTTTGTCCCCACAAACCTGGTTTAAATGCCCAGTCAATAGAAAGGTGAAATGGAGTTTTGTAAATGCTTTAATTTTCTTCTTTCACAGTCTCCAAGCCTGCTGGCCAGTGTCAGCTGCTACTGTGAATAGTGTACCATATTTGTCTGATGTTTCTTTGTGATTAGATGGCAGTCGTACATTCTCACACAAAGGGAGGATTTGCACCTTCCCATCAGAGGCAGCTGCTATCCACCAGATTCTGTTGGAGACCTTTACCAACACTGTGCTTGGTGGAGGGCAGATTCGTCACTGTGGGGCTAGCCTTCTGCCATCATCATGAGAGGTTGGAAATGAGGAGACAGGGTCCCTGAGCTAGGGGTAAATTGTGCTGAGTCGGGTGAGGGATTCCTTCTCCTGTGGACACCAGAACTCAGGATAACCAATTTCCACTAGTTCTTGACTTCTCCAATCCCATGATAGCAGATTTCTGGTTCCCAGGTAGGACTGGCCAGGCCTGGGGATACTTGGCTTCCAAAGTTTCACACTCCATGCTCTCCTCACTGGGGCAGCTCCCACCCTCCCCAAGGCACATTCTCCTTATGAGAGATTTCCCAAGGAAGGTAGGACCCTGCTTGTCTCAGTATGTAGCTCAGGTACTGTGTACAGTGGCGGAACGGATACCTTTCTTAAGCATGTTTCAGTCACATGTTTAACACGAGCTTATGAGCAAAGCCTGCTGGGTGTCACCCTGCATGGAAATCACCCTGTACCCTGGGTGACCCTGGCATCATGGTCTCTCTACCTTAGTCTTTAAAGTGCTGGGGTTTCAGTGCCACCAAACCTCACTGAAGTGGCATCATCTTAAAAATAATAAGGCTGTTCTCCGAGCCTCAGATTCCTTACATCCAATAGAAGCTCCCTGACCTAGAGAGTCTCAGTGGGACCCTCTAACACTGTAGAGCGTATGATTTAGAACAGGAATTGGAGACGGTGAGAAAGTCCCTGGCTCTCAGAGCCCGATGTCTAATCAGCTTAGTCATCCGGCTCAAACCAGTCTGAGAACGTTAGAAAGGGTCTGCCCAGTAAGTGTCCTATCTGTGGTGAAGACCATGGGACCTGGGTAGATGTGGTGGAGACATCACTGAAGTGCATCATAGAGACTCAGGCCATAGGAGTGGACCTGTCTATGGCAGGTTTTGTCTGTGAAGTTGACATTATTTCTGTCTTATTCCTCTTCCTCCTCCTCCTCCTCCTCCTCCTCCTCCTCCTCCTCCTCTTCCTCCTCTTCCTCTTCTTTTTCCTTTCCCTCTTCCTCCTTCTCCTCCTCCTTTTCCTCCCTCATCTTCTCTCTAATACACGATTTGAGAACAGGATAGAGTTAATTATAAAGATTTAAAAGTCAGCAGAGATGCCCATACAATGTAACCACATTTTATTAGATCCATGCATTACAATCAATGAATCAATGTCAATTCATTCCACAGTAATTTAAGTTTGTTTGTTTTGGGATTTTGTTTTTGTTTTTTGAGACAGGATTCTCTGTGTTGCTCTGGATGTCCTGGAATTGACTGTGTAGACCAGGCTGGCCTTAAACATAGAGATCTTCTTGCCTCTGCCCTCCACATACTGGGATAAAAGCTGTGGTCCATCCTTATGGGCCCAGCCTCAGTTTATTTAAGATGTAATTCACTTCTCCTGAATGTCTGTTTTCTGATACAGAATATCTGGTGATGTTTAATTGTCCTGTCTCCTTGGGTTACTCCTGGTTATGTCAGGTTTTTTAAAATATGTTTTTAACTTTTATTTTTATATTATGGGTACGAGTGCTCTAGCTACATATGTGTCTGTACACTAGATGTGCATTAGAACTCCTGGGACTGGAGTTACAGACAGTTGTGATCTGGGAATTAAAACCATGCTCTCTGGAAGAACCACCAGTGCTTTTAACTTCTGAGCAATCTAATCTCCCCATCCCTTGGTTTTAACAGTTTATCAAAATCTTTTTGTTTTTTTGAGATAAGGTCTCTTGTAACACAAACTAGTTTCTGTGTAGCTAAGGCTGGTTCTGATCCTCCTGTCTCTGTCTCCCAAGTTCTAGAGTCACAGGTGTACAGTATGCCTGGTTTCCTCTTCATGTTGATCCTCTTGGTGGCTTTGTAGACAGATGTTCAGGAGCTTGTAGCATGCCCCTCTCTTGATGTTTGCTAGATGCTTCCCTGTAGATTCTTGAGAGGAAAAGAACAGAGGGGAGGTGTCTTTCCCTCATGTTATAGCAACGTCCTCCCGAACCCTTTGGGAAAAATATGTGACATTTGTTTTAAGTGGCTTCAAACACACTGTGTATCCAAGGATGACCTTGAACTTCTGATTCTCCTGCCTCTACCTCCTAGGTGTTGAGATTAAAATTCTGTGCTACTAGTGACTGATGCTTATTTGTTTGTTTTGTGGCCTGGGAATTGAACTAAGGGCTTCATAATGCTGAGTATCAAGTAAGCTATGTTCCTAGCTCTTCTTTTCCTGTTCCAGCCACACTACAAGCCAATAGACTCTGCCTTGAACACCAGCCCCCTGTGTACAGAGATGACAGGCATGGGCCACAAAGCCTGGGCACTGGGCAAGTGGGGCCATACTGCATCTAGGGCCAGTCTTCAACTTGATTCATCTTAGCACTTTCCCTTCTTGAGGATCTCAGTAGAGATATGTGGGTGTGACCTGCCCTCCTTCCTTGGCCTCATGATGAGGTCTTTCCTACACACTCACTGGTATGATCTATGGAGCCTCCTGTTTCTATAAGTATAAACACTTTAGTTCATGACAAGAATGTATATCTTCATTTAACTCAAAGAACAAATTAAGTTTTAAGATAATACTGAAACTAGACGCTGTCTCGACAGGTTGAGATGAAAGGAGATATAAACAAGAAGAAGACATCTCATGTGACACTTGGAAAGCTTGACATTTCGAGGACAGCAGCTCTGCCCCTTGCCCCTGTCACTGGTGCAACAACTATCAAAATCCAGTCCTCAAACTCACAGAGCAGTGACTGATCAAATCCAGGCAGTCAGAGGAAGATTGGAAACACAGGTAAAAGCTGGAAGACTCACATTCCAAATTTTGTAATTTTGTGTAAATCCTTAGGAGCCCACGGTTTGACATTGGCATGTAAACAGATGACAATGGAACAGAGCTGAGATGCAGGAGCGGGCCCACACAGATATGCCAATCAATCACAGAGGTGCCAATCAATCTCAGAGACACCCACATAGAGGTGCCAAACACAGAGATGCCAACCACAGAGATGCCAATCACAGAGATGCCAACCACATATGGTGCTGGGACAATAGGATCCCTCCTGCACAGAGATGAAGCTTCTTGCCTACCTCACACCATGTAGAAGTTAGCAGGAGCCAGGCGAGGGGTGCATGCCTGCCATCCTAGCTCTTGGAAAGCTGAGGTAGAAAGATTGTGGATTTGAGACCAACTTAGAATACAAAAACCTTTCTATAAAAACAAAAACAAACAACAACAACAAATAATACCCTCTCCCCAAACACACAACCCAGAAACTCCCTCAGTTTGATATATGATTCCTTAGAGTATATTTTTCCCAAGCCTGAGAAACAAACAAACAACAGTATATGAATTGGACTTTGTTAAATGGTGGTGTGGCTCAGTGGTTAAGAGCATGTAAATCAGGCCTGAAGAGACCACTCTATGGTTAAGAGCACACCCTGCTTCTAGGGACTGAGTTCTGGTCCCAGCATCCACAGATCCCTGTAATTCTAGCTCAAGAAGACCTGATGTCTCTCACCTCCCCTCCAAGAGGACCTGAACAGACAAACATGCACAAGTACACACAGTTTCAAAAATTAAAAAAATTATAACTCAAAATTAAAAGTGGAGTTGGCTAGAGAGGTGGCTTGGCAGCTAAGCCTTGACAGCTCTTGTAGAGGGCTATGCTCTAAAGCTCAGTTCCCAGCACCATGTTGGACAGCTCAATGCTGCCTGTAACTCTAGCTCCAGAGGATCACGCACACGCACACGCACACGCACACGCACACACACACACACACACACACGCACACGCACACACACACACACACGTACACACACACACACACTCATACACATACATATACTCACACACATTCACACACACTCACACATACTCACAGTCACTCACACACACATGCACACACACACACACTCACAGTTACATATTCAGCAACACACACCCACACACACTCACCCACACATTCACACACTAACGGTCACACAAACACTCATACACATTTACACACATTCATACATTCACACACACATTCATATACACTCTCACACACATTCTCACACACATTCTCTCTCTCTCTCTCTCTCTCTCTCACACACACACACACACACACACACTCATGATATACAGATGTTAGTGAAGATGTGGGAAGACACTTGGTATTATCTATCTCTCAGGAAACAGTACAAACCATCCAAGATTCCTCCTCATCTGAACAAGAATGGCTATCTTAACAAGGGATTTGGACCAGTCATATGGCTCAGTATGTGACATCGTGGGCACCAAGATCAACAACTAAGAAGTGGGGTCTCATGAAACTGAAAATCTTCCTTAAGGCAAAGGACACTGTCAAGTGGAAAAAGAGGCGGCCTACAGAATGGAAAAAGATTTTCTCTTTTTATCAACTCCACATCCAACAGAGGTCTAATACCCGAAATATATAAAGAGCTTAACAAATTATATATAAAAATAACCCAATTAAAATGGGGTACATATATAAACAGAGAATTCTCAAAGGGGGAATCTCAAATGGCTAAAACAATACTTAAAGAAATGTTCAAAACCCTTAGCCATCAGGGTAATGCAAATCAAAACTACTTTTCATTCCATTTTAGTAAACCTGGCAGAATGACTAGGATCAATAGCACAAGTGACAGCTCATGCTGGTGAGGATGTGGAGGAAGGAGAACACTGCTCCATTGCTGCAGGAGCGTAAACTTGGACAGCCATGATGGAAATCCATAGGGTTGTTCCTCCAGAAACCGAGAATCAATCTGCCTCAAGACCCAGCTATACTGCTGGGGGATATACCCAGATGTTGATCCATCCTACCACAAGGACACATGCATAACATGTTCATTGCTGTTTAATTCAAAACAGTCAGAAACTGGACACAAACCAGATACTTCTCATCAGTGGATAAAGAAAAATGTGGTTCATTGACCCAATGGAGTATTACTAAGCTTTCAAAAAAACAACATCATGAAATTTGTAGGCAAATGGTTGGAACTAGAAAAAAATCCCAAGTGACATATTCCAGATACAGAAAGACGAACATGGTATGTATTCATTTACAAGTGGATATTAGCTATTAAGTGAATTATTATCAAGCTACAGTCCACAGACCCACAGAGGTTAGGTAAAGAGGAGGTCTCTTGGGGACATATGAGCTCCCTTGGAAGAAGAAATAAAATAAATTTTGTGAGTGGACTGGGGGGGGGGGCAGACGGAGATGGAGATGGGAGCAAGAGTGACCGGGTTGTGGAGGGATGAAGAGTGGGGCTTCCGGGGGGGCAGCTGGAATTAGGAAGCATTGCATGGGTGATAGAGAAACCTAGTACAGTCGAAACTTCCAGGAATCTATGAGGGTGACCTTAGTGAATTCCCCACCTAATGAAACATATAGTGCAAATTGGCCATCTTTTGTAGCCAGACAATGCTTTTTCAATGGTGAGACTGGGTTATGTTCAGTTATTGGCCAAGGAAATCCTGTGGAGATCCCCAGACAACTGACTGACTGACTGACTGACTGACTGACTGACTGACTGACTGACTCTCTGAAAACTGACAGTGGGGTCCCTTTGCCAAAACAACATCCACACAGACCATTGAGTGTTAAGAGGTTACACTGGTGCCTGCAGGGAGCTTTCATCCCTGTTTTAGCCTCTTTGGTGTGAGAAGATACTCTTGCCAGCTATGGAAAGAGAAACCTGGACATCCACACAGCTAACAAAACCCTTGCCCTACAGTTTGTCCTGCCTGCAAGATGTGCTGGGGCAGTGGTGTCTGAAAACTTGTGGGCATTGTCAACTAGTGTTTGGTTTAACTTGAGGCCCATGCTTTACACTGCTGGGACGGTAAGGTATTGTAGAGTGGATAGCCCAGAAACCTAGGGTAGAGTCATTTACAACTAGAAATAAAGGGGGAAAAGGAATTATTTCTAATGATATTTTTGCTATACTCATAAATTGGTGCCTTGCCCCGTTATCATCAGAGAGGCAGATGAGAGGCGGGTACAGAGACCACAGCCAGACATTGTTCCAAGAGAGGTTTTACATTGGAGGTCTCCATTGGATCCTTCCCCGAGGAGACTGGGGAACCCCACAGAAGAGGGGGAGGAAAGATTGTAGGAGTCAGAGGGAGGAGAGCAGGAGATCAGGACCCACTGAGTCCAGGATGCAGGGCTCCCAGGGGCTCCCAGAGCCAGGAGCTGCAAGCCCGGGGCCTGCACGGGTCTACAGAAGTCCTCTGTGTGTGCTAGCTTGGGGCTTCTGTGGACTCTAACAGTGGGAGAGGGTGTATCTCACACTCTCTTGCCTACTCTAGGGACTTGTCCTACAAGGTTGCCTTGTGCAGCCTCAATGTGAGGCCTCTTGCCTTGTCTTATTGTGTCTTGCTTTGTCCTGTGTGACTGTCATCTCTTGGAGGCCTGCTCTTCTGTGAATTGGAAATGAAGGTTGTGTGGATCTGGGGTAGAGAGGAGGTGGGGGAGGGGGAGCTGGGAGGAATGGAGGGAGGGGAAACTGTGATCAGGATGGACTGTATGAGAGGGTTTAATATTCAATAAAAATATTGAAAATAAGCTTGTATTCAATCAACTTAAGACTACTTTTATGCCTACCATTATTATATCTATGTAAAATTATCCATGACAAAAAAATAATACTTTTAACATTAAAAAAAAAAAGATGGCTCAGTGTATAAAGGGACTTGCCACCAAACCTGACCACATGACTTAGTGTCCTGGGACCCACCCAGTAGAAAGAGAGAACCAATTCCTGTATATTGTCCTGTGACCTCTGTGTGTGCACACACATGGATACAAGCTTGCTGGTGAGCTAGCATACTTGGTGAGTTCTGGAACAGTGAGAGAGCTGATCTCAAAAATAAAACCAAATAAGAAAAAAGCACAGAGAGAGACAGAGAGAGACAGAGACAGAGAGAGACAGAGACAGAGAGAGACAGAGAGACAAACAGACAGAGAGACAGATAGAGAGACAGACAGACAGAGAGACAGAGATGTGGGCAGAATTTGAGGAATGACACACATTTGTAGAAACATAAACACACACACACACACACACACACACACACACACACAATTTCATACGGAAACTTCCAGAAAAGCCATTTGTCTGGTTCAAAGGCTTTTATTTCTGGAACACTTAACCGTTTGGACTGAGTGAGAGCTTCAGATTTTCACCGGCCTCTCCTTTTTTTCTTTTCTTTCTTTTATAAAAAGGGGATGACTTTTTGATGGTGCTGCCCTACAGCCGTCCCTTCCCCAGTAAGGACACATTTAGAGACACTGTCACTGAGGGATTCTCAAGCATTGCTTGGTGTCCTCCTACTCCCTCACTGGGAATGTGGAAGCAGAAGGAACCAGAATGGAATCCCTGGGGTGCTTGGTCTCCCCTATGTCCGTCAGTCTGATGTGGACAGCTGGACTATTCAGTCCCTTTTCTGGGCTTTTCTGAGCCCAAAGTTTCTGAGGATTGCATTTTGTAAAAATTATACTCAAGCAGGGCTGTCTGATATTTCTCACGATTAGGCTGAAGTCAGACATCTCATGATCACAGCTGTGGCTCAGACCTGGTCATGTCTTATCAAATGCCGGCCACTTCAGTTCCTGGTGCTTGATGCTCGATAAGAGACCCTCAGTCTTCCCAGAGAAGCTCCTCTGCTCGCCCCTCACTACCATGCACGGAGCTTTATCTGATTTCTTAACAGAATTTTAATAAATGATTCATTTATCTGTGACTATATTGACTCGTAGTCTTCTATTTTAGTCAAGGAATCTCCATGTCTTTCTTTTCCCCCAGTTCCTATTTGCTATGCGAGGTTGTGACAGGGACTCCAGGGCCACCTGCAAGCTGGCTTCTGTCTTTCAGCTCCTGCTCCATTTCTTTTGAATTTCAGGTCCTCTTGCACTTCCTTTGATCCAGAATCCTTCTACTGGCAGATGATGTTTCAGACCCCCATCCGGGGATGAGTGCTGCATGTAGCTCTCAGAGTGTCTACATTTTTGTCCCCTCTCAGGGAACAAAGTTATGTATTATTACACACATGAGTGTATGCAAATTCAGACACACACATGTGCTTAGGCAGTCCACATGGGCACAAATACTGTCAAGTTCTCTGGGAAGATTTAAAAAAAGACTAACCCCGTCCTTATAAAAGCACTCAGGACAAAATCAAGGTGTGATTCCAAAAGCAAACTTGAGAAACTATAGGGCAAGTGGACCGTGTCACCAGACAGAAGAACTGGTAAGGTTGAGAAGGCTCAAAACCCAGGGAATCTCAGAATTGAGAACATCAGGCATGGAGCCCTACCAAACTATCTGATCTGGGATGCATAACCAAGACACCCCACTGAGAGGACCATGACAATTAGTCAGGTAGCCCAAAACCTTGGAGTTCTACATGCTAATGAGGTATCTAAATAGGCCTTAAATGTTCAGCCAATGAATGAGCTTCCCTTCCTGGGTGTTCCTTCCCACAAAAGGTATTTATTTCCTGGTTCACCTGTATTAAGGTGTATGCCTTTACATCCACCATCAAATACAGCAGTTTGGACAAGCATGGACCATCTTCTTAGTCAAGGATGGCCATGGGTGGTGGGGGTGTGGGAAGGCCTTTGTTGCAAAGAACCCCACCTAATCTTCCCCACAAAACCTCCTCTCTTTCAACTCCTCAGTACCCTCAGCACTCA
The DNA here is from genome assembly GCF_947179515.1 of Apodemus sylvaticus. Lineage (NCBI taxonomy): Eukaryota > Metazoa > Chordata > Mammalia > Rodentia > Muridae > Apodemus > Apodemus sylvaticus. Next base: position 95,970,859 of record NC_067481.1, read on the forward strand.
CTTGGAACCAAAACTGGGAAAAAAAACCCAGTCCTGGGCTCAGCATAGGTAACCTGATGCATAGGTATCCTGAGAGGACTATGAACCTCTGTTCTGGACTCCCAGTGGCACCCCAGTTGCGTCTGGATACACAGGAGGCCAGGGAGCACAGTATCCATCTCAGATTGTACTGTTTCTCCTCCAGGGAAACACAGACAGCGACTTGCTTGTGGTGCTCAGGCATGCCAATGGTGTGGCACAAGGAACAAAGTGCTTCTTGGATTTGCAGAACACGGATAAAGGATGACTTTCAGGAGGGTGGGTAACCCCAAAGCAATTGCACCATGAGTCTCACCTCACCATGGACAAAGATTCCCCTCCCCTAATTAACCTCCCATACTTTATATACACTCTTACCTCAGCCCATGAGGTTGTGTGCACTCAGGGCATTACTGTCTGACATCTAATGGCCCTCACTATCCCTTTCTCCTCTTCCTCCTCTTCTTCCTCTTCTTCCCCCCTCTTCTCTCCTCTTTTTCTTCTTTCATGTCCTTCTCCTCCTCCTCTTAGTTTTTTGTTTTTGTCTTTGTTTTTTGCTTTCTTTCTTTCTTTCTTTCTTTCTTTCTTTCTTTCTTTCTTTCTTTCTTTCTTCCTTCCTTCCTTCCTTCCTTCCTTCCTTCCTTCCTTCCTTCCTTCCTTTCTTTCTTTCTTTCTTTCTTTCTTTCTTTCTTTCTTTCTTTCTTTCTTTCTTTCTTTCTTTCTTTCTTTCTTTCTTTCTTTCTTTCTTTCTTTCTGAGACAGGATTTCTCTGTGTACCCCTGGCTCTCCTGGAACTCACAGAGATCCACCTGCCTCTGCCTCGCAAGTGCTGGGATCAATTGTCTGGCCACCATGATCTGGTCTTTCCCTTTTTTTTTTTCTGTGAAGGAATCAACAGACAACAGGCTGTTCTGAAGATGTTGATTGTCCTGCTGCAGGACAGCATTCTACAACACATCTCCATGTGTGCATTCATGATCCACACCCACATCGCACACACGTTTCTATGGCTACAATGAAAACTGCAAGCTCTTGGATACAGTTCTCCCCCAAAGTGTCCCCCAGGTTTTCTTCCATTTTGTCCAGGGCTGCTGGTCTACACTGCCTCCCTGCAGCCCTCCAGGCAAAGGGGAGGGCAAAGGTCATGCACCGAGTTGGCCTAGGTCTCCAGCAGCCCCGATTCTCCTCCAGTCTCTGGGTAGCCCCCCCTTCTCTCACCATTGGGGAAACAAAGGCTCAGAGTTCACTCAGTTTGTGCTGGCTCACTCCTAGTGGCTTCTATCACAGCCCTGGGAAGTGCCTAGCATTATGCCTGGGCAGCTGGCCCAGAGGGCTGGTCATGGCCTCCTCCCTGGTCTGGCCTGCCCTCTGCTGGAGACACTGAGAACTGTGACATGAGGATCAAAGCAGGCTTTGCAGATGGTTGTAGCCTCAAGGTTTCATAAATTCGGGAACATACAAAAGCAGCAGACAGTCCTATTTCCGTAATAATTGGGAAACAAACTTGGAAGTCAGTACCATCTCCTGCACTAGCTGTAAGGCTTGTACATCTTCTTTGTTCTGTGGTTCCTTTAACCTATCAATTATTTTCAGTTATGTTGAAAGTTGACATTTAAAGATACACTCATTCCCAGAGCTTCCTTGATGTGGAACTAGACTTCCTCCTCTTACCATCTTCTTTCTGGGGCAGAACTTTATCTTCAGATTCCAGGGTAGCAGAGATGCTGGTAACACATTCCTTCAGAATCGTGCTTAGGATCTCTCTCTCTCTCTCTCTCTCTCTCTCTCTCTCTCTCTCTCTCTCTCTCTCTCTCTCTCTCTCTCCACTGTGTCCCTCCTAGCTAGTCTGGTGTACGCAGGTGCCTCGTGAGTTGTCTTGAGTCCTCCCTGTCTCTCTCCCTGACCCTCACAGGCCACAGGAATGGGGGAGTCTGGAGAATCCCAGGTTAGCTCCGATCCAGGAGTGCCAACACTGGGCCCCAAGGTTGCTTCTTGTCTTCATCCAGGCCCAGCCCAGCAACCAGTGGGCATTGTGGGAGGACATGAGGCTTCTGAGAGTAAGTGACCCTGGCAGGTGAGCCTGAGATTTAAATTCGACTTCTGGATGCATTTCTGCAAAGGCTCCCTCATCCACCCACGGTGGGTGCTCACGGCGGCACACTGTGTGGGACCGTGAGTCTCCCTGGGCCTGGCAGGTTGGGGCAAGGAATGAGGAAGAGAGTGGGGTAGGATGGGATCATCACACACCATCTCTGGGTTTCTGGAAGTGACATGGACTTCCTTAACGAATGCCTCTTCTCTTTAGGAATATCATTGGCCCCAACATGTTCAGAGTACAACTTCAAAAGAAGTATCTATGTTACCATGACAACGTGCTGACTGTGAGTCAGATCATCCCACACCCGGACTCCTACACCATCAAGACTGGGGCAGACATTGCCCTGTTGAAACTCACAAACTCTGTGAACATTTCCAGAAATGTCCACCCTGTCTCCCTGCCTCCCGCCTCCACAACCTTCCCCTCAAAAACATTGTGCTGGGTGACAGGATGGGGCTACACAGGTGAAAATGGTATGTGTTAGAGACAACTGAGGTGAGACAAGAGAGGGCATGACCCTACCACAGCCCCAGCACAGGGCTCCCTCCAGCTTATAGGATGGAAATCTGAAGACCTAGGAAGTGGGAAGGCATCAGAACAACAGGGCTCCCAGGTCCCATAAGTCAGGAGACCCCAGCGTAGCTAGGATAAGTCATTCGGTTCCTCAAAATTCAGACACTTTGTACTGGCTGGTTTTGAGTGTCAACTTGACACAGGCTGGAGTTATCACAGAGAAAGGAGTTTCAGTTGGGGAAGTGCCTCCATGAGATCCAACTGTGAGGCATCTTCTCAATTAGTGATCGGGGGTGGGGGGTGGGGGGGCCTTGTGGGTGGTGTCATCTCTGGGCTGGTAGTCTTGAGATCTATAAGAGAGCAGGCTGAGCAAGCCAGGGGAAGCAAGCCAGTAAGAAACATCCCTCCATGGCCTCTGCATCAGCTCCTGCTTCCTGACCTGCTAGAGTTCCAGTCCTGACTTCCTTTAGTAATGAACTGCAACATGGAAGTGTAAGCTCAATAAACCCTTTCCTCCCCAACTTGCTTCTTTCCTCCCCAACGTCATGATGTTCGTGCAGGAATAGAAACCCTGACTAAGACACACTTCATGTCTGAATGGGCCACAGTCTGCATGTATTTCAGGAATTTGATTGAAAATGATACCACACTTACCAACAATGTTACACACATACACACACACAGAGAGAGAGAGAGAGAGAGAGAGAGAGAGAGAGAGAGAGAGAGAGAGAAGGAAGAAGGGAGGGAGAGAGGGAGGGAGAGAGAGGGAGGGAGGAAGAGAGAGAGGGAGAGAGGGAGGGAGGGAGAGAGAGAGAAGCTGGTTACAACTTCAGGCACTGGCATTTCACAAGCCTACTCAGAAACACGCATTTCATGGGCTGTGGCCCAGGCCACAGGTATTGTGTGTGGCTGGACAGCTCCCAAAGCCAGGCATGCTGACCTGCCTTCCACTGACCAGAATGCACGCTAAAGACCCTCAGGACTGTCCTCCTTCTCTGAATAAGGTCAGAAATTCAGGTCTAGCCTGACTCAAAGAGGGACTTATGCGCAGAACTACCCTCAGAGAACAGGGTTAGCTGAGCCCGTCCCAGCCTGGCACCTGGGACCCTGCTACAGGATGGTCTTTCTTTCACCCACAGTAAAGCAGCCAGCACGGTTTCCTTTGATGGAGGTGGAAGTTCCCATTGTAGAAAACCGCCTCTCTGACAGGATGTATCACAAAGGTCTCAGCAAAGGTGACCATGTCCGCATTGTCCGTAACAATATGCTGTGTGCTGGGAAAGAAGGACGTGACTCCTCTTGGGTGAGTTCCTGTCCCCTCACCCTGCCACCCCCACCCAGCCTTTATAAGAGTACTGACCCGTGTCCTCTCTAGGGCGACTCCAGAGGACCTCTGGTCTGCAAGGGAAAACACACCTGGCTGAAGGCAGGTGTGCTGAGCTGGGGCAAAGGCTGCACATGGCCAGACAGGCCTGGAGTCTACACCCGGGTCACCTATTACTTGGACTGGATCCACCGCTATGTCCCCAGGGACTTCTGAGTCACATCCAGGGTGACCTCTGTTGCTCCCAACATGCTGCTTCCTGCCCGGGTGGCATCCCTGCCTTCCTCTCCTGCTCCCCATCCTGAGCCCCAACTCTGCTCTACCTAAGCCCCTGACCACCCGTGTCCCTCCCACTCAGGTAGCTACACTGTGCAGGCGGCCACTCTCTGCTGTGGCTCAATAAAATGCATCAAAGCTGCTGTGAGTTTGCTGTGATTCTGGCATCAAGAGGAGTAAAGGAAGTGCCTGGGAGAGTCGGGGTGATGTTGCTTGAGTTTGGGGTGACAGCCGTGGGCCTTGGCTGCTACAGTGAGGTGGATCCTCCTCACCACCCTGTCTGTCATCTTAACTTCTCTCTACACATGTTCATTCCTTCTGTGTAAGGAGCAACTACACCCTACCCTTGGGATCCAGGAAATAGCAGGAAAACTTTAAAAGAGAAATACAGGGGGTGGGAGGGTTAGAGAGATGGTTCAGCAAGTAAAGGTCCTTGTCATTTATACTTAAACACACACACATCATGATCACAGTAAAAATATGCAAATAAATGTAAAATTAAAATCTTAAGATGCTGGGTGCTGGTGGTACATGCCTTTAATCCCAGCACTTGCAAGGCAGAGGCAGGGGGATCTCTATGAAATCAATGCCAGCCTGGTCTGTAGAGAGAGTTCCAGGATACCCAGAACTACATGGAGAAACCCTGCCCCAGAAAAAGCAGATAAAGAAAAAACCCAAAAGATAAACCTAGGACTCAGTAGATAATACAGTCAGTAAAACAGGAAGACAGGAGTTAGGTCCCAGAACTGACTTGAAAAAACAAGGAGTAATAAGACATGACCTTAGCCCTAGCCCCAGGGAGCTGGAAACACGCACCTAGAGACATGAGTGAGATCCTGACAAAACCAGGACACCCCAATTTGTTGTTGGGTTGGTTTCTTTTGGCAGGGGATGTCATTTTGGGTGTTTGTTTTTATATTTGGTTTTTCAAGAAAGGGTTTCTCTGTGTAGTCATGGTTGTCCTGGTTGTCCTGGTTGTCCTTGCTCTGTAGACCAGGCTGGCCTTGAACTCATAGAGATCCTTCTGCTCCTGCCTCCCAAGTGCTGGGATTAAATGAGTGAGTCATAACCACAGTGCTGGGAAAAACAAAACAAAACAAAGAAAATAAGAAATATAGTGCTGTGAGGAATGACATCTAGGGTTGACCTCTGACCTGCACATGGACACACAGACATGTGCACACATACAGAGAAAAGGGGGAAGAGGACTGAGGACTGCAAGGCTTCCCACAAACAAACCAAGAAATGTAGCACAGCCTGCACCCTTCCCCTCAGCCAGGCACACTCCGCCATCCTACCTGCGGGTGACAGGAGACATCCTTTCTTGTCAGATTGACAGTTAGGTCCCATGACTGTGCCCAGTGGGGACTGTCCTGGAGGCTCACCTTCCCACAGACACTGCCACACTCAGGTCAGCTCCATTCCTGCTGTTTGAAATGCATTGTGAGGGTTACAGTCAGCTGCAGTGGGGGACCTTAGCCTGTCCCCATGAGGACTTCTCAGGCCATTACTGTTTCTGTGCATGTAGGTGTCCTGTGCCTGGAACCTGCTGCCAAAAGGTGTGGCTGAGATCTTGGGGTAACAGATCTCCATTTGTCTAAACAATAGAAAACTGCTCCCTTGGGGAAGTGTGTCTTCATCTCCCTTCAGTAATCAAAAAAGTCAGAAATATTGCACTGTTGCTGATGCTGCCTGTCCTTTCTCACTGTGTGTGTGTGTGTGTGTGTGTGTGTGTGTGTGTGTGTGCATATTTTTGGAAAACAGATGTCTTAAAAAATCAATAAATATAACAAGGTTTCTCACTTGCCTGGGGCTTGCTCAATTAGCCTGGGCTGGCTCATCAGGAGGCCTGAAGTCCTCTGTCTCCACCTGCCCAGCCACAGGATCACTAAGGTGCCACCATGCCCAGGGATTTGTTGTTCCTTTGCTTTTGTTTTGTTTCACATCCTGATCACCTTTAATCCTCCCTGTACCTTCCCCTGCCCTCCATTCCCCTCCCCCTCCTGCCTCCACTCTTTCTCCATTTCCCTTCAGAAAAGAGCCAGTCTTCCTTGGAAATCAGCCAGCTGTGCATATCCAGTTGCACACAGGGCCCCTCCTCTCCTCTTCAGGCACAGGGCAACCCAATAGGAGGAAAGGGTCCCAAAGGTAGGGTAGAGTCAGAGATGGCCCCTGTTCCGTCCCACTGTGGGAGTCCCACAAAAAGACCAAACTGAGCCGGGCGGTGGTGGCGCACACCTGTAATCCCAGTACTCTGGGAGGCAGAGGCAGGTGGATCTCTGAGTTCGAGGACAGCCTGGTCTACAGAGTGAGTTCCAGGACAGTCAGGACTACACAGAGAAACCCTGTCTCGAAGAAAACCAAATCCAAAAAACCAAAAAAAAAAAAAAAAAAAAAAAAAAAAAAGACCAAACTACACAACTGTCACACAGGTGCAGAGGGCCTAGGTCAGGCCCATGCAGGCTCCCTGGTGGGCACTTCAGTCTCTGTGAGCCCAGGTGAGTTGATTCTGTGGCTTTCATGTGGTGTCCTTCACCCCTCCTTCAATCCTTCCTCCCCTCTTCCCAGCACTCCTCAGGCTCCATCTGAGGTTTGGCTGTGGGTCTCTGCATCTGTTTCTGTCAGCTCCTGGGGGAAGCCTCTCTGATGACAACTCGGCTAGGCAAGACTCTCTGAGGTCAGCAGAGTATCACTGGGAATCATTTCATTGACTTCTAAATATTTTTCCAGTCGTCTTTGGTTCTCTCCTAGGTCTCTGGGCTCTCCAGCCTCTGGTTCCTGGCCCTCCAGGCCGTGTCAGGAGTGGGTTCCCTCTCAGGCTGGATCAGCCATGGTTGGCCACTTCCACAATTTTGCACCACATTTACCCCAAAACATCTTGCAGGCAGACAAAGTGTATGTTAAGGGTTTTGTGGATGAAATTGTGTCCTGATCCCTCCACAGGACAGAGGAGATGGCCGGGTCAGGCTTCATATCCCACATTGCTAGAAGTCTCAGCTGGGGTCACCCCACAGATTCCTGGGAGTTTCCATTGCAATAGATTTTTGGCCCCTCCCAGAGAGACGTCCCCATTCTTTCCAATGGGTTCTTAGGACCCAAATTCATGTCCTCATAATTACAAGACACAGCTTTGCTGACTGAGACATCCATGCAGCCCTGGCTGTGGTCCTATGGAGATTGTTAAGGACATTGAGTAAGTGTCACATAGAACGTATGCACCCTGGCCTGGCACACTGCCATGCTGCTACCTGAACTTGATACCCAAAGACCCGTGTCCCCATGCTTGTCTGCTCTGACATGACACATGTCCCAGCTGTCCCCCGTCTCTCACTATGGAGCTCAAGCTGACAACCAATTCATGACCATCCTGCCTCAGTGTCCCCTGTGCTGGGCTGGCAGGGTCCACCTCGTCCAGCTCCCCCACCCCCGCCTCTTATCAGGCCTCTGTGCTGCCTCCTCTGTTACAACAGGATTGTCTTAAGATCCTAGCGATGCTGAGGCTTGAGGCTGCTTCCCAATGGCGGGCTCCTAGTGAATCCTGGGAAGAGGCCACAGTGTTTCTGGAGAGGTGGTTTCCACACATTATTGACTAGTGCTGGGTACAAATGTGGGAATTTGTAGCGCTGAATTGTGGCTGCATAATGAGGCACATACATGCTTCTGTGTGTAGTGATGTTTGCCAGAGTAGGGTGAGTGTATCATTGGACTCATCTAAAAATATCCACAAGTTTCAATTCATTGCAACAAAACCACCTCCCTTCCTGTGTCTGTGATCGGTTTGCTTCCTTTCTTGCACTTTTACCATGGGAGGTGGCTGTACCTAGAGATGGGAGATTTCAGTTTTGTGGCAGCATTCTCTCTCTCTCTCTCTCTCTCTGTCTGTCTGTCTGTCTGTCTCTCTCTGGAACTAATTCTGTGGGGCCAACTCCTGTTCTCAACTGACAAACTTCCCTCCAGCCACACACAGAGTAGAGTTACAGGACTTACATGTGTCTGCTGTTCATGTACAGATGAAGAGTCACTTTCTAGGTGTGGAGGTGCCTTTGTCGTGGTATCTCTACACAGCAGTAGAGCAGTCGCTAAGGCCTTAGGTTCCTGAGGAGGACTGCATTGATTCTACAAAGCCAACTTCCGAGAGAGACAGAGAGACAGGGAGCTCTGAGTGCACATCCTAAACAGCCGCAATACCCAGTCACATGCAAAGGGAGCCCCGCCTAGAGTTCCTGTAGCTGAGGAGGGGTTGGTAGACACCAACACCCGATTAGAAGCCCATTCCTAGCCACAGCCAACAGGATGTAATCACAGCCACAAATCTGAAAGCCTTGTAGCCTTCAAACATTCCGTGTGAGTTCACAATCACAGTTGTGCTCCTCCAAGAGAAAATATGGGCTCCTCCAACACAAAACACAAACTGTTAAAAGCAACGTTACTCCCAAGAGTCCCAATTAGAAACAGCCCAAATTTCCATTAACTTGTACCAGAAGGAGTGAATCCTGTGGAATCCTTTAACAGACAGTATTAGCCACAAGGGAAGAGCCAGGACACCGTGGGAAACTCCATCTGTGCTCAGAAACAGAGCAGAGGAGACCCAAGTCTGGAGACACAGGCCTGCCTTCTCAGCCACGGGAGAGGCTGAGGCAGAAGGATTGCCTGTGAGGTCAAGGCAGCCTGGCAACCTGACAATACTACCTCAAAATGCCAAAAAGGACTGGGAACGTAGCCTGATGGTAGACTTTTTCCTACACATGCAAAACTCCAGAATAGACAGGGCATCGAATACTTGCACAAGAAACCACCTGGCTTCCTGCCAATCAGGAGGCAGAGAGTGTGGGTCAGGCAGAGCACAGCAAACTGATGGGACCCACTTTCTGTCTGTATTCTGAGGGTTTCACAGCCACATCTGCATTACAAAACTCCTACCCTGTGTGGTCCCATGAGACTCTGGGAGCTGGGAGGGATGCTGGGATCATGGTCATTCATATAACCTGTCACCACCCACTTTCCTGTAGAAGGTACCAGGTCCCAAATCCTGCTTCCCACAGCATCTAATCCCAAACTCTGCAGTTGAACACAAGCTGGGCTGTCCACCTTCATCGGCCAGAAGCCCAGATAATAGCAAATTAAAGCCTATGAAAAGAGTGAATATTCTCTGAAAGAGCTTGGCATGGAAATTTGAGGCCAGTCTGAGCCACATAGATCTCTCTCCTCCAAAAGAAATAAAATTGAAAAGGACCCTGAAGAGTGGGAAGGGATGTTTTCTGCCTGCTGAACACAAAAGGAATTATGAAGTAATCCCTTCCTCACCTACCAGTCTGCACACCTGAACTGCAGTTCTCTGTTCTGCTCCTCCAGCACCACCTGGAGGCAGTGTGCATGAACAGCAAAGAGCACTCATCCCAAGCACACTCTGCCACTTGTGATGGCTAATGTCTGTTGTCACACTGAAGACGACCCCTGACCCCAAAGCCAGTTTGTACAGTATGAAGTAACCCCTTGCTCACATACCAGTCTGCACACCGGAACTGCATTTCTCTGTTCTGGTCCTGCAGCGCCACCTAGAGGCAGTGTGCATGAACAGCAAGAGCATTTTCCAAGGATTTATTCTTAGAAGCACACTGGAAGCTTGTCCAGACCTTTGCTTTCTGCAATTGCCTGAAAACCTTTCTTTTGCTGTTCTTCTCATTAAAGCCATATCCAGATTACACAAGGCAAGAGACAGATGGGCAGATGACTCCCTCGTGAGAAACCATTTCCTACTCCCTGTGCCCATTGCAAGCCCAGGCTGCCTTGTCTGTGTGAGGTCACCTGAGGCCCCCATTGGTGATCCTGCTGTTGTTCTTAGGTGACAAGACCTAGAGATAGGACACCTGGCCACCCTGATAGAGGCAGGACCAGGCCACCATGAATGAGCACATCCAGTGATAGGATCAGAGAGAACTAGAGACCATGTGATTTGGGTCAGGTAGCTGTTAGCTCGGAACCACAACCTAGCCAGTGAGAGGTCCTGTCGCAGTTCTGGGCTAAGAGATGCTGTTAGAGAAAGGATGTGGTTGCCCAGGGCTAGTGTTGCAAGAGGGAGAGCTGGGTTGAGGTACCAGCACTTGGGTACCACTGTTTGAGATTAAAATTAACAGAGTTCTTGGGACCCTTGAGTTACAGCTGATAAGATGTCCCCAGATAGATACCAGCCTGTGTTTGAGGGGAACATGTATTAATGATGAAGTAGCCCTGGGTTAGGCACAGTACTTTCCCAAGATCAGAAAAGTCCTTCTCTCCAGTTCTGGGTGATCCAGGGAGAAATCCCCATTGTCCACATGAGCAGTCATGTATGATGCTTGGTCACGTGTGAGGTTGTCTGGTTCCCAGCATCCTCAGGTTGAAGTTGAGGGAGCAGGAATAATCAAGGGCCCAGATGATGGGGCTGTGGAATGCAAGCTTCTTGCTGGGTGCCTCTGATTATCATTGCATTGATGGAAGTTCAGGCTGAGCCTTGAGCAGATGGGAAGTTGGCCTGGGAGTCAGGGACCAAGCAGGAATTCCGTGGGACTGAGAAGAACAGCTTGAGATAGGAAGGAGGAGAGGGGCTTGGGCCATTCTGTTTTGACAACTCTACCTGACACATAAGAGTATCTCCCTGCATTGACCTGCTGATCTTGAGTGCTCAGGGTCACACTTGTCCTGGTCTCTTCTCGTGGGTTCAGACCCAGAGATGAGCAGGGGGAGAGGTCCAGAGTCACCCCTGTCTGCTGCTGTGTGTGACCTTAGGAAAACCACTGTCTCCATGGTCCTTAACATGGAGTTCAGGGGCAATCTCACCTGCCTTGGGAGGAAGGAGCTGTTCCCAGGGAGGAGTGTCCCTAGGAAAAGATCCCAAGGACACCTGTCAGGGGCATCTAGATACAGTGTCTCATTCATGAGAATGCCCAGGGTGGACAGAAACATCTCTGTGCAGACCGCCCCAGCATTCAATTATGATTTTCTTCATTTAATTTTTTTGTCTTTTTAATTTAATTCTCTTATATCTTAAAAGAGCATTTTGCTATTTAAAAAGCAAGGATGTCAGACTCGGGGCATCACTCAATGGCACAGTGCTGGTTTACTAAGCACAAATTCTTGTTTCAACAAGCACTGTAGCAAGGAACTCACCCAAGCACCAGTGTTCATTGATGGAAACCCATCTGATTTTTGTTTTAGAGATAATGACCGGGCATGAAAAATTTTTGAGGAAGTCAGGCATGTAACAACTCCAGGTATCACACTTATGACCACCATCTAAATGTGTGCCCTGCTAGGCCCGGCCCCAAGGGCACTAACTGTCCTTGATCCAGGCTAACCCTGCAGAAGACACTACACAGGATTTCCAGGGTATGAGGAGGAGGAGGACCCCTATGGGCGTGTAGACACTAAGCCTGGAGAAGATGCATCCACAGACCTGGTACCCTGTTCTCTGAGAGTGACTGCCAGGGCCCTTCCAGAGGAAAGCCACTATAGTGTCATCAGTAAGAACTGTGGAGACAAAGCCCCTCCTAGGGGTAAGAGGGAGGTTACAGCAGGAATAGCACAGGGATTCCTTCTCTGGAAGTCAGTGACATCTTATAGACCAGTGGTTCACAAGCTTCCTAACACTACCACCCCTTAATACAGTTCCTCGTGTGTGGTGACCCCTCCCTGACCCTCAATCACAAAACTACTTTCACTGCTACTTCATAACTGTGATTTTGCTGATTTTGTGATTTGGGGGGAGTTAGGGGGAAGAGCCAGCTCAGTTGAGGCAAAAGAGCTAGTTCTCATGACTGAGCTCCATCCCTGAGACCCTCATGGTCAGAAGAAAGGAGCTGATTCCTACAAGTTGTCTTCTGAACTCAAACTTCTTCTCCCCTCCCCCCCCACACACACTTGTGCACCCTGATAGGTAGGCTACAGGAACATATGCTTACACATTCTTCTGAAGGGCAGCAGAACACCTTTAGTATGTATGGTCTCTGTCACCTAGAGGTGAGGACAAGTATTGACTCCCTGTTCCAGATCTTAGTGTCCCTGTGAGCCACACAGAAATACTTCAAAAGACACTGACTGCCACAACAGGCATGGACACCCAATGCCACACAGAGCACAGCTGGGCACAGACTTTGGGCTCAAAAAGTCTACTGATGACATTTCTCTAGCCCTGGCTTCCAGTGTGTCACAAGCAAAAAAGTCAGTCCTTGGGGCACCTGGGGTCCCTGTGGCACTGGAAGGGTCTTAAGCACAGTTGTGGAGAACCAGACTCTACATCAGTCAGAGGAGCAGTGACCACTGCCCCAGAAACCTGACAACCCTATGTTCTTGGCAGCCTGAGGACCCACTCCTCATATCTAGGAAGGGGGCGTTGCAAGAGAAAGGGCTGGATCAGTCCATTTCCAGGATCCTGGGAGCATTGGATAGCTGTGGTCCAGAGACTCCAGGCTCTGCTACCCTTTACCCTCTGAGCCTGAAGCAGTGTCAACCAGGTTGTGTGCTACTGAAAAGCCTTTACCTTCTACCCTTCCTGTCCAGGGGAGGTGCTAGAGCACTGGGCAGGTCTTGCTATTAGTGAGATGTGTTGGAGAAATACTGGTGTGTGTGTGTGTGTGTGTGTGTGTGTGTGTGTGTGCATGTGTGGCTCTGAGTGTGTGTGTGTATGGATGTGTGTATGTGTGTGTGTGTGTGTGCATGTGTGGCTCTCTCTCTCTCTCTCTCTCTCTCTCTGTGTGTGTGTGTGTGTGTGTGTGTACTCAGAGAGCATGTGACAGCTTGAGGACATTAGTTGTTCCACTATCCAGGGAAGCAGGAAACTAGCAGTCTCCCTGGAGTCACCACCTCTGTCTCATTGCTCTGCCAACCTACAGGCAAGAAAGGGAAAGAAACTAAAGGCATCCACTTCCCTTTCAGAAGAACAGAGGCTGGACCTGCTGGGAGCTCCACAGGCCCTAAGTTCTCCCTCACAATCCTGGTTCCCCCTCCAGACTCAGCAGAGCCCCAGTCAGAGCTTCTTCCATCCCCACTCCAACCTTGTACCCAGCATTTGATGAAATGAATCTGGTCTGAGGCTAGCACTCCACTCCACAAAGGTCTGTGCCAGTCACGGCCCTGTGCATCTAATGACCTCTGCAGACTCTCAGCTCCTAGGTGGAGGCTCAGGGTGAGAGGACAGCCCTGTTTGAGCCTGAGGTCTGCTGCTCACAGTGAAGAGTTAATCAGCCCCTCCCTACCATGCACCCAGGGTCAGAACTCATGTGTGGGAGGTTGTGTAGCCCTTCACCCTCACCCTTACCCTGTGCATTAAACAGTTATCACTGTGCACAGTTCAAGGCAACAGACCCAACCATGCCAGTAACCTTAGCCACATTGGGTATCTGAATCTACTGCGTTCTAGGGTCCCAATGCAGCAGTCCTGTGGCCCCATGGTGACATTGATGAGAGTCAGAGTATCATTGTCCCAAGGATGCAGAAACTTGGGATTGTTACCCTTTCTACCACAATGTCACCACAGCCAGGTTACAGGATAATACAGGGATGCTGGGTGCTTGGGGGACGTGAATCGGCCTGTTAACTATTCAGGGAGTCTGTGGATCACAGACGAGGACACAGTGAGAGCTGCCTGAGTCCCACCCTGGGTGAGCTCAAGCCTTGGGTTCCTCATTTATAAAACCATTGAAACAGCATCCACGGGTGTTTCCAGTGGAGATAAATGGATTTGTATTCACATTAAAAGAAAGCCTGAGCATGAAGAATGTGCAACACATCTTTATTTAGGAAGCCAGGAAACAGAGCCATGTCTGTCAGTAGCTAATGCTTGGTACAGAGCCTAAATCCTGACTGTCCACTCTGGAATCATGACCAAAGCCAACCCATCCTCAGCTGACCGCCATGGGGCTCAGGAGAAGCTCTGCATCTGCTGCGTGATCCAGGGCAGGAAGGACTGTACACGTGCACCGACCCCAGGGATGTCCCTCAGGGCACAGCCGAAGCCCCAGCTCACCACTCCCACCAGGGTCCAGGAGCCTGTCACATTGCAGACCAGGGGCCCACCTGAGTCACCCTGGAAGGGAAAGAATCTCTGATGACTGCTAGCCCTGACCTGGGAATGAGGACCGAGAGGAGGAGGTGAGTGGGACTCACATAGCAGGCATCCTGCCCATGGCTGCCTGTGCACATCCTGTAGGATCAGTCTCTGACCACAATCCTCGTACTTGGTGGCCTTGTGGTACAGCTCCTCACAAAGTGCATTGTCCACTATCTTTACCTGCACCTGCTACAGGCGGTAGGGAGGAGGCAGCGATCCTGAGAAGAGAGTTGTGGCTAGCTGGTGTTCCCTAGATCCCCCACCTAACCCACAATTCCCCTGTTCCACCTGGGGATACAGGGAAGGATTATATCCATCATAGCTCTATCCCTGTCCTGGTCTGATTTGTCCTTGACCTCAGCATCATCCTCCTGGCTGATAGATGCCAGTTCCAAGGGCCCACATCTACCTGTGAGTTTTAGGATTCTGTCTGCTTGCCTGTCAAGGGACAAAAACAAATGCTTTTTCCCCTTGATATTTTCTCCAAATTACTTTATTATTAGTTGGAAAATAAGAAGCAGCAATTCCACCTCAGAGTCATAGATTCTGGGACCTGCTGTGTCACTGGCCTCAGGTACAGGTACTGTCCTGGGCAGCTCGAATACCACAGTGATGTGACCAGTTAGTCATGCTGGCCAGTGACACTCCATGCTCTCTGGCTCCTGCTCCCAGGCCCTGGGTGTCACCCACCAGGATCCTCAGGTAGCAAGTTTGCTCCCACAGCTCCAATCTTTCCCCAGAACTTGCTGCACGTGCTCACTGCACCACAGCCGGTCACCCAGCACACGTCCTTCTTGGTGACCTCGAGAGGCTCAGAGGACAGCTTGACTGGCTTGACAGTAGGAAAGGGTTGAACAGACTCTGCCAGCTGAGCAGAGCCACATCTGAGCCCAGGCCAGCATGGACAAAGTCTGGGTGGAGGATGACCCGGCTGACTTTCAGCTGCTCCTTGCCCCCGTAGAGGTGCACCTCCCCATCGTGGATCTGAAAGGCTGACGGGTCGGCATCCATCCTGAGGCCAGAGAGAGGTTGTGACTGTAGGAAGTTCTCCACAGGCCTAGACAGAATCAACTAGAACCCAGGCCTCTGGACCAGCCTTTCTTGGTCCAGCCTTTCTGATTCACCCCCACATCCTACCCAGCACTAGATGACAAAGGGACTCATTCACGAATGCAGTGGGCAGCAGTCAGCACCCACTGTGGGCGGATGATGGAGCCCTCACAGATGTGCACCCAGAAGGCCCAGTGGTAACTATAGCTCCTCAGGCTGACCTGCCACAGCCACTTCCCCCGTGGGGCCCTATGGCCCCCCAAGATGCCCACCAGCACATCCTCAGGCACAGGAGCTGAAACAACAGGTAAGAAGGTTAGTGCATCAGTGCTCAGCCTGATCACCCTCCCTCCCACTGGGGCAGCACAGGCCACACACATAGCTCCATAACACTGGGGACAGAGCTGTGTGGAGCCTCTGTAGAATGGAGGGAGTGCAGAGGATAAGGACTCACCTGGGCTTCCAGCAATGGAGCACCCAAGAAAGAAGAGGGTCAGACACAGCTGGATCAGCATCTGTATATTGAGGCACGGGGTGGGAAGTGAGAGGGGTCTGGGAGGAGCCCAGATGGGGATGGAGAGGGCTGGAGCCTCTGCATGACTCTGGGCATGGAGGGGTCTGGGCTTGCCCAGGTTGGGATGGAGATGATTGAAATCCAAAACCAATTAGCAGCATCTGAGGAAGGAAGGGATGGTGGCCTTATCCAGTTGAATCGCAACATGATCTTCCTGTTTAGGCCTCTCAGCCCCTTTATCCTCAAGCCCCGGGTAGTGGGCAGCGGGCTTGGACAGGCCTCTACTTGGAGGTAGAGCTGGGTAGACAGAGGCATTTGACCTCAGAAAGGATGTGAGGGGCTGTTGTCCTATCCTTAGGGACCTGAAGTCCCTTGCACCAAGGTTTCATGGGTATCCCCAACTGCATACAGTAGCATCACTAGGAATGTCAGACAGAGGAGGGCTGGGGCTCAGGCTCCGAAGTACCCTGTATCCCTGAAACAGCCTGTGTTTTATAGATGAGACAATTCCCCATCCATCCAGTGAACTCTAAGACACAGCAGAGCAGGTCCCCCATGCTGGGAACCCACAGTAATATATAACACATGTCACGGGGAGCTTCAGGCCTGTGATTCCTCCGCTGGAGCTGCAGTGTCCAGCACCACAGTATCCTGAGGAGACTGCCCCAGGGCATTCTGCGATGATAGCCTCACTGCCTCAGTGGACAGCTGAGGTTTAAGAGCTCAGTGCTGGTCAAGCACACCCACAGACCAGGTTTATGGCTGCTGTGACTAACTTTATTAGTCACAGATGCTACTTGGTGACTACAGTAGGCCAAGCCAAGCACTCCTGTTTGTGGACCACATAAATAGCACTCGCCTGAAGCCATATTCTGGCTGCTAAAGTCTTTAGGTGGGTGAATGGCCCTGTAAGAAACCCAGGGGACCTCTGTATTCGAGGACAGGCCATGTACCTGTTCCTCTCCTAGCTTTACAATGGAAGTTACTCTGCAGTCAACTTGGCCTCTGCAGGGGCCATCACAAGTTCCTCTGCAAAAACAACATGATGGCTTCCTCATCACACAAGCTACAGGCAGACAGACATCAACAAAGTTCAAGTATGACAAAGGTCACCTTGTGAAGGCACAATTACAAAAAGTTGGCCCTAAGAGTGACTTTTCTTCTTTGCCAAAAGTGGCCCTGTGGCCCCTTGTGAAGATAAGTTTGCAGAGGATGGTGCTGAAGCTGCTGTCCCTGCACCGGAGAGCCAAGTGCCTCCTCAGGGCTGCCCCAAGCCTGAGAGTGAGGAGCCCTCAGCAAAGGCCGAGAAGGGCCTGTCCACAGACCCCAGCAGAATTGCCGCAGCTCAGGAGCCCGATGACACTTCTGCCAGACAGGCGGAGTCTGTGCCCAGGACAGAGGAGGTACAGGCGGGCATCCGTGCTTCAGATGGACAGCAGCGTCTTTCTAGATAACGACAGCAACCAGCCCATGCCCGTGAGTCGCTTCTTCGGGAATGCTGAGCTTATGCAGGATCTGCCACCAGCCTCTTCATCTTGTCCTTCCATGAGCAGACAAGAAGTCAGAAAAATGCCCTTCAGAGCCAAAGATGCCGAGGACGACGCTGAGGGGCAGAGTGGCAGGGGGGTGGGGCACCCGGTGTCTGCCAGTCAAGATTCTGTATGGCATGTTCACGAGAATATGCTCTGAGTGCAGAGTGGACATGAGTGTCACTGGATAGACACCGGACACGCTGCTGCCACCACTGCT
The DNA here is from genome assembly GCF_947179515.1 of Apodemus sylvaticus. Classification (NCBI taxonomy): domain Eukaryota; kingdom Metazoa; phylum Chordata; class Mammalia; order Rodentia; family Muridae; genus Apodemus; species Apodemus sylvaticus. The sequence continues at coordinate 95,988,485 of NC_067481.1, forward strand.
GTGTGCAGGTCCTCTCCTTCCATAGACACACCGTGCTGGCACAGGGAACTGGGCAGTGGAAACAAGGAATCTCCTGAGTGCTTTGGCTTTGGTAACAAGCTTACTTCCATGCCAAACTGACCACTGAAGATGAATTCTGTTTCTTCTGGAAGAAGTCCTGTTTGTGAGTGAAGCTCACCATTTAACTTGTACTTTTGCAAAGTATATATGAGAAGGAAATAAAATATAATTTGAAAATAAAAAAAATAAGCAAGAACAAGAACAAGAACAAGAATATTTTTTGGAGCCAGGCCTTTAGTCTGAACACTCTAGAGGCAGAGGCAGGTGGATCTCTGTGGGTTCAAGGCCAGACTGGTCGACAGATCAAGTCCATGCCACCCAGGGTTACAGAGAATCCTGTCTTTTTTTTTTTCAAGACAGGGTTTCTCTGTGTAGCCCTGGCTGTCCTGGAACTCACTCTGTAGACCAGGCTGGCCTTAAACTCAGAAATCCACCTGCCTCTGCCTCCCAGAGTGCTGGGATTACAGGCGTGTGCCACCACCGCCCGGCATGAGAACCCTGTCTTAAATCAAAAACACCAGCATCTTTGGAATCTTTTAACTTAACAAACCACTAACTTCCACCAACCCCAAAGTTAAGATGTCATCGGAAAAGCCTCCCCCATCTTGTTGTAACCACTTCTCTGATGTTCCTCACACCAGGACTGCATTGTAGTTGTTATTTTGTTTTGTTTTGTCTTGTCTTGTTTGTCTTTGGTTGTTCAAGACACAGTTTCTCTGTGTAGCCCTGGCTATCATGGAATTCACACTGTAGAACAGGCTGGACTCGAACTCACAGGCATCTCCCTACCTCTGCCTCCCAAAGGCTGGAATGAAAGGTGTGACCCACCACACCAGGCTGGGAAGTCTCTTTCTTATGAGTGCAGGCTTTCCTTGATCTCACCAAACAAGAGTAAAGGCCATGACCCAGCTTCCTTGGTCAAATTATACAAGTTTTATATTCTCCCAGACAGGACCGTCTCCAGAAAGCAGGGTTTGAGAAAATAGCATTGAACACAAGGGAAGGCAGGGTTTATATCAGCACCAAAAATGCTGGGGCGTTTTAAGGGTTGAGGGATTTGCAGAGGAATTTTGGTTATGAAGGAACTTGGCTGAACATTACAGAATTATTTGGCAGAACATCTAATCAGGATGGAAGTTTGGGTACAGGGTGTGGAAGATGACAAATTTCCAAAAAAGAGACAAGACCTGGTCAGATTTAAGATTTACATAAAATAGGAATGAATTCATTTAGATATTGGAATAAGATGGCTTCTAATCGTAGGGTGGAGTCAAGCTAGTTCATCACACCGTCTTCCTGTTCGCCTTTGGATGCCTTTCAGCAATGTGCTGCTGCTGCTGCTGCTACCACTGCTTGCCTGCATGCTTTCCTTGTTTTGTGACATGGTCCAGTGTATAGCCTTGGATAGGCTGGAATTCTCTAATAGACCAGGCTGACCTCAGACTCATAAGGATCCATATATCTCTGTCCTCCAAGTACTGGGATTAAAGTCATTTGCCACCATACCCAGATCAGTTTGATGTTCTTTTTAAATATTTGAGGTAATGTTCATTTGGTAGCTGGCTTTGTCTTTCTGTGCTCTTGAACAATATTGGGGTATTGCTATTAAATAGATAAACATGGTATCCACGTGGTGAAAAAGAGGGTTGTCAAAGCCACTGGACCCCAACTGTAATTCAACTTCAGGGACTGCAGAGTTGGAAGACAGAGCTCTGCCACTGCTGCAGGGGTGGCTTCAGTGAGACAGTTGGGTCTCCTTTGACTTGGCTTTGCTTTTTCCCACATATGACTTGTGTAAGGAGGCCTGTCAGCTCTAGGTGGGAACATGGCTTACCTTTATAGAATGATGGCTTTCTTAAAGGGACAGGCTCATAATCTAGAAATAATGCCATTTCTAGGACACGTCTTGTCGATGTGGAAAATCTCTTGAGTAAACGTGGAGTGCTATTGAAACTTTTAGAATATCTACCTTGGGGTAGGAAAGGTTTGGGGCTCTCTTGAGCCATCAAATTCTATCAGAGTAATTGAAATGGAGAAATGGGGGTTTTGAGATCTGCCATGATGTGTGTGACCATTAAAATATTGTTTTGAGGAATCTGCGAAAGACAGCTGCAGACAGAGAGAAGAAACCTCTCACGCGTGGGAGAAGTGTGTTGCCATCAGCATAGGTGTTAGGAGCACTGACTATTCTTCAAGAGGTCCTGAGTTCAATTACCAACAACCATTGGGATCTGATGACCAATTCTGGTGTATATGAAGACAGCAACAGTTTACCCAGATATATCAAATAAATAAATCTTTCTAAATATGTGTCAGATGATCCACATGTCAGTTTAATAACACAGGAGCAGTGACAGCTGACTTCATACATGACCATCCTATACAATTGCCATGGTTGCAGAACACTGCATTGAGAAAATAAGTCTAAGACTCAGGGGCAGGATCGACTGATAAACATGACAGAACCTTATCGTGCTGTATTGGGCTTTCCTCCAGCCAGTGGCTCCTGAAACCACCTGACTCCTGCTTCCAAAGATAATGATCAGAATCAGAGAGACCTGATAATAATTTTCAAAATAGCTTTGCTGCTGCTGGTTGTATTTTCATAGAGCCTTTTAAGTAAACTGTTAGCATTCTACAGGAGTACAGCCTTGAGATGCCAGGATGTTTCCCACCTGACTAGCAGAGTGGTATCAGGTGGGACTGACCTACGAATAATTCCTTCTCTGCCTCTGTTGCAAATTTGTTAGAATTAACTCCTTGAGGATTGTCACTTACATTCCCTGCCCCTCCCCAGATCCCACACATGTGTGACTCAGGCCAACCAAGACAGATCTTCCCTAGCCATCCTGGGACAATGACAGACTGACCAACAAAGGGCTGATCAGCAGTGTCTTCAGAGACTATTGTTCAGACACAAGGGGGAAACTCTTAGAACTGAGATAAAGTCACCCTGGGTCTGGCAGCACTTGCCTGTAACCCCAGCACGTCAGCAGCGAGAGCAGGGGTTTGTGAGTTTGAGGCCAACCTAGGCTTCATGAATAGACGCTATCTCTAACCAAAGAGATGGAATTAGCTGCTAGTGTGAGCCTTTCCAAAAGTGACTAAAAATGGAGACATTAGAAAAATGTGTCTCATTTATTACATTTCCTGGATATACTCTACCTCAAGACTGAGGTGCTAAAACTGAAAGTAGAGAATTATAACTGGCCTTGGAGCCGCTGAGCCCACCCGTTCCTCAGCCATGCGCACGCCTCAAAGACCACTCCCAACACCTTCATTTGCTGTCAGTTTATTGAGACAAATACAGGCACAGGCAGCCCAACCCCACACTGGGGTTTCCTGGGCATTCTTGTCAGCAGGGAAGGACAGGCCAGGGAAGAAGGCAGGACAAGGAAGGGTCCAGGAAGGGAAGATCAGAGGAGTCAAGAAGCTGTCTCTGATGTTGGGCAGCAGCCGGGAGACACGTCCACTAGATGTGCTGATGGATCCAGGCTAAGGAGCTCTGGACTCTCGAGAAGATTGATGGCAGGTCGTTGCTGCACTCTACGCCTATGCTGACCACGCCTACCTGTACCCACTTGTTGCTCTTCAGGCAGACCAAGGGACCCCCAGAGTCACCCTGCAGGAAGAGGGGCAGTCCTATCAGAGGCAAAGCACTAGGAAAATCCCAAATCCACCCTCCCTTGGAGAAAAGGCATCTGGAGCAGGATAGGAAGGTCACATCTGGACCCAGGTGACTCACAAAACAGGGGCCTCGGCCTAAGGTGCCAGCACAGAGCATGTCGTCAAAGATGGCCACACTTTGAGGTTCATCAGACATTTTCTTCCTATAAGCCCGCTTACAGCTCTCGTTATCCTGAATTGGGATCTTCACTTCATACAGTTGATAGGGAGGCTTCAGAGCCACTGGAGGAGGGGCAGAGGAGTCAGGGAGCAGGGGTGAGTGGCATGTCCCCAGAAGATTCACTTCATGCCAGTCACACTGGCCATGACCTCACTCCCTTGGCCTGGAGCAAGTCAGAGTCCCCATTACCTATATGTCCTAGATGGGACCAGGATCTCAAGCTATCTGTACAGGCATAGCCTTCTATTTTAAATGGTTTTAAGACTCTTTGAAAGGGTTTAGAGGGCCTCCAAATTCACATCTTCCTAGAACTTCAGAATGTGACTTTGTTTAAAGATAATTTATTTATGTGTGTCATTGAGTTAAAAAATTAAAGCTCTTCTGGTCCCAGGCACTGTGGGAGCCTCGGGTTACCATGCAGAAAGAACCACACCACACAAAACCAGTCCCACAAATGGCACAGAAATGGCATCAAGAAACCCTGGTCACAAATACACGAATGTCTTAGGGGATTCCTGAAGATCATGCTTTTTGCCAAGAAGCAGGACAAGAAAGGCCTGAAGAAAATGCAGGCCAACAATGCAAAGGCAGTGAGTGCAAGTGCAGAGGCCATCAAGGCCCTGGTGCAGCCTGAGGCCACCAAGCCCAAGATGCTGAAGGGCCCCAGCCACAAACTCGGCCCCCTGGCTTTCATGGCTCACCCCAAGCTTGGGAAGTGGCTTTAAAGCTGCATGGCCGGGGGCATAGGCTCTGTTAGACAAAACCCAAGGTTCCATCCACGGCAGAGGCCACAGTTCCAGCTAAGGCCCAGGCTTCATCTCCAGCTCAGACTCCCAAAGGTGCCCAGACCCCTATGAAGGGCCCATAGAAAAGGCTCCTGCCAGTGTGAAGACAGATAGACTGCTGTGACAAACCCAAGCACTGTTTGCAGATGACCAGTGTCCTGTGCTGTTTTTTTTTTTCAAATAAACTTGAGGCTTTATCTCAAAAAAAAAAAAAAAGAAAAAAAGAAAAAGAAAAGAAAAGAAAAGGAAAACAAAAAAAAAGAGAAAAAAGAAAAGTAAAATGTCTGAGTGCACCTAAAGGTACCCAGATGACATGAAGAAATGGGGTTCCTCTAAGAGGGTATCCCCATCCCTCCTGCATGGGAGAGAGACAAATAAGCAGCAGCACCTTCACACCAGGGCAGTCAGGTTGGTTCTACCTTGGCTACTTGCTGACCATGAGACCTGAAAATATCCTGACTTTTGTGAGCATCTCATTGGTGGCCAAGAAGCCTACCCATGATCCCCTGCACCTGGGAGTCACCACAGAGCCTTGCTGCTGCCTGTTTGTTTCCACACTGCCAGCTATCCCTCCAGAAGGGACATGGAAGGGGAGACTGTGCAATGTCCCCTCTGTCTCTCCATCTATCCACCCCAGCTGTGCTTACCATTTTGGTGAACATTGCCCCAGCCAGCCAGCCAACACTGGTCAGTTGAGTTGAAGATTGAGCTGGCATTTGGCAGAGAGACTGGACTGACATGTGTGGAGGTGACCAGGTGGGCAGTCAACTGCATCAGGGCCACATCAAATCTCTTACTGAATTGGTTGAAGTCTGGGTGGAGGATGATCCTGCTGATGTTCAGAAGGTCCTGTTCCTTGTAGAGGTATACTTCCCCCACCTGGACCCGGAACGAGACTGGTTCGGCATCCTGGCTGTGGGAGGACAGACACTGGTGGCTCAGAGGCAGATGGTCAGGGGTAGCATCGTGTCAACATTCCACACCCAGCAGATGCCCCCAGTGGTGTCTCACCTTTGGATGCAGTGGGCAGCAGTCAGAATCCACTGAGGATGGATGATGGAGCCCCCACAGATGTGCACCCAGGAGCTTGCCTTGTAATCGTAGGTTCTCAGGCTAACCTGCCATGGCCACCTCCCTGGTAGGGTACGGTGACCCCCCACAATGCCCACTGGCTTACTTCTGGAGACAGATACTGAAAGCATCATGGACAAGTCAGAGAACAAGGAGCAGCTTCCTGTTACCCAAACCCAGATGTTGACACCCAGTGCTCAGGTGACCCTAAGAGTGAGCCAGCTGGGGGTCGGGAACAAAGCAGGACTGCCTTCCTGATGCGAAGCACTAACTGAGGGGAGTCAGGACTTACCAGAGGCCATGAACACTGGGCTTTCCAGGAAGGAGAGAACCAGGAGCAACAGCTGGAACATCTGCAGGGGGAGGAAGGCTCTGGGAAGTGCAGGGCCTCAGCCACTACAGGTGAGAAATGCTGTGGCTCCTCCCACTGGCCACCCCCAAAACAACTCTCTTTATCATCATGAAAAACTGGATTGGGCTTGGTGGACTTTTCCTGAAACCAAGACAACACTCAAAATATAGGCCTTTGTATCTCCCTGCTCAGGTTCAAATATTCTTTACAGGAGCACACAAGAGACCTGGGTCCCATGCCCACCCAGGACTTGAAGTCAGGAGAGACATCTGATATCATCTGTGGGCATTTCTGTTTTGGAGCCTGTGAAGATACTGCTGGAGCACATGCACAGACACAGACACACACACACAGACACACACACACACACACACACACACACACACACACACACACACAAGGCAGAGGTCAGGGGTGCTTCCAAACTGGGGCTCTCCCACTTCACATATCCACAGTGTCCCATTAAAATAATCTCAGTCTGGCCACAAACACGCATCTTGTGGCCAAGACAAGTATGGCAAAGAAGCTTCTAGACCTCAGGTGAGAAACTGTCAGTAAGTCTCCCAGCAGTCTCCCTACTGTCCACTTAAGAGGATAAGGACACCCATTGTCCCCTCCATAGGGGCTGTCAGAGGAAACTCAGAGTCAAGCTGAGAACTCACCTTAGCTCCAGAAACACAAGCTTCTGTCCTATGAGAACCACTCACAGGGTGGTTTTAGAGACACACCCCCACAGACAGGTGGGTTCACCCAGATAGCCTATGGCACAGTTTTTTGGAGTCTAGTTGACAGACATATATCTCAGTTGAGAGCAAGACAGACAATTCTGAAAACTCTGGGCAGATGGAAGGGTTTATATTTCTAAACTAGACAAAGGTGACCTAAGGTGAATCCTGGCATTTCCAAACACCATTAACATGTCCAACGTCAGTAAAAAGACAACCAGAGCACCAGAACCTCACAGGAAATGTATAGATGACTATCTTAATGACTTTGTTTATGCTGTAGGCTTGGCACCTGTTGCATGGTCTGCTAACTGGCAAGGTGGAAGTGAGGGCCAACATGGACATGGACATGGAAGCTAGGTGGTAGCTAGCTGGTAGAACATGCTCTTCTGAACAAATCGTCTCCATCAGATTATCTGTGACTGATCCCCTAGCTAAACGTGGCAGTGTTGCAAGCATCGTTCTGGTTGTCCTGGTTTTCAGGGCATTAAAATCCAAGGAGAGGCCATGGAAAGCATCTGAGGCTTGACACCCTGTGGCAGGGTCCAATCCCTGCAAAGAGTGCTGAGAAGACACAGGTCAAGGTGAAGCCTCCAGTGCAGCAGAGGCTCCTCCACCTACTGAAGATAATCTCACAGTTGAGAGTGCCTGGAGACTTTTGGAGTTGGACCTATTTTATTTCATATTAAGAGATGAGACTTTGGAAAGTTGTGGCATAAAATGATGTGTTTGGGTATCAAGATAGCAAGGGGAGAAGTAGGCAGAGGTCAGGGGTGCTGCCAAACTGCGGCTCTCCCACTTCACATAGTTAGTTTTGTCAGTGTAACTGGTTTACTCATTGTTCTGTTGCTGTAAAGAGACACCATAACCATGACAACTCTTGTAACGGAAAGCATTTAAGAGGGCCTTACTAACAGTTTCAGAGTTTTAATTCACTGTCATTGTTGTGGAGATCCATGATGACATGCAGGTAGATATGGTGCTGGAGAAGCAGCTGAGAGCTCTACATCTGGATTCAGATCCACAGGCCATAGGAAGAATGAGACTCTAGGTAGGGAATGTGCTTTTGGAAGCCTCAAAGCCCACCCTCAGAGACACATTTTCTCCAACAAGGCCACCACACCTCCCAATGCTTTCAAATTATGCCACTACCTGGTGGCCAAGCCCTCAAATATATGAGACTCTGGGGCCATTCTTACTCAAACATCCAGTGACACGACTTAGAACCAACAGAGAAGAGAGGTATTATCTAAATCAGGTTGGTGAGTAGGCCTTTCTATGAGGTGTTGTTTTGGTGATAACTGGTGTGGAAGACCCCACACACTCTGAACAGCACTATTCCCTAGGCTCCTGAACTTTGAAGAGAGGAGCCAGCTAGCTGAGAACCAGAACAAGGGATCACACAGTTATCCATGTCTTTATCCTCTTGCTCTTGTCTGTGGATGTGATGCCTTGAATTCCTGCACTGACTTCGCTGCAATAACGGATTGTGACCTGGAGTCGTGAGCCAAAGAAACCATTTCTGCTCAAAGTTGCCTTGTTGGAATATTTTATCATAGCAACGGAAATGAAACTAGAATAGAATTTTTTTTGTTTTAGATAACAGGTTTCTTGGTGTAGCTCTGGCTGCCCTGGAACACACTCTGTAGATCAGGCTAGCCTCCAGGTCATAGATTCAACTGCCTTAGCCTCTTGAGTGTTGAATTAAAGGCATGTGTCAGCAACATCTGGCTCCGAGAACGGCCATTTTCAATGTAATTCTGCACTAATGCCTCATGATCTCTGGATCTGAGGGTGCTAGGTTTAGGGGGTTCATAGAGAAGGACATCGATCCTGGAACCATCCATCATCCCCACGCTGGATGAAAACTTCCTGCTGCTGCTTTGGGGTCACCCATCCTCTAAGGAAGCCCAATGAACTAACAGTTTCTCTGGGGAGAACTTCAGTAGAACCATATTTTGGAGGAGGGGAAAGACATTGTTTAAGTCTCTGAAAGGAAGGAATACTCAACAGGGGACCTCCCCCAATACCCCAGTGACCATGATACAGCTGAGACCAATCAAACAGAGCTAAGCCCAGCCTTGGCTTTTCTCATCATTCCTCTGGTTTTGGGGACTATGTTTTCTTGAGAGTCTTGACTATCTTTAGCACACACCCCACAGCTGAGCTCTCCCCACAGCCTTGGAGTGAGGAGATTGTGTTCAACCTATCTAAAAATCCAGCTTCCATGAGGTGATGTAATCTTCAGGAGGGGCTAGCCTGCAGGAAAGGCTGGGAACAGCATTCTTAAACTGTCACCCAGGGATGCTCTACAATGCTCATGTGTTACTCGATGTCTCCCATGATCATGGTGCTGCAGGGAGCAAGTTCTAGGCCACACGGGGTTTCAAAAAGAAAAAGCCCTTTGATGTATCTGAAATCTATGTTTGAGTTGTGTGAGGCTAATGAGATTATTTTGGTTTGTCCAGATGGCTGCATGTCTTTCCAGGTCTCTCCAGTTTTTAGTATCATTTTACAGGTCTCCCACAGGCATGTGTCCCTAGGTTTACCTCATCTTTGGTTTGGTTTGGTATTCGTTTGTTGCTTTTGTTTTTTATTTCACACAGGACTTGAAATTTATAACAGAATGCGATTTGGTGGGGTGCAGAACAAAACAGTAGAAACCCTCAAGAGTGAATTTGTGGGTCTCCTGCTACTTGTCCAGGATACATGCCACAATTGGGAATATATTTTACCCCACAGCCATCAGAGATGAGCCATTTCCCAGCTACTCTGTCATCAAGTCCATTGGTGCTAAACTTGGTGAAAACCCCAAGCCTGTGAGGTGTTTTCCTTCCAGTAGCCAGGGAACTTGAACCTGACTCTACACAGGGCCTCACTCACTGTTCCTTATCCTTCAGATCTGTTCAGAGGCACATGAGGAGCTGGCCAGTGTGAACCCTGGCTGCTATGCCTGTGACTTGGGGCCCACCTTGGGTAGGACATTCAGATCAAAAGTTAATGGCCTCCAGGGAATCATCACCAAGTTCCCTTCGGGCAGCCCATAGAGGTGACAAGCTGCACACATCCCCAAAGAAGATGTTGTTTCCTCTAGGTGTTCAAGAGGAAAGCATTCTCATTGGTTTAGGTGCTTTCAGCATCTTCATAGTTTTGAGGCAGGATCTCTGCAGCCCAGGCTAGCCTTGAACTCATGCCCCCTTTCTGTCTGAGCTTCTTGAATGCTAGGGTTGTATGTTTGAACCACCATTTATGGTTCCACTGGGGTACTTTTCAAAACCCTGAACTGATTAGTTAACTCATCAAAAGCCTTGACAATTTCCGGGTCTTGCTTTCTGAGACTCCACAGAGTGCTAGGCACTGAAACCTGGCCGAACTGCTGCTTGTGTTTGGCTCTCACACAGGCACAGAACAGGACCACGGAATGGGGTTTCCTAGCTGATAGGATGAGGCCTACAGAGTCACTTCAGTGCAGGACCATGAGGGCAGAAAGGGGGTTTGTATAAATCAGTAGACAAACTACTGGTGACTAATGCTTGTGAGATTTAAGGAAAGAAAGCAATTTCCTTTACAAATATTGGAACAGACACAATTGTTAATGACATATTTAGGAGAGTCACACTGCCCTGAGGTCAGAAAACAGACTGTCATGGATGCTTGGGTTTGTTTGTTTTTTTGTGTGTGTTTTTCTTTGAAAGCCTCTGTAGGCACCTAAACCTTGAAAACATTTTTATCCTTTAGCTTGTGATAAGAGACACCTTTTGTCCCCTAAACAGCCCACTTTTTTTCCACCTGGGAGGCTAACCCATTAGCATTTCTTAGCGTTCAAGGCTAGCCTTGGCTATGGCGGGAGACCCTGTCTAAAAAACAAAACACAGAGAGTGTAGTTGTGTGGGTTTCAGCCCATGCCTGGAGTGCAAGCCATCCCTGTGTTTGGTCCCCTCCCCAGCCCCATAGCAGACACCTGCCCACTCCCTGTGGACTTCCTTCTCCTGGAGATCAGACAGTAGGTCCCTCATGGCCAGCTTCACTCACTCACCTAACAGAGAACTGCTTCCTGTTTGGTCCCTAGCCATCCCAGGAACCCAGATGACACTGATTCAATGAGTAGCTTAGAGACTTCCTACTTCAGCCCCTGAGGCCCCTCCACCCAGCACTGTGCACACCAGGTCTTTCAATCTGTTGATCTGAAGCTAGGTGTCCTCAGGTAGATTTTGGAGACGGCCTACCTACTAGATCACAGGTGTGCCTTCCCATTGTGTCCTTACATGTCAGATGGACAAGTCAGCTCTCTGGAGTCCCTGCTATAATCACCTCCTAAGGTTTCTGAGCTAGAGATAAGAAAGTCATGTCTCAGGGCAAAGCCACCATCAATGGAAAGAGAGGACTCTTTCCTAGGTGCTGGATGGCACACACATGTGTGGCCCCTATAGAACTTGGCTCCTCCAGTGACATCCAGCTGGGAGGAGATGTGGGGAGGCATAAGGGCCTCAAGGTGCATGCAGAAGACCTCAAAGCATCATGGGTAGATATATGGACTTGAGAGCCATAGCTGTATCTCAGTTGGTAGAGCACTTGCCTAGCATTCACTAAGCCCTGGGTGGAGTCACATAATGGGGTACGGTGTGCATATCTGTAATACCTGTAATTCCAGCACTTGCAAGGGGAAACAGGAAGGTCAGAAGTTCAAGGTGATCCTCAGCTATTTCATATGTTTCAGGTCAGTCTGAGCTATATATGACCCTCTGTCAAAACACACACACACACACACACACACACACACACACACACACACAAACACACGGGCGGACTGGAGACATGATGGCTCAGGAGTTAATAACACTATCTACTCTTCCAGAGATCCTGAGTTCAATTCCCAGAAACCACATGGACCATCTGTAATGGGATCGGATGCCCTCTTCTGGTGAGTCTGAAGACAGCCTCAATGTAGTCATATACATAAAATAAATAAATAAAAATTTAAAAACCTAAACAAAACAAACTGGGCTAGGGAGGTGGCTCAGTGGATGAAGCTCTATGCAGGCAGAAGGACTAGAGTTGAGATTCCCAGATTCCACAAGAAAACCCAGGGGATGTGGCAGTCCACCTAAAGTCCCCATAAGAGAAAGAGATGGGGGATTCCTGGGGCAAGCGGGGCAGCTAAGCTAGCTGAAGGGGCAAGCTCTGGGTTCAGCCAGGACCAGCCTTAGTAAATAAAGGAGAAAGTACTAGAGAAAAAGACGTAATGTCTACCTCCAGCTTCTACATACACACATGTGTGCACATACAAACACAACACACTCTCACACATATGTGAACGTGCATACATGTTCATGCAAGTTCCACAAACATGCAAGAGAGGAAGAAAGAAGGAAAAAAGAGGGAAGGGGAAAAAACTATCATTTAGGATTTGAATGGCCATGTGGGCTCAGAAAGGAACATTTTGACATCAGTAGTCAAAGACTGAAATATCTGGAGTCTCACAAATCTGACCCCTGCCTATTATTCCTGGAGCCTGAACAGGCAGGCAATGTTGGGAGGTCTGGACACCACAAAATAGTGTGGGCTGACTGAGAGTTCCACCCCTTCACACCACCAAGGGCTCAGAGACACGAATGGGGGAGGCCTCAGTGGACCAGCTCAGCCCCACCCTTAGTGCCAATCCCTGGATTCAAAGTGCAGACAGGCATCAATTAGACAATCCATCATTTAATGAGAAACACGGTAAGCAGGGGATATGGGCTGCACAGCTACTTTTGAGATGCGGTTTTAGCCCCTCCATTGCAGAGTTAAGGGACTCTAGAGACTCTAGACTCCAGCACAAGTTAGTTTCACTACCATGGGATGGGGAGGTTTAGGAAAGTGAGGCTGGCAGGAAGGAAGAGTGCACAGATCTACATGAGTGGCTGGTGTCTCCTCTCTTGTATGAATCCCATCTGGCACCATCAAATGTTCCGGGAACTTGGGGATTTAGCAGTTGATCCAGGACGTGTACCTCATCACTTGGTGTATAAACCAGGGATGTCAGGAAGGCCACAGCCTCTGCCCCAGGTGACCACACCCACCTGGACCCAGGAGAAGTTCCACCTGAATAACAAGGGGTCCCCTGGAGTCAAACTGCAGACAAAGGCAGGAATCAGCACAAGGAGGCCAAGTCAAGTGGGTACCAGCATCCTGGGCAAGGAAGGGACAGAGGAGAGAGGACTGGTCAGCCTGTTACCTGGCAGGCTTCACACAGCCCTCCATCCCAGCACAAAACATGTCATCTTTGATGATTCTGGTTGTGCTGTCCGAGGAAGAATTGGTCAGGTACTTCTGCTCACAGTCATGATTGTCCACAATGGAGACCTCCATTTCCCTCAGGTGGTAGAGTGAAGGCAGTGGCCCTGTGGGGAAAAGCCAGTGAGGACCAAAGCTGGAGGCTTCTGCCTCTTCCCGCCAGTTCTGGCAAAGGACACAATGTCTTCCCAATACCCACTGTGGTTCTCGATGACACCCCAGCCAGCCACCCAGCAGATCTTCTTTGAGGAGATCCTCTGGGAGTCAGCAGGGAGGGAAACAGGGTACACAAGATTGGGTAGCACAACTGGGGTGCCCAGTTTCATCAGAGCAATGTCTGCCTACCTGGGGACAGACATCTTGTCACTAAACTTGGGGTGGGAGATGATCTTGGCCACCTTCACCAGCTGATTGTTTTCATAGAGCCTCAGCTGTCCTACTTGAACTCTAAAGTCACAGGCCACCATCTTTGTCCTGGGAGACAGGACAATGAACCCCTCAGAGGGGCTGAAGAGTAGGGAAAATCAATACCAGCAGACACATAGGGATCAGTCAGAACAGACGTGGGGATCAGGAGGGTGTCAGAAATCCTGGCTCCCTCAGGAAGGCAGGAGTCACAGCCTTCCTGACTTGATGAGGAAAGTATCTCACCAAGTACCACCCACCTCCCGACACCCATCTGCTCTCAACCAAGAGAACAGGTGACTTAATTCACACCGTTATCCAGTAGGTAGCAGTTAGCACCCACTGAGGGTGGATGAGAGACCCCCACAGATGTGTTCCCATCTGCTGTGCCTCACGTTGTAGAACTGCAGGCTGACATGAAATGGGAACTGGGGGACTGAGACAGGGTAGCCGCCAATGATGCCACAGCATTCCCAGGCAAACATCACAGAGACTTCTGGTCATGAACACTGGCTTCTATTCCCAGGAGACCTGAGGGCAGAGGTGCTAATGATCAGTAGGTCAAGGAGAGTCACAGAGTAGAGTGCTTAAAGAAGAGAGTGGTCAGCCAGGAAGAGGTGCACGGTGGCAAGTGCCTGAGGGGAGGCTGGTGGCCACTCTGCCATCCCCCTTTCCCTGTGTTGCCTCTGCTCTGGAGCACACATGATAAAATAACCAGAAGCTCCTGACCAGCAGACAGGGCCCAGAGGCCACAGGACAGGTTTTACCACAGATCTGGGTCTAACATAGCAGAGGGTTGACAGTGCCCCTTCATGGCCCAGACGCTTGGCCTTGAGTGTGAGTCCCCCATTTCCTCCAGGCTTGGATTGGACAGGGGCATGCCCTTCCTCCTGCCCCACCCTGATCTGGAAGGATAAATGGAGAGGGACCTGAGGCTGGGTAGAGAAGATCAAAGACAGCTACAGTGATCTCTCCCAGACCAGAAGCAGAGTGGCCAAGCCACTAGAGACCTCAAGCTCCTACAATGGGCCTACCTTCCTGCTCCCAGGTTCCTGACTTGTTCTGCATCCCAAAACCCGATAGGCCTAGCCCAGCCCTCACCTCCAACTGGGCCTGCACTACTCCTCACCGTGTCCAAATGCTAAAGCTGCTGCTGCTGACACTGCCCCTCCTGTGCAGTCTGGTGCATGCAGCCCCTGGTGAGTTCTCCCCTGGGCCCTCCCTGTACCTCTCCCTGACCCTCGGAGTTCATAGGCCAGGGTACTAAGATTGGCCCTGTCCTGTTTCCAGGTCCAGCTCAGCCACGAGAGGGCATTGTGGGGGGACAGGAGGCACCTGAGAACAGGTGGCCCTGGCAGGTGAGCCTGCGTAAAAAAGGCACCAACTGGAACCACACCTGTGGCGGCTCCCTCATCCACCCACAGTGGGTGCTCACGGCGGCACACTGTGTGGGACCGTGAGTCTCTCTGGGCCTGGCAGGGTGGGACAAGGAATGGGGAGGAGAGTGGGGTAGGATGGGATCATCACATACCATCTCTGGGTTTCTGGAATAACAAGGACTTACCAAATGAATGTTTCTTCTCTTTAGGAAAATCCTTGGCACCAACATGGTCAGAGTAACACTCCAAAAGAAGTACCTTTATGACCATGACAACCTGCTGACTGTGAGCAAAATTATCCCACACCCTGACTTCTACATCTTCCAGAATGGGGCAGACATTGCCCTGCTGAAACTCACAAACCCTGTGAACATTTCCAGCAACATCCGCCCTGTCTCCCTGCCTTCTGCCTCCACCACCTTCTCTTCCAGAACATTATGCTGGGTGACAGGCTGGGGCAGAATTGGAGAAAAGGGTAAGTGGTAGAGAAAACTGAAGTGAGACAAGAGAGGTGAGACAGAAGAGGGCGTGGCCACACCACATCCCCAGCACAGGGCTTCCCTCCATCTTGTAGGATGGAAATCTGAAAACCTAGGAAGTGGGAAGGCTTCAGAACAACAGGGCTCTCAGGTTCCATAAGCCAGGAGACCCCAGGGTAGCTAGGATTGGTCATTCGGTCCCTCAAATCTCAGACACTTCATGTCTGAGGGGCCACATTCTGCTTGTATTTCAGGGATTTGAATGAGGAAGACCACACTTACCAAAAATGTTACACACACACACACACACACACACACAGAGAGAGAGAGAGAGAGAGAGAGAGAGAGAGAGAGAGAGAGAGAGAGAGAGAGAGAGAGAGAGAGAAGCTGGTTATAATTTCAGGGACTGGAATTACACAGGCTGTGTCAGAAACACGCATTTCATGGGCTGTGGCCCAGGTTACAGGTATTGTGTGTGGCTGGACAGCTCCCTTGGGAGCCTTCAGTGCCAATTTCTCTTTTCCCTAGGGGTCTTGCTTACTTTCTTTTGACATCTCAGAGTAGAGCTTTGGGGACAGGGCAATGAGCAGGCAGGCCCTGGCTGTGGACCACGGGGTGGATCCAATCTCCTCACACACAGAGGTGGGGCCTGAGAATAGTGTCCGAGACCAGGGCTCCACTGGGATCCTCTACCCAGCCTAGGCCAGAGCCAGCCATGCTGACCTGCCTTCCACTGACCAGACAGGGCGCTAAACACCCTCAGGACTGTCCACCATCTCTGAATAAGGTCAGAAATCCATGTCCAGCCTGGAGGAAGAAGCCAGGTTGGCAGAGCTGAATGAAGTGAGCCTGACTCACAGAGAGACGTGTGAGCAGAACTACCCTCAGAGGACAGGGTTAGCTGAGCCTATCCCAGTCTGGCACCTGGGACTCTGTCACAGGTTGGTCTATCTTTCACCCACAGAAGAGCTGCCGCCACCATTTCTATTGATGAACGTGAACATTCCCATTGTAGGAAATGACCTGTGTGACAAGATTTATCACAAAGGTCTCAGCACAGGTGACCATATCTGCATTGTCCACAAGGACATGCTGTGTGCTGGGGATGAAAAACGTGACTCCTGCAAGATGAGCTCCTGTCCCCTCACCCTGCCACCCCCACCCAGACTTTACAAGAGTACTGACCCGTGTCCTCTCCAGGGTGACTCCGGAGGACCTCTGGTCTGCAAGGGAAAACACACCTGGCTGCAGGCAGGTGTGGTGAGCTGGGGAGAAGACTGCGCATGGCCCAACAGGCCTGGTGTCTACACCCGAGTCACCTATTACTTGGACTGGATACTCCGCTATGTCCCCAGAGACTTCTTTGTCACATCCAGGGTGACCTCTGTTGCTCCCAACATGCTGCTTCCTGCCCGGGTAGCATCCCTGCCTTCCTCTCCTGCCCCCCATCCCGAGCCCCAACTCTGCTCTACCTAAGCCCCTGACCACCCATGTCCTCCCACTCAGGTAGCTAGCTATACTCTGCAGGCAGCCACTCTCTGCTGTGGCTCAATAAAATGCATTAAAGCAGTCGTGAGTTTGCTGTGAATCTGGCGTCAAGAGGAGTAAATGAAGTGCCTGGGAGAGTCGGGGTGAGGTTGCTTGAGCTTGGGGTGCCAGCTGGGGGCTTTGGCTCCTACAGTGAGGTGGATCCTCCTCATCACCCTGTCTGTCATCTTTTTTTTCTTTTTTTTTTAAATTTTTTTATTGGATATAATTTATTTACATTTCAAATGATTTCCCCTTTTCTAGCCCCCCACTCCCCGAAAGTCCCATAAGCCCCCTTCTCTTCCCCTGTCCTCCCACCCAACCCTTCCCACTTCCCCATTCTGGTTTTGCCGAATACTGCTTCACTGAGTCTTTCCAGAACCAGGGGCCACTCCTCCTTTCTTCTTGTACCTCATTTGATGTGTGGATTATGTTTTGGGTATTTCAGTTTTCTAGGTTAATATCCACTTATTAGTGAGTGCATACCATGATTCACCTTTTGAGTCTGGGTTACCTCACTTAGTATGATGTTCTCTAGTTCCATCCATTTGCCTAAGAATTTCATGAATTCATTGTTTCTAATGGCTGAATAGTACTCCATTGTGTAGATATACCACATTTTTGCATCCACTCTTCTGTTGAGGGATACCTGGGTTCTTTCCAGCATCTGGCAATTATAAATAGGGCTGCTATGAACATAGTAGAGCATGTATCCTTATTACATGGTGGGGAGTCTTCTGGGTATATGCCCAGGAGTGGTATAGCAGGATCTTCTGGAAGTGAGGTGCCCAGTTTTCAGAGGAACCGCCAGACTGATTTCCAGAGTGGTTGTACCAATTTGCAACCCCACCAGCAGTGGAGGAGTGTTCCTCTTTCTCCACACCCTCTCCAACACCTGCTGTCTCCTGAATTTTTAATCTTAGCCATTCTGACTGGTATAAGATGAAATCTCAGGGTTGTTTTGATTTGCATTTCCCTAATGACTAATGAAGTTGAACATTTTTTAAGATGCTCCTCCGACATCCGAAGTTCTTCAGGTGAGAATTCTTTGTTTAACTCTGTACCCCATTTTTTAATAGGGTTGTTTTGTTTTCTGGAGTCTAACTTCTTGAGTTCTTTATATATATTGGATATTAGCCCTCTATCTGATGTAGGATTGGTGAAGATCTTTTCCCAATTTGTTGGTTGCCGATTTGTCCTCTTGATGGTGTCCTTTGCCTTACAGAAACTTTGTAATTTTATGAGGTCCCATTTGTCAATTCTTGCTCTTAGAGCATACGCTATTGGTGTTCTGTTCAGAAACTTTCTCCCTGTACCGATGTCCTCAAGGGTCTTCCCCAGTTTCTTTTCTATTAGTTTCAGAGTGTCTGGCTTTATGTGGAGGTCCTTGATCCATTTGGATTTGAGCTTAGTACAAGGAGACAAGGATGGATCAATTCGCATTCTTCTGCATCCTGACCTCCAGTTGAACCAGCACCATTTGTTGAAAAGGCTATCTTTTTCCATTGGATGTTTTCAGCCTCTTTGTCGAGGATCAAGTGGCCATAGGTGTGTGGGTTCATTTCTGGATCTTCAATCCTGTTCCATTGATCCTCCTGCCTGTCACTGTACCAATACCATGCAGTTTTTAACACTATTGCTCTGTAGTATTGCTTGAGGTCAGGGATACTGATTCCCCCAGATTTTCTTTTGTTGCTGAGAATAGTTTTAGCTATCCTGGGTTTTTTGTTGTTCCAGATGAATTTGATAATTGCTCTTTCTAACTCTGTGAAGAATTGAGTTGGGATTTTGATGGGTATTGCATTGAATCTGTATATTGCTTTTGGCAAAATGGCCATTTTAACTATATTGATTCTACCGATCCATGAGCATGGGAGGTTTTCCCATTTTTTTGAGGTCTTCTTCCATTTCCTTCTTCAGAGTCTTGAAGTTCTTGTCATACAGATCTTTCACATGTCTGGTAAGAGTCACCCCAAGATACTTTATACTGTTTGTGGCTATTGTGAAGGGGGTCATTTCCCTAATTTCTTTCTCAGCCTGCTTATCCTTTGAGTATAGGAAGGCCACTGATTGGCTTGTGTTGATTTTATAACCTGCCCCTTTGCTGAAGTTGTTTATCAGCTGTAGGAGCTCTCTAGTGGAGTTTTTTGGGTCACTTAGGTAGACTATCATGTCGTCTGCAAATAATGATAGTTTGACTTCTTCCTTTCCAATTTGTATCCCTTTGACCTCCTTATGTTGTCGAATTGCCCGAGCTAGTACCTCAAGTACAATATTGAAAAGATAAGGAGAAAGGGGGCAGCCTTGTCTGGTCCCTGATTTCAGTGGGATTGCTTCAAGTTTCTCTCCATTTAGTTTGATGCTGGCTACCGGTTTGCTGTATATTGCTTTTACTATGTTTAGGTATGATCCTTGAATTCCTGTTCTCTCCAAGACTTTAAGCATGAAAGGATGCTGAATTTTGTCAAATGCTTTTTCAGCATCCAATGAAATGACCATGTGGTTTTGTTCTTTGAGTTTGTTTATGTAGTGGATTGCATTGATGGATTTCCGTATATTGAACCAACCCTGCATTCCCGGGATAAAGCCTACTTGATCATGGTGGATGATCATTTTGATGTGTTCTTGGATTTGGTTGGCAAGAATTTTATTGAGTATTTTTGCATCAATGTTCATAAGGGAAATTGGTCTGAAGTTCTCTTTCTTTGTTGGATCTTTGTGTGGCTTTGGTATCAGCGTAATTGTGGCTTCATAGAAGGAATTGGGTAGTGTTCCTTCTGTTTCTATTTTGTGGAATAGTTTGAAGAGTATTGGTGTTAACTCTTCTTTGAAGGTCTGATAGAATTCTGCACTGAAACCATCTGGTCCTGTGCTTGTTTTGGTTGGAAGACTTTCTATGACTCCTTCTATTTCTTTAGGCATTATGGGACTGTTTAGATGGTCTAGTTGGTCCTGATTTAATTTTGGTATTTGGTATCTGTGAAGGAAATTGTCCATTTCCTCCAGATTCTCCAATTGTGTTGAGTACAGTCTCTTGTAGTAGGATCTGATGATTTTTTGGATTTCCTCAGTTTCCGTTGTTATATCTCCCTTTTCATTTCTAAGTTTGTTAATTTGGATACTTTCTCTGTGCCCTTTGGTCAGTCTGGCTAAGGGTTTATCTATCTTGTTGATTTTCTCAAAGAACCAGCTCCTGGTTTTGTTGATTTTTTGTATGGTTCTCTTTGTTTCTACTTGATTGATTTCGGCCCTGAGTTTGATGATTTCCTGCCTTCTACTCCTCCTGGGTGAAATAGCTTCTTTTTGTTCCAGGGCTTTCAGGTGTGTCATTAAGCTGGTAATGTATGCTCTCTCCATTTTCTTTTTGGAGGCACTCAGGGCTATGAGTTTTCCTCTTAGCACTGCTTTCATTGTTTCCCATAGACTTGGGTATGTTGTGTTTTCATTTTCATTGTGTTCTAAAAAGTCTTTAATTTCTTTATTTCTTCCTTGACCAAGGTATCATTGAGTAGAATATTGTTCAGTTTCCACGTGTATGTGGGTTTTCTGTTGTTTTTGTTGCTATTGAAGACCACTTTTATTCCATAGTGATCTGATAGGAGGCATGGGATTAGTTCGATCTTCTTATATTTGTTGAGGTCTGTCTTGTGACCAATTATATTGTCGATTTTGGACAAGGTGCCATGAGGTGCTGAGAAAAAGGTATATTCTTTTGTTTTAGGATAGAATGTTCTATATATATCTGTTAAATCTAATTGGTCCAAAGCTTCAATTACTTTCATTGTGTCCCTGTTTAGTTTCTGTTTTCCTGATTGGTCCCTTGAGGAAAGTGCAGTGTTGAAGTCACCCACAATTATTGTGTTAGGTGCAATGTGTGCTTTGAGTTTTAATAAAGTTTCTTTTATGAAAGAGGGTGCCCTTGCATTTGGAGCATAGATGTTCAGGATTGAGAGTTCTTCTTGTTGTATTTTTCCTTTGACCAGCAAGAAGTGTTCCTCAGAGTCTCTTTTGATGACTTTGGGTTGAAAGTCAATTTTATCTGATATTAAAATGGCTACTCCAGCTTGTTTCCTGAGACCATTTGCTTGTAAAATTGTCTTCCAGCCTTTTACTCTAAGGTAGTGTTTGTCTTTGGCCCTGAGGTGTGTTTCCTGTAAGCAGCAAAATGTAGGGTCCTGTTTATGTATCCATTCAGTTAGTCTGTGTCTTTTTATTGGGGCATTAAGTCCATTGATGTTAAGAGATATTAAGGAATAGTGATTGTGACTTCCTATCATTTTTGACGTTATTTTTTAAATTTGATTGGTTAACTTCTTTTGGGTTTGATGAAAGGTTACTATCTTGCTTTTTCCAGGGTGAAGTTTCCCTCCTTGTATTGGTGTTTTCCTCCTATTATCCTTTGTAGGGCTGGGTTTGTGGATAGATATTGGGTAAACTTGGTTTTGTCATGAAATATCTTAGTTTCTCCATCTACGGTAATTGAGAGTTTTGCTGAATATAGTAGTTTTGGCTGGCATTTGTGTTCTCTTAGAGTTTGCATGAGATCTGCCCAGGACCTTCTAGCCTTCATAGTCTCAGGTGAAAAGTCTGCTGTGATTCTGATAGGTCTTCCTTTATATGTTACTTGGCCTTTTTCTCTTACTGCCTTTAATATTCTTTCTTTGTTTAGAACATTTGGTGTTTTGATTATTATGTGACGGGAAGTATTTCTGTTCTGGTCCAGTCTGTTTGGAGTTCTGTTGGCTTCTTGTATATTCATGGGCATCTCTCTCTTTAGGTTAGGGAAGTTTTCTTCCATAATTTTATTGAAGATATTTGCTGGCCCTTTATGTTGTAAATCTTCACTCTCATCTATGCCTATAATCCTTAGATTTGGTCTTCTCATTGTGTCCTGGATTTCCTGGATATTTTGGGTTACAAGCTTTTTGCATTTTGCATTTTCTTTAACTGTTGAGCCCATGGTTTCTATGGAATCTTCAGCATCTGAGATTCTTTCTTCTATCTCTTGTATTCTGTTGTTGATATTTGCATCTCTGTCCCCTGATTTCTTCCCAAGGCTTTCTATCTCCAAAGTTGTCTCCCTTTGAGTTTTCTTAGTTGTTTTTACTTCTGATTTTAGATCCTGAATGGTTTTGCTTAGCTCCTTCACTTGCTTGTTTGTGCTTTCCTGTAATTCTTTAAGAGATTTTTGTGTTTTCTCTTTCATGACCTCAGCCTGTTGACCAAAGTTCTCCTGTATTTCTTTAAGTGTTGTTTGCGTTTCATCATTGTTGGCTTTTGTATTCTCATGGATTTCTTTCAATGATTTTTGTGTTTCCCTTACAAGGGCTTCTAACTTTTGATCCATTTTCTCCTGAATTTCTTTAAGTATGTCCTTCATGTGTTCCTGTACCAGCATCATGACCAGTGATTTTAAATCCAAATCTTGTTTTACTGGTGTGATGGGGTATCCAGAACATGTTGGTAGAGGAGAATTGGGTTCAGATGTTGCCATATTGCCTTGATTTCTGTTAGTGACGTTCCTGCGTTTGCCTTTTGCCATCTAGTTCTCACTGGTGTTAGTTTGTCTTGTCAATGCTGGACTCACCAGTGCAAGCTGCCCCTTCCCAGTTGGCCTCTGGTGCACAGCTTACCTCCTGCACTGCCTGTAGACAAGGTGCTGCTGCCCAGGCTGTTCAGATCCCGAAGCAGGCACCCGAAGGCTCCCGCTGGGGCCCGCTGGATTCACCGGAGCACACCGACTTCTCCCAGCTGGCCGCCTGGAAGACCCTCTAGCCTCTTGCAGGACCTGGAGGTGTGGTGCCGCCGCCCAGGGTGATCTGGATCCGGAAGTGGAGAGAGTTGAGCTGAGGGCTCCCGCCTGAGGCCTTGCCCCAGGTTGTGTCTGTGGACCAGATTGAGCCCGTGTGCACCCCCAGGGAGCACCAAAGGTGTATGCTGCCAGGACCTCCCCTGTGTTCTGATCACTCCGCTGGGCAGCCGACCCCCCAACCGGGCTGGCACACACAAGGTTAGCCTGGCCGCCCAGGCCCTGAGTCCAGGCAAAAACCTGGGAGGCCAAGGTCCGAGCAAAGTTTCCCTAGGGCTATGACTGTTAATTGGGTCTGCCAGGTGACCAGGATGGCGGGCGTGTGTGCTTGCTCTCCCCGAAAGCGCCGGGAGTGTCTGCTGTGCTAACAACCTCCTGTGCGGGTTGACACACAGATGGCCCACCAAGCCACCCAGTTCTTGGGGTCAGTCCTGGGCCTTTTGGGGCCTAGACCCCCACTTTGTTAGCCTCAGGCTATGCCTGTTACGGCTCTGCCCACCAGAGCTCTCTGTCGTCCTGTAGGCAAAATGGCAGCGCACGCCCAGGCCAGGGCAAAAAACCTCCTGGCTGGGTTGGCACCCCGATGGCCCCCCTGAACAGCCCAGGGCCTGGGTGCAGGCCAATGCCCGTCGGGCTCAGATCCCCGCAGTGTTAGCCTCGGATTATGTTTGTGTACCTCAGTCTGTCCGATCTCTCTGGAGTCCGAAACCAAGATGGAGGTGAGCCTCTCCTGACTGGCGGGCGGCCGAGTTCTGAAGTGGCTTCCATGCAGCGAAAGGCGCCGCAAAACCGCAGATGCTTGTAGCCCGGCTGGTCAGCGAAGGTCAGTGGTCGTGGGCACAGGGCCTTGGTTCCACTGCTGATGGACCTTCAGCTGGACCAGCCACTGCTGCACTGCCACCACCGCTGCACCTGTCTGTCATCTTAACTTCTCTCTACACACATTCATTCCTTCCAGGCAAGGAGCAACCACACCCCACACTTGGGATCCAGGAAAGAGCAGGAACATGTTAAGAGATAAATGTAGGGGGTGGGAGGGTTGGTGAGATGGTTCAACAGGTAAAGGTCCTTGTTATATACACTTACAAACAAACAAACAAACACACATACACACACACACACACACCTAATCAAATATATGCAATCTTAAAATCTAAAGATGCTTGGTGGTGGTGGTACATGCCTTTAATTCCATCACTCGGGAGGCAGAGGCAGGGGGATCTCTATGAGTTCAATTCCAGCCTGGTCTATAGAGAGAGTTCCAGGATACCCAGAACTACATGGAGAAACCCTACTTCATAAAAAGCAGATAACCAAAAAATCAAAAAGATAAACCTAGGACTCAGTAGATAACACAGTCAGAAAAGCAGGAAGACAGGAGTAAGGTCCCAGAACTGACTTGAAAACACAAGGAGTAATAAGACATGACCATAGAACTAGACCCAGGGAGTTGGGAACATGCACCTAGAGACATGAGTGAGCTAATGACAAAATCAGGACCCCTGTTTTCTTGTGGGGTTGATTTCTTTTGGCAGGGCATGTTATTTTGGGTGTTTGTTTTTATTTTTGCTTTTTCAAGATAGAGTTTCTCTGTGTAGCCTTGGTTGTCCTGGTTGTCCTTGGTTGTCCTTGCTCTGTAGACCAGGCTGGCCTCGAACTCATAGAGATCCTTCAGTCCCTGCCTCCCAAGTGCTGGGATTAAAAGTGTGAGTCATAACCACAGTGCTGGGAAAACCAGAACAAAACAAAGAAAAAAAATCAAGAAAGATAGTGCTGTGAGGAATGACATCTAGGGTTGACCTCTGACCTTCACATGGACACACAGACATGTGCACACATACAGAGAAAAGGGGGAAGAGGACTAAGGACTGCAAGGCTTCCCATAAACAAAACAAGAAATGTAGCACAGCCTGCACCCTTCCCCTCAGCCAGGCATACTCCGCCATCCTAACTTCTGGTGACAGGAGACATCCTTTCTTGTCAGATTGATAGTTAGTTCCCATGACTGTGCCCAGTGGGGACTGTCCTGGAGGCTCACCTTCCCACAGACACTGCCACACTCAGGTCAGCTCCATTCCTGCTGTTTGAAATGCCTTGTGAGGGTTGCAGTCAGCTTCAGCCAGTGACTTGAGCCTGTCCCCATTCGGGCTTCTCAGGCCATTACTGTTCCTGTGCACGTAGGTGTCCTGTGACTGGAACCTGCTGTTAAAGGCGTGGCTGAGATCTTGGGGTAACAGATCTCCATTTGTCTAAACAATAGAAAACTGCTCCCTTGGGGAAGTGTGTCTTCATCTCCCTTCAGTAGTCAAAAAAGTCAGAAATACTGCACTGTTGCTGATGCCTGTCCTTTCTCACTGTGTGTGTGTGTGTGTGTGTGTGTGTGTGTCTATGTGTGTGTGCACATTTGTGGAAAAATAGGTTTCTTTAACTATGGCATGGTCTCTCACTTGCCTGGGGCTTGCTCAATTAGCCTGGGCTGGCTCATCAGGAGGCCTGAAGTCCTCTGTCTCCACCTGCCCAGCCACAGGATCACTAAGGTGCCACCATGCCCAGGGTTTTGTTGTTCCTTTGCTTTTGTTTTGTTTTACATCCTGATCACCTGCACTCCTCCCTGTCCCTCCCCCTGCCCTCCCCTCCCCCTCCTGCCTCCACTCTTCCTCCATTTCCTTTCAGAAAAAGGTTGGCCTCCCTTGGATATCAGCCAGCTATGCATATCCAGTTGCAGACTGGGCACCTCCTCTCCTCTTCAGGATAAACAGGGCAACCCACTAGGAGGAAAGGGTCCCAAAGGTAGGGCAGAGTCAGAGATGGCCCCTGCTCCCTCCCACTGTAGGAGGCTCACAAAAAGACCGAACTACACAACTGTGACATCAACTGGATCAGCCATGGTTGGCCACTTCCACAATTTTGCACCACATTTACCCCACAACATCTTGCAGGCAGACAAATTGTAGGTTAAGGGTTTTGTGGCTGAGATTGTGTCCTGATCTCCCACACAAGAGGGGAGATGGCTGGGTCAGGCTTCATATCCCACATTGCTAGAAGTCTCAGCTGGGGTCGCCCCACAGATTCCTGGGAGTTTCCATTGTAATAGGTTTCCAGCCCCTCCCAGAGAGACGCCCCCATTCTGTCCCATGGGTTCTTAGGACCCAAATTCAAGTCCTCATAATTACAAGACACAGCTTTGCTGACTGAGTCATCCGTGCAGCCCTGGCTGTGGTCCTGTGGAGATTGTTAAGGACATCGAGTAAGTGTCACATAGAATGCAAGCACCCTGGCCTGGACATGGCACACTGCAATCTGAACTTGATACCCAAAGTCACATGCTTGTCTCGTCTGAGGTAACACATGTCCCAGCTGTCCCCTGTCCCCAGTGGTTCCTTATTAGGTTTTGTATTGTTAATCTAGTCTCACTATGACACCCAAGCTGACAACCAATTCATGACCATCCTGCCTCAGCTTCCCGAGTGCTGGCTGGCAGGGTCCACCTCGTCCAGCACCCTTATTAGACATCTGTGCCTCCTCCTCCATTATGCCAGGATTGTTTTAAGATCCTAGGGATCTGTTTTCTGCTAGCAGGCTCCCGGTGAATGCTGGGAAGAGGCCTCACTCTTTCCAGAGAGGTGGTTTCTGTTTATTGTTGGCCAGCACTGGGTAAAAATGTGAGAGACGCTGAACTGTGGCTGCATAATGGGGCACATACGTGCTACAGTGTGTGCAGCCATGTTTGCCAGAGTAGGATGAGTCATTGGACTCATCTAAAAATATCTCCACATTTTAATTCAGTGCAACAACGCCGCCTCCCTTGCTGCTTCTGTGATCTGTTTGCTTCTTTTACTGTGCTTTTAACATGGGAGGGAGTTGCACCTAGAGATGGGAGATTTCAGTTTTGTGGCAGTATTCTGTCTGTCTGTCTGTCTGTCTGTCTCTGTCTCTCTGTCTCTGTCTCTGTCTCTGTCTCTGTCTCTGTCTCTGTCTCTCTCTCTCTCTCTCTCTCTCTCTCTCTCTCATCTCTGGTTTTCTGGAACAAATTCTATGGGGCCAACTCCTGTTCTCAACTAACAAACATCCCTCCAGCCACACACAGAGTAGAGTTACAGGATTTACAGCCCTCTGCTGTTCATGTACAGAAGAATCACTTTCTAGGTGTGGAGGTTGGAAGAAAAATGTCCCCCTTGGGCTCATCCATTTGAAGGCTTAATCACGGGAAGTGGAACATAGATTCAGGGAGTGGAACTGCTTGGGCAGGAATTGGATGTGTGGTCTTGCTGGAGGAAGTGTGTTATTGGGAGTGGACTTTCAGGTTTCAAAGACCACACCAGATCCTGTCTGTCTGTCTGTCTCCTCTTCCCCTCTCCCCCTCATTGTTCCCCCAACAGGAAGGCCAGGTCTTTAGAGGGACTGCCACTGAGGTCCACAGCAATGACCCTGGGATACAGGAGACCCCAGTAGTTTGGAAAAGGGTGACCAAGACCAGACTGTGACCTCCCTCTGGACAAAGGCCACACATGTTATTGGTCAATGGGAGAATGCAGGGATGCACAGGTAGAATTTCCTTCTGACCAGCAGATCTGGGATCCAGGGTGTCCAGAGCTATGCAGGGAACTAGGTGACAAAGGGAATAGGACACCAGGTCCCTCAGACCAGAGGGAGCAGCTCCTCCTACAAGGACCCATAATGGCTCCAGTGTTTGGGACTCAGAGGATCTGCCCATGAAGGACACCCCTCAAGCTAGGAGACATGAGGGTCCAGGACCAGGTGGGATGGCCTGTGGGGACACATGACTCCCTTATTCTGGTCTGTCCATGCTGGGATGAGCTGACAGTTCCTACCTCCCAAACAGTCCCTTCATAGACTGCCGCCTGAGGTAGGCAGGCCAAGACTCACATCATGTCATTACTCATACCTAACTAGGTAAAACGCTTAGTGTCCATTCTTTTATTATAGATGTATTTTTAATAATGTGGGGAGAGCCACCTGCGCACATGAGTGCAGGTACTGATAGTGGCCACAAGAGGGCGATAGAAGTCCTGGAGCTGGAGTAACAGGTGGTGGAAAACCACCCATGCCTGGGTTGCCTACAAAAGCAGTTCTTGCTCTTAGCTGTCCTGTTGTCCCTCCTGCACCTACTGTACATTCTTGAGCTTCAACTGTGGGACAGGCAGGCCTGAAATAGCCACATTATGTCACATGATGTCACGTACTGGAGGAGGACAGAACAACTCTCCCCAGCCTCAGTTCCCCAACACCTGATCTGGAGACTGTCAATGGAACCCTCCCACCCTGCCCTGAGATTTGGAACTGAGAAAGGTCCTGCACTCTGCACTCTGGCCATGAGTCCCCAGCCATGGCAGAAAACCCTGCTCATGGAGACAGAGACTTGGACCCTCTGACATGAGGTAGAGTCAGAAGACCCAGGAATGGATGTGGGAACAGGGACACTGAAGAAGGTGTGTTGTCACAGAGGCCTAAGCTTACACAGGCTTTCTGAGGAGCCCCAGAGGCTGGGCTCCCAGATATGAGAGAGTGTATCCTGCAGGAACCAGGAGGGCTGCCTGGAGGGGACCCTGTGGCCTTCCCACAGTGGGAAAATAAACTCAGGTTTCAGTGAGGACAGCATCCTATCTCTGCTGTATTCTGCCTCTGAGCTGGTCTCTGCATTCTGGGCTTCAGACTTCATGTGAAGACAGATGGAGGTAAGAGCTCTTCCCTGACAAATGTAGCA